>NC_020491.1:17141786-17142803 GCF_000184155.1 Fragaria vesca subsp. vesca
TGTGAGGCTTCATGGTGTTCCTGAATCAATAGTGTCAGATCGGGACCCTCGATTTGCTTCTAAATTCTGGGGAGCTCCTCAGGCAGCTTTAGGTACCCAATTACTCTTCAGCACTGCTTTTCATCCTCAGACTGATGGGCAGTCCGAGAGGACTATTCAGACTTTGGAGGATATGTTGAGGGCTTGTGCCATGCAGTTCAGAGGTAGTTGGGATAAAAACCTATCTTTGATGGAATTTGCCTATAATAATAGCTATCATTCTAGCATTGGTATGGCGCCCTTTGAGGCTCTTTATGGGAGGCAGTGTCGCACGCCTTTATGTTGGAATGAAGTAGGGGAAAAAGAGCTTTGCGGCCCAGAGTTAATCCATGTTACGAATGAGAAGATTAAAGTGGTTAGAGATAGACTCAAGACCGCTCAGAGTAGGCAGAAGAGTTATGCGGATGTCCGTAGGAGAGATCTTGAATTTCAAATGGGTGATTGGGTGTTCCTGAAATTATCTCCTTGGAAAGGGGTTGTGCGTTTCGGTAAGCGTGGGAAGCTTAGTCCGAGGTATATTGGCCCTTATGAGATTATAGAGCGAGTTGGTTCACTTGCTTATCGATTGGCCTTGCCTCCAGAGTTATCCCGGATACATAATGTGTTTCATGTATCCATGCTTCGCAAGTATATTGCCGATCCTTCTCATGTGCAGCAAGAGCAGCCGATCAGTATGACGAGAGATTTGACCTATGAAGAGGAACCGGTTCAGATTCTCGACCGAAAGGAGCAAGTGCTTAGGAATAAGACAATCCTGCTTGTCAAGGTGCTGTGGAGAAGTCATCAAGTAGAAGAAGCTACTTGGGAATCAGAGGAGCAAATGATGCAGCAGTATCCGTATCTCTTCGGATGACATGTATATTAATTTCGAGGACGAAATTTTTATAAGGAGGGGAGAATTGTCACATCCCGACCCTTATATTTTTACCTTATTTACTAGCGTGATGATAATAAGAATTTTACCGTCTTGATCATGAG
>NC_020491.1:17142823-17165423 GCF_000184155.1 Fragaria vesca subsp. vesca
ATATATATATATATATCAGTTCCTATTTTTGTTCATTTATACAACATTCAATTAACAAACTCATAATCAAACCCACATTAAACAGCCTATACCCATTAATCATTATAACAAGGTTGGTCAGGTTTATTCTCCGACCCGTTTGACGAGACAGAATCAACGGTGGGCCTGAGTTAGGCGGAGGTGAGGTGGCTGCCGATGGCTGCGTACATGAAACTTTGATATAAATACCAAAACTTTAGATTGAAAAACAAATGAGATGGTTTCAAAATTTGAGAACTTTTCTGGAATGATTGAAGCTTTGGATTGAAAATCAACAGAGAGAAAAAATGAGTGGAATTGAGTTTTAATAGCTAGTGAAGAAGAAGACTGGAATGGTTTCAGAGAGTTGGAGTTTTATTTTGTGGCTGTGAGGAGATACAGAAGAAAGAGGCTAGGAGATGGTTAGCTGGTGGGGTCCGTAAATTGTAAACCAACCAGCTTCTGACACGTGTTTCGTCCGCATTTTTTCAAAGTTACGGACGTCCGCATCTAAAAAGCTCAGTATAGATATATTCATAGAATGATTATTAGGTATGGACCTCCTTACCTTTGATAAGGTACGGATTTCATTATTTGACCCACTTTTTGATCATATTTTCTCATCTCAACTGTTCAGATTTTAGGTATATATGAGTAGATCATCTCTATAAATTTTCAGCCAAATTGATAATTATTAAGACATTCAAAACTGTGATTTAGAACTAATAGAACGTACGGTTCAAGATGAACAAATTTGGTTTGTTCATTGATTTAATACATTTTCGATATCTTAACCAAATTAGCTGAAATTTTGTAAAGATGATCAAGTCATGTATATCTAAATATTAAACGGCTATGATGTGAAAATATGATTGGAAAATAGGTCAAATTAAGGAAATCCGTACCTTAGCTAAGGTAAGGAGGTCCTTATTTGAAAAAGGCTTGTATATTCATATACCCATATCAAAAAATATAAAATTAATACTGAAGCAAAATAAATAGTTTTCATTCATTATAAATTAAAAAAATATAGATCGTCACACTCACCATAGGTGAGTTGAGCACTTAGCGAGAGATTTAATTTGCCACTAGGAAAGTGCAGTGTCGCCGGAGACAGAAGGAAATTGAAGAAAATTGTAGTGGCCAATCGACGAGCTGGTTAAGTAACAGTTGGAAAAATCGCCGCATGTGTGGCGCGTTCAGCAAAACAGAGTCTGTCATCCGATGACTTAATATAAAAGATTTTAAAATCATTAGGATTGTAGATCGACAAAATATCCCTTGGCTAGTTGTCTTAAGTTTATTTCTAAATAAAAGCCAAGCAAAAAAAATAAAAAACACAATGAATTGACTTTCAATAAAATAAAATAAAGAAAAAAACAATGAATTGACTGACACATCTCAAGTAATCAAGGAGGAGTTAATTGAAAGGAAAACTCATCGTGGGGTGATGGAGGAAGCAGACTCCCCAACCCCTCGTCCTCCGTTTGTGGAGGTGAAATGCGAAAGTTCAGGCATGAGAAGGCGCTTTGCAATTGGCACAGAAGCTGGTTTCGCAGCATCAGTGATCAACAACAAACTGGGTTCAGTTGATTCTGTGTACATTGAAGCCGTTAAGGAAGGTGAAGAGCCCATCACTTTTGGACCCAACTCACTTCTCGTCGACTACGGCCACGGTTGGACATTACACACTGTTACAGGTAATTTATGGTTTCTTCTATTTGGTTTTGTCCAGACTTGTTCAACCTTGATATTTTGATTTTGTTCAACTACAGGGGAAGGTGTTGTTAGGCCTAAGCCGATCCAAGTTCATCATGTAATGGTACGTGCTACTATCATCTTGTTCATGTTCTCAATTGTTGTCAATAGAGCAGTAACAACTGAATTGGTAATGAAAGTTTCCTCACACATGGGAACGTCTTATGAATTTTATATCCAGAGGAAAAGAAACTGTCCAGTGAAGGAATATAACAGTTGATATAATTTAAGAATTAATTCGAATTGTGTGACCTCTAATTCTCTGAACAACTTTAGCTCCAAGTATTTAGTTACTAATCTTTACTACTATCATCCTGATTTCCTGTTGCTGCAGCAAACAAACGTGTAATTGTTTGCCCATGGCTTCTATCTTAGGCAGAACAATTTCCTGTTTAGTGTACTTTAGATGTGATTTATTCGTAAAAGTAGAACCCTACAGCGTCTCTCACAATTGTTTTTCAATCTAGAACAGTGGTGGACTTATGGACATGTTGACAATGAGTGAAAACGATAAAAGAAACAATTAAATTTCTTTTGACTTGCTGGAGTGTTATAGTTGTTGTACTTGTAGTGTATCATCTGTCTTCTAAATGTTTAATGTAGATTTCGTGTTCTTTCTGTTAGGTCATGTTTATTGTTCGTAGGTGTCAACTGTCAGTCATTAAAAATTAGACTTTGAAGTTCCTGAGTCTTTAATGAGGGTCATTGAATGGTTGTCTGTTCTAGTGTCTTCTTTAATATATCAGATTGATTTTGTCTTCTATAGATCATATATGAAGGCCAATATGAATTTGTGCAGATCAGATTGATTATGTTTTGTGATAAGCAGTTTCTTCTCAAGTGGTTTGTGAGATTTCTTGGTATGATTCCAAGAATCCCTTGCATGATGTCAAGTATGCATCTTGTGCAATTAGATATATATCTATAAATTCCCCCTTTCCTACAAACCCAAACCTCTAAATGCAACAACCATACTACCCTAAACTTCAACCTTAAGACCTTCTACACAATTCCCCTAGGTTTCCCTACATTATTTCCTGTTGCCGTACCATTCACTCCACACTTTACAACAAGAAAGCTACATTATTTCCCTTAAAAGGTCTTAGAAGTATGCAATGATTTTTTTGTTGCGTGTCACAAGTAGGAAACTCAACCTAGTAGAAACTTGCACTGTAGTAGGAACACAGTCTTTTCCAAATCAAGAAGCATCCTGCAGTGTCTACAAGAACCCTTCCTAGCTTAGGCATGTTCTAGAGATTCCGAATCCAGTAGGCTTATTTGCACTGTGATTTTAAGCTAGAGATATTTATAGTCAACATAGGGCTCAATTCTCATTCGTAACGGCCGTCAGTTGTCTAACTTTTAAACCATTCATGAAATTCTAGATATTCTCAAATGTCACAACAGATCACATCTTTATAGTTAAATTAAGCTCATCAAACATCACCACAAGAACATCGATCATTTATGCAGTTTCCATTACTTGCTTACGTCTACAAAATTATGTTCAAGGGTTTGGACTCATGTCAATCCACTTGGCATAAAATTGGTGTTTAAACTACAACCTTCACAATTGTAATAGACAGTTATTGTCAATCCATCCTAAGGTCACACAGAGATCTGTGATATCACTCCTTTTCAAAATTTGGGGAATAGTATGAAGGATGTGACATGTTTATTTGGGCAATTTTTTAGTAGGGTCTTGTGTTAGTGTTTGTAAAATGTCAACTTATATCCATTTGATTATGATAAAAGATTCATTCAGTCAGGGTTAAGGATTCCAGATCAATCAGTTTAGCAACTAGCTCTACAAGATTACAGTAGATAGTTGAAGTGCTTCAATGAAATAGTGGACATGGTGTTTGTGGTTACGGGTGTAGTCGAAAACTGTTGATTGATTAAAGGTATTGGTAGGTTTCTGTATGAATGAAGGTTGTTTGAGTTCACGAACTTTGAGTTTGAGTCATTGTGAATCGTAGTTAGAGGGGCAATTATAGAGCTTTTTTGGGGGTTAGCACAAAAGATATTCCATTATCCTGCTTCCTCTTTATATTTGTTAATTTTGTGAGTAACTGTTTTAAAGGGTTTTAAAAATATTTGACTGAGGGTTTCATAGTGGCAAAGAGAGTTGTTCACCTGACCTCACTGCAGCGGGGAGGAAGAAATATAATTGGTTGATTAAGAGTATTGGATTTGCAGATTTAGTTATGCGTACAAATACCATCATGCTGCAAAATTAAAAAACCAGCTCCAAACTAAAAGGAAATGTATATCTTGAAAACATGTTCACATGCACTTCTAGGCACTTATTATGTTTGCAATTTTTTGGTCGATAAGTTACTCCTAGATTCGTAGACATGTGAGACATAGTGGCTTCAGTGCATAAATCATTTCAGAACACCCTATAATTTATATGGCATCTTGTTTGTTGATGGCTAACCTGATAGCATATCTCAGTACACCTGATAGCATATCTCAGTACAGACTATTCCACTTCTAAGAGGAATGAAGCAACATTAACAATTTATGTGATGCTGATGAGTTTAATTTTATGCCTGGAAGTAAACTGTGTTGAATTTAGATTGTATTATCTTTTCCTTTTGTGAACTTATCTATGGACTTGCAGTAATTTAATTATCAACAGTAGTCCTCATGGGTGAAGCTTTGGCCTTTTGAATGATCGAGTTTTCGATTATAATGTGTTGTCAATCTTTTTAGCTTAATATTAATTCAGATCAAGTTTTTTTTGCAGGGTTCTGACAACTTACATGCTGCAAAGAGGGTACCTGATCAAGCAATCAATTTTATATACATTGGAAAAATAGTGATAGCTTTTATTTTGATCTTCGTACTTGGCGCAATTTTGGCTTTGGTTCTTGAGAACGTTCCTAGACTGATAGAGTTACTCGAACAATATGTGTAATCTTACAAGACCTAACATAAACTTCCCCAAGTCGATATTCATGTATAAAACAAAAGCAGAACTGAGTTCCATTGCTCTAGACCAAAAGTGTAGGGTTAGGTCAATGTATTGGTTGGTACAGTCATGTTTAGGTAGTCATTTTATTTCTCACTGAGTTGAGTTGTGCTGAACTACCTTTGGATTTGGATTTGGAGATGATGCAGTTGAAATGGGTTCCATTGCCTCATTAACATGATTCTTATCATTCTATTTGGTCCATGAATCTCATTTTTCAGTGGCATGCTGGATTGTTCATTTCCTTTTTTCTGTTTAAACTGTTTCGTTAATCTTTTTTAAGGGAAAATGACCAAATGCACAAAAACCTTTAAGGTAAACTATTTCAATAAAAATCTTAAATAAATGAATTTCACTGATAGACATGTGGCACTAGAAAACATCTACTTTTTTTGTCAATGTCCCTAGCGTTCCATTTGGATCAGCTGGGAAGGGGAGTTGATAGTTTTGTTTAGTAATCGGAAAAAAAAAATGATTTCAAAGAAAAAGACACTTTCACTCCTCTATGTAATTACATCCTCCCATGTTGTTGTTTGTGTTCTTGCCCTCTAGTTATTAAGAGATCGCCGTAGTTTCCAATTCGTCGTCGTCAAACTTCTTCTAAAATATTCTTCTTAAAAAATAAAAAAAAAGACTTCTTCTAAAATAGAAAAAGAAAGGCTAATTCATGTTGGACAATTGTCTTGTTGATAAAAATAAGTTTTTGAAACCCAATAAAAAATTATCTCAGGATTGTGAAAATGTACCGAGAGCAATTGCATCGGTGAGCTGATTGGGTGATCAATTGATGGGACCCACCAACATTCAACCAAAACACTAATGCACCGGTAGTAAATTGTCTTACTAATTCGTAGACCCTAGGTGAATAGTAATTTCTTGGGCAATTCTGTTGCTGATTTTTGCCCATCATTTTGCCTGACCAATTTGTGGGCTTCACCTCTGGTTTCACATGCTTTCAACATACAAGTTTTATAATTGACTGATTATAGCCATCGGATTGAGATCTAACGGCTATAATTAAATACTAATGGTTAACAATTTTTGGGGTTAAAAAAATCTGAATTTTTTCTTTCTAAAAATCATATAATTAAATATCTTACTCACTTCATATAATTTATACCAATATTTTCTAAAGGTTTACCTTCCCGTCTTCTTCCATCAATTTATTCTCCATTTCTTCCCAATCTTCTTCCAACCATGGGGGTATCTCACTACAATTGACATGACCATGAGCAAATTCAATAAAGCAGGCAAATTATTAATTAACAAATTATAAGTTTAACCTTTTGAATTAATGATTTATTCAAATTTCAAAAATGAATAGTGGATTAGTAGGCAAATTACCTACAATAGAGAGACAATTGTCAATTTCATATGAATAGTGAATCAGCAGTATCAATTTAATTGGCAAATCAACAATTGTCTTCATTTCATAAGTGCCATTGCACTGATCTCTTTTGTTATTCCACACGCTTGCAATGTTTTGTCATGCCGCTAACTTATTGTATTATAACTTTCGTTTATCAACTTTATTGGTGTGACATGGAGATCTCTTTATCGTCCTTGTAATAATATGATAATACTGTCTCTAGTCTCTACCAGCCCAGCAGGAGTCTGATTTCGCACCTCTAAATTGATAGCTGGAATTCGGAGACCTCTTCACCAGAAGAGCTAAAAATGAAAGCTATTCTGTAGCTCAAACTTAAGATCACACCTCCGCTGATTCATAATAAACAAAAGAAAATCTCAGGACAATATCTGGTTTCTCGTGTTTCTCTTCTTTTTTTACATTTCTATCTGCCATATATTACGAACAAACTAATACAAGGTATTTTAGCATATCAACCTTCTTGCCCAGGACTCATTCCTCTGGCATCACTCCCATCCAAAGATTGGACCCAAATTCTTTGACCTCTCTCTCCATTTTGCAGGGTTTGTTGTCTTGCACGCCTATCATTTGAATTCCCACCATCAGAAAACTGCGCCCATACGCTTTGACTCTTTCCCCCTGCACTTAGTTCCTCCTCACTTCCTGCAACTGTCTTCAGAAGCTCTGACTGCAGCAGTGGACAGTTTTCCTTAAGCAACTCAAAACCATCCGTTTCCATGACAGCTACATCAAAAGGATTGAAGTTAAGAACATAATTACAGCATGTAGAAATAAGGAATATTATGGCCCTACTCCTGATTCTGGGTTCTAAATAGACAAAGGGACCTGCTCGAACAACATTCAGTGACATAATGTATGTGGTTAAGAATGGTTTAACTAAATTTATAGATAACAGAAACAAATCCAGAGAATGTTGATGTAGCAGACTTATGCAGCTTATGATGGGGCAGAAATGGTTTTACATAGTCAATTAAGTCAAATGAATCAAAACATATTGACATGTGATGTTTGATCAAATCCCAATACTAGTAGACACACACAAAAAAAGTTGAGCATCTCATATCTCATATTGGTTGCAGTCTAAAAAGTAAAGCAAACATTAGTTGAATATGTAAAAAAAAATTGTAGATGAAAAACTATATTAATGCCAAAGCCTTCTCAGTCCTCGGGGACTGCATTCTCAAAGACTCAAACATTATCTCAAAGACTCAAACATTAGATCAAAAATGATTGCTATGCATATGTCAATGTAGCAAAAAAAAAACTACTGTGCAATCAATAGAGGTTATTCCAAAGAAGAAGAAACACATAAAGGGTGGAGCTACTCATGAGTCTAAAAGTGAAAAAATAAAAATAAAACAAATAATTGATTTTACGTCATCTGTGAAGGCCATGTTCATAATGATAGGAAGATCATGCAGCGCAAGGGTCATCAAGATTTCTGAATGGGAAGGCCATCCAAAGAGTGATACACACAAGGACACCCAGAATCAAACTATATAACACAAATTATCATCTCCTCTCTCATAATGCCTTTTTGTTCTTTATATACAAATAACCAAAATTATAGCTATCATAGCACCATATTCCCAAATCATTGCTTCTTCTCACATGAAGCCTAGTGTCTTTCCCTCAAAAGGGCTACGCAATTAGCTGGGTTGACCCGACTTAACATAGCCTCCTTAAATCATTATTTCTGAAGTGTAAAAGCAATTGGACATAGATATGAAGTTCTATCATAAAAATAAATACAAATATACAGAAAATAATGATCCATGCTAACAACCATACCTTATAGGTACTCTCTGGCTTGAAAATTACAAAAGAGGGAACAAAATTGAGTAAGACTGGGGTTGTGCTATGATCTAGATGGAATGATACCGGCACTACACTTTCAGTTTCATATAAGATACGAGTTCCTCAACTTCCATGACCTCCAAGCAGTAAAGAAATTATGATTTTGAGATTTGGGTTGACACACATCCCCACCCCAGATGAAATCCAAATCCCATTCTCCACCAGAAAATTGCAACAAGCAGTAAATCAATTGATCGATCCCATGCTTCCCAAGATTATGGCTAGAGCCTCGAAGCACAAGATTGGAATTCAGCCATTAGCTTGCAGCCCATATTCACTTACCATGACAGGGTAACAGAATGAGTTCCTTTACTCCTGATATCCTAATAGCCATTTCCCAAGTAGAGCCTCATTTTTTGTTCACAGAATTCCGCGCATCAAAACCCAATTCCCAACCTATTAAATGATTGATTTTTTCATCAATCATTCAGACCTCCCCCTCCCCCATCCCACCAGTTCACTCTTCCACAAGCTATTCGAATCAGGGAAAGATGTTTAAGTAAACTGGTCCAAAATTTTCTGTCCCACCTTCGACCACTGGATTTCAGAATCTCACCGCGCTGGAATCTCCTCCTAATAATTCATTAGCCATGTTCCAACTCCACATCACAGAGTTTCAGCCAACTCATCTTCGCACTTGAGAGTTAATCCCAGCTGTTGAGCACTTCTCGATTATAATTTCCAAACATTTTCTTTTTAAAAAAAAGTAAAAGGAAAAATACCAAAAGGATTCAATTAATCGTTAAGAGACTAACCAAGTTATGATTACCTTTGAATTAATTTTATGCCCCACATACATGGGTTTCTATATAAAACCTCAAAACGTGAAAATGACCAGCAGAGATTGTCTTGAATTAGCTATTAAACCATCCAACCTTATTTATGCTAACAGACTAGATTAAGGTAAAGAACTACTCTTCTGCCTACTTGCACCTGTCAATGTAGATAGCAGATACGACAGTACCGCTTGCTAGAATCTAGGGATAAGGGAGGACATATACACCATGATATTTGAAAGGAAAAATATAAATGGAATCGATAGTATGGTAGCCAAAAACAAGGTAAGGGCAGCAGTTGGTTCAATCCCAGGAGAAAATCACTTTGACACCATATTGCCAAAAAACCAAAAACAAAAGATTTAGAAGGCAGACCGGAACTTTTTTCTTCATTATATAGGAATGGAAAAAGAGGGACTTTTATACAAGACACCAAAACATAAATATGCTCTTATAGACTTAAATTGAGGAAAATGATGATGCAAATTGCGATTAGGCTCCTTGGCGTTGGGAAATATGCAGCCCAGAGAAAACGGAACAATCCAGTCTAAATGCAATCTGCCACAATTATCCAAATAAATCGAGCACAAACCAAAGGCAACGACCTACAAGAATGCTTGACAAGATTCTAAATTACACAACCTTACATATTTCTTCACTCAACCTGAATCTAAATATACCAGACAAAGCTTTCCCTCATGTGCCTATGTTGACAAACTAAACAGATCACACAGTAACCCCTACTCTACAGGCTACACAAACTACCCCAGCCATCATGCACACACCAAGACCATCCTGATCCAATATCAACTCCTGTCTTTACTAATCAAATTTCCATCCAATTTTTATGCACTAGAGTGCTCAAGGAGGTACCGCCATACCATGCGTAACCAACAATGTAGCCCTTTTAAAAGAAAATTAAAGAACACCTACATTGGCGGCTATTCAAGAAAACCTCATTTGGGAACTCCAGATTTTGCTCAAAGGATCTTGAAGATCCATGGCAAACAATATTGTTAAGTAAAATTAAGAGTTCAGTAAACCCTTAATAAGGCAAATCTAGTAGAAGTTCAATATAGACAGTAACTATGAGATGATAGCCTTAATGTACCTAAAGAAACAGAACCGCAGCCCCTATAACAAATGTAACCCTATTTGTAATAAAAGTAAGTGAAGTAAATAGCCCAGAAAAAGGTGATAGTCCAATTTTGCAACAGCTATGGTGCTAATACAGTATCTGCTTAACAAACTAACAATAGTAATCCTAGGGATCAGTTTTCTTAAAATTTTATCTAGACACCATTATAACACAACAGGACTACGCCGAACGTATACATGAAAAACAAAACGAAGAGTTAACCAGCCACGTCAAGAGGCGATCTCTTATATACATCAACATCATACTCTAAAAGCTATTCAACTTCTCTCCACCGGTCCAGTTAAAAGAGTAAGAAGAGCCATAAAATAACCCAATAGCTGACCTGATGGAGAAGTCAACGACGAAATGAAAACCTTTCATGAAAATTACTGACGAAGCCGGTAGAAAAATAACACACATATTCAGCCTAATTACTATCTCTTATACTGATCAATAGACTGAAGATAAAACTAACTCAAAGTCAAATGCATACTTGATGGAATTTCTAAAGTTAATGGGAGTAGTCAACAAATCCTTGAACGTAAATTACAAGGCTATCCATACAGCAATGGCACTGGCCTTTTCCTTTAAATAGTGCCTGTGTTCTAATACATTAAATGTAAAACATACGAAGAGAGAGAAGAGAGAGACGTACCGACTAGATTTTCAGCAGCAAATTTTAGGCAAACCGATTTTAGTTCGAAAGCAGAATAGCGATCAGCCAAGGCGAGGATATTGGCAACAGAATTGACAGATATATCCTTGCAGAGAACAGATTCACACATGAGTCTAAGCCTTGTTAAGCCGTATTTGTCTGCTGCAGCTAGTAACTTTGCCGCTAATACGTCAGACAAAGAAGGCATGCAAGATGATGAACTTGGCTCCGAGAACTCCTCATCTTCAACAAGAGTATCCGTATACAAGAAGTGCAGCAAAGCCTGCCCCAGGAAAACAATAGAAGGTCAATTAAATTTTCTCCATCATTACGAAAAACAAGTAAACAGACAAGTGCTACCTTAAAGACTTTGGGTTCCATATCATTGACAACTATTTCCTGATTGTCCTCTTCCAGCCCGCTAAAGAATTCATTTCCGAACTCGGGGGAACGAGCAGCTAATACTAGCTTGTGAGCAGGAAACTTAACCCCAGAGACAATGAAAGTAACATCAGAGCCTTCCCCATTCTCCAAGAAGGTACTGAAATGGGCGCCGATATCAGAGTCCGGGACATGAATGGAGTGCAGCCTGGAACTATCAATGGCAGAAACCACAACGCCGACGGTGCAGTTGATTTTCAAGCAATCATCCTTGAGAAATGTGGAAGACTCGAGCATAGTGCGTCTGTAGAAGCGTTTGTAGCCCCTGAAATCATGACAAACAAACAGAATGAGGGTGAAATTGGAAAGAGAAGATAGTGATAAAATGAGGTAGGAGGGAGTGACAGACAGACAGACCACATGCTGCCTCTGTACTTGAGGGTGTAGGGCCCGCTCTCAAGGGAGCGATCGAAATGGGAGTGGACCTTGTGCTTGGCGTCGGGGCCTTGATCGACGAGGGTCAACTCGAAGAGGGCTCGGACGTCGGTGCCCTCGGAAGCGAGAGCGATGAAGACGGAGACGTAGGCGGAGTTGTCCTCGGGGTTTTTGCCGTCCGGGTAGAAGTAGATGGCCCACTGGTAACCTCCAATGGTGAAGTTCTCGCTGGCGATGTGCTTTCCGACGCCGATTCCTTTGGCCAGGGAATACCCTTTGATCAGGAACTGGTGGGACCCGTTAACCGTCTGGGTCACGAACCGTGAGCTCGACGGCAGCACCACCCCGCTCCTCTGTCTCTGTGCCGACATCTGATTCTGATTTTGATTTTGGTCGCAGCAGACGAGCCGAGCCTCTTTTCTATTTCATCTCATTCCCCCACGTGACATTTCAACCAAGTAAAAAAGGAAATTTTTCAAATGGTGCCCTAAGTTAAGCCCATTTATCATTTTGACATCTCAATTTTAAAAACTATCACAATGGTATCTCAATATTTAAACTCAACCCAACATTAGTTTCTTCCGTTATTAACACCGTTAAGTTAGAGTTAGTCCATAGGCAAAATTGTCTCTTTATGTTTTTCCTCCCCAAACATTTTCCCTCCACAAACCTTTCCCTTTAGAATATATCATTTTTCCCAAAAATTAGAGACATATAGAAATTATAATACACCATTGGCTATTAATATTAATCAAAATACAACCACTATTACATAAGAGTTTACAAGATGAAGAACTTGAAGTCTCCAACTGCTTACAAAAATTCCCAGAGGAGCAATATAATTTGCTACCAGTTGGTTGTACATGCCAATAAAAACTTCTGAAAATTAAAATACACTATTGGCCATTAATATTGTCTCAAAATATAACCACTGTTACACTTACAAGCCAAGCATTTGAACGCTGCAGCTACTTGCAGAACTTCCCAAAAGAGCATGGATAACGAAATCAAAGATCACACAAAAGTTGTTACCATAAACAGTTGGTTATACATGCCAATAGAGTAATTATATAGTCCTAATAAAATTATATATATATGAACCTTCAAACAGTGGTAGGATCAATAGGGGTTTCGACATTGTTGTTGACAGGAACTTCAATGTTCTCATTTGGAACTTCAACATTCACATCTGACACTTGTTGCTGCACAACAATAGTGAAGTTAGGTTTTTATTTAATATAAGAATGTATAAACTGGCTAATAAATGTAGTCCAAAAGATGAATGGAACCTGGTTTCTTCTTTCACAACTCCTCCTATTGTGGCCTTTCTTATGACATATCCCACATGTGATTGTTGTGTAGAAACTCTTGGGCAACTTTGTAGTCCCTGGAGCAAGTGGTTCTTCACCTATAACAAACAGATGCAGTTTAATGTATGTACAAGTTATTTAAATTAATGGTAATATATAGTGGTTGTATTTTGATTAATATTAATGGCCAATAGTGTATTATAATTTCTATATGTCTCTAATTTTTGGGAAAAATGATATATTCTAGAGGGAAAGGTTTGTGGAGGGAAAATGTTTGGGGAGGAAAAACATGAAGAGACAATTTTGCCCATGGACTAACTCTAACTTAACGGTGTTAATAATGGTAGGAACTAATGTTGGGTTGAGTTTAAATGTTGAGGTACCATTGTGATAGTTTTTAAAATTGAGATATCAAAATGATGAATGGCCTTAACTTGGGACACCATTTGAAAAATTTCCTCAAGTAAAAATAGAAATCTTCTATATGGTTTAAATTAAGTAATTGCAATTTTCACAGAAATTTTAAAGTCATAGGATTACAATTCCATGAATTTAAATGATATTGATTGAGAATTTCATTATTTAGATTTCATGATATACAATTTTAAAATGACAAGAATTAGTATTTAGACTAATCTCAGTTGAGCGAATTGATAATAGACGTCTATTTTATTAGAAATTTAAACCGGGAATTTAAGCTCCTAAATTTCACGATTATTTTTTCGTGGAAATTGCAAATTCCACACGGGATAAGAATCCAAACAGCGGAAAAAGTCCAAAGCAATTGGGAATTCCTCATTCCCAAGAATTTACCCACATCGGTTGTGTTGGGTTCTTACTTGAGAATACGATGTTTAGCATAAAAACTCGTTCTCTCCACGCAAGAGGAGGTGATGTGAAAAAGAGGCGACTGAAAATTGATGGTTAAGTTGTACGGTTTTGTTAGGGGTAATTTGGGATTTTGATAAAATTATAAGGTTAAAGTTGGAAACCCTAAACCCATGAATCAGATCCAATACCAACCCCCTCCTCCGGAAGGAAAAAGGAGGAGTGAATCCAGGTTTCACACTAGGACCCACACATATCTAATTCCCCTTGGAGGTTAGTAAACACCCCCACACAGAATGGGAATGAAACCCAACAAAACCATTCCCATTACGTTTAAATAACGGTGTGTTTAGATACAAGTGAATTCCTGTAAATTTAATAAAAAATAAAAAATTCTCAAAAATAAGAAATTCTCAATTTCTTATGACTGTTTCCGTATTTAGATTGTTATCCCGTGGAATTTACGAATTCCACGAGAAAATAATCTTGGAATTTGAAAGTTTATATTCCTAGCTTGAATTCCTTACAAAATAGGTGTCATTTGTCAATTCTTTAATTGAGGTTAATCTATATACAAATTCTTGTCATTTCAAAACTCTACATCATGAAAACCAAACAATAGAATTCTCAGTTAATGAAATTTAAATTCATGAAATTATAATTCCTATCATTTTGAAATTTCAATGGAAATTAAAATTACTTTATAACACAATGTAAACGCGGCCCCTAGAGAGATCAGAAATCCTCACTATTTATTAGATGGACAGTGCAGCCAGCATAAAATTTATAGGGAAGATCTTCAAGCCAGTTTCCTAAGAAAGGAAAGTCCAAAAGTTTTATTGAGTGCAACTTATTTACATTTGTAGAACATAGTGCCCATCAACCAATATTAGTCCTATTATACAGTACAGTATAAACTTGGGTCCCTGCTAACATATATATAGTGCAAAGAAAGCAACTGAATATACAAACAAACAACAATTGACCCGAATGCATTTTCTGTACAAATTTAGAAGTCAAGTAACATAATTTTCTGAGCTGCGAAAAATTTCATTGGCATGGGCTGCTGGAACATAAACTGCATCTTCCAGTGAGCTGTGTCTTCGGCCATAACATACATAAACAAGCACTCCTATTATCAGCCATACAGTAACACGAGCCCAGGTGTCACATCTGAAATTGAGATAATAAGTTAACCGTATTAGATGTCTAGGAAGAAACAATGAAAGATTACAGACACAGTAATGAGTTGGTGTACAGAACATAAAACACAACTGGAATTAACCACCTTCTAAAATGAATACTATGTATCATTGCAACATAAACACAACTTGCTGCAAACAAACAGATCTAATAAAAGCAGTGTCATAACTATCCTACATGAGATTAATCGTCTCTCCTAGGCATTGATCTGTGCTTGGCTAGTTGTCATAAGCTTTCACAAAAATTGAACTGCTTTTGTTTCAAGTCACTAGAAAAAAGACTGTCGAAATGACTCAATATGCCAAAAACTACAGCGCAGGTTACGCAGCTAGCACTATCAAAGGAGCCTGTAAGTTCTTCTTTTTATAAATTACTTTGTAGAGACACAAAAATGAATTTAAAATTATACAGATGCAACTGTTAGATTGGGAGGTCTGAACAGAACCACAATGTATTAAAGATACGATACTAAACCACATTTTACTAGATTAAAAACAAGACAAGTTAGCAGCAATTTCCATGATAGTTTTCCAAGCTGCTTGATAATAAATAAAAGCATAACTACGAGCAAAATAATCTTCTCAGAAAAAAAAAAAAAAAAAGCCAAACTATGAGTAAAATAAACTTTGGGAATAGAAGGAAAAAAATGCAAAAATATGTTTTTTTTTCTGGTCTGATAAAACAGAAAATATTTTGATCACATTTGTAACAGAGCAATAACTGATGCTACAGCTATACGTCGCGGCAGCATCAATAAGGAAACCATACCAATATTAAAAATTCTCAACTATATTGAACATCGAAATTAAGGCAGATATAATAGTGAAAAGCTAGTAGAAAGGAAAATGATATTTAAAATAACAATTATTAATGGGATACTTACCCAAGATTGATGAGTAAGTAGACGTTGATGAGAATACAGACAATCGGAAGCAACGGAACAAATGGGCATAAGAATCCTGAATGCATCAATGTACCACTGTTATGGAAAACTCAAATGGTAGTTACCTCAATCACTCTAACATAACAACTTAACTCAAACTATCCGACGTAGAGTAACAAGTTAACTGAAACTAACCAAACATGAAATGAAGAAATTACCAATACTTTAATCTCAGAAAATCAATAGTTCGGTCACTTCAGATACGATCAATTAGCATCAGGGGTTTAGTTAAAGCTATGCAACTAGGTTTTGATAGCTAGCATCAGGGAATATTTCGTCTTTTTAAGGCTGCCAACGGACACAAGGACTATGTCACAGTAACATCGAAAACTGTTCTTTAAGGTGGTTCACTGCATACAGATATGGCTGCGGGAATCTTTTCAAAACATCTGGAGAAGTATCAAAGTTTATTACAGTAGATTGTACGATCTTTATTCAAGGCTGGGCTTGAACTCGCAACGATAGGATTTAGCTTTAGAAATTAATCCTCAAAGTTAAATTCTATGACTATAGACATTCTACAAACAAGGTCACCGCCATTGAGCTTTTATGAATTTGCTTCATGAAAGAAGGGTGGGTCTGCGGTTGCCGTACTGATGTTAAGAGAGGGCTTTAATCAGTGGGACCAAGCCTATAATAGCGACGTTAAGGGAGGAGGAAACTGATGTCTGAGCAGTGGGCTCAAGCCTGGAATAGGCAGCAGGAAAATTCTTGGCTGTGAATGGTAGGAGAAAGTATTTCCAAGAGACAGATCTGACACCATAAAACGTTTGTAGAATTTCCAGCTTCTTTCTCATTCACCTATTCCGAACATACTATGCTACGTCTACAATCAATGAGTTTGGTTCCTAGTCTAAGTCATTATAGTAGAGAAACTACGGTCCCAAAATTAGGGTATGTCTAACAATGTGCCTACCTCCTGTGTGCCCAAAGGTGTGTCTTGCATCATCTTGATCTATACAAGTAAGCACAGTCAGACCAAATAGAACAAGGATACCACCAGCTCCACATACTGCATAGCGAAGAAAGCTGAAAAGGAAATTTAAACAAAAAAAAAAAACAAATATTGGATTAATGAAAGAAGTTATAAGATATGTTGGCAGAAAGACAAATTAAGAGACACTTAAAGAATGTTGGCAACCAATTCTACACAGAAGCATTGACAATCTATTTGATTATAATAACAAGAAAAATTTCTATCAGAACCAAGCCTAGGCACCAAAATCCGCACACCTGGGGAGGCCCAAACTTGAAGCCGAATATGTGAGGAGAAACACCCCTACACATGTGAGCATTATCGTCCAGCCAGCAATTTTTCGCCTGTTAACTTCACTGAGTGTGTCTGTAATAAATCGTATATACATTGTGAATAAGCAGGAAGTAGAGCAGAACTTCAGCAATCGGTTAGATTCAAAAGAAAAAGACATGGGTTTTGTGAATGCATAGTTTTTAGGCCTTTCGTAAGTACAATTAGTGAGATATGTATTTATTATACATGAGTTTCTTTAAATCTATGTCCCCTTCATATCTTTTAAGTTTAATTTTTATAATTTGGATTTTAATACTAACTATCAATGTGTAAAATTTTTGTGGCATTACATGAAATTAATTAAATATTTTTCTCAAGTAGGAATCACAGTAGGTGTACTGTAAGAAATAGATATACATGATTCAAACTAGTTGTACTGGACCTGAATATGATGGCCCTTTGGGTGTTTATGTTTATGATAATGATTATTACAGTCGAGCTGAGATCAAGCTTGAGCTTCTTAGGACAACGCTTGATCACCTTTACTCAGGTTGGTTCATTTATACTCCTACAGATGGGTACTAATGATCTTGTCCTCATCTAGTAACTTATACGGATCTTGGATTCGACCCGGTTCTTGTTGAGAATGAAGACGAAGAGGAATTGAGTCCAGAGCGGGACACCGCTTTGGCTCCTTATTTGGCTCACTTTTAAGTCACATTTCCACATCTATATTGTTCAGTCTGTCCAAATGGAACTGTTCGTGTAAATCGCTATTACGGAAGCTCAAATGATCTCCAAATTGGATGAAACTTTGTAGGAATGATCTACACACTATGTTCTGGAGACTGAACGGTGGAGATGTGAAAATATGACCTAAACACACACACACAGGCGGTTTGGGTATTATGGATTTATGGATGGAAAGAATAAAGTATTTTTGAATACAAAAAAGAAGTGGAGTTTGATGAGCTTTCGGAGAGAAAGATTCTTATAATCCTTGGGTTTCTATTTCTAATGAATTAGTAATTGCACCCTCTCTTCTATTATGCAAAACTGGGAGGCTTCTGTACCTCAGTTTCAACTTTTAGGCCAGTATTGTTCCACTGATGTTTTACTAGTTCCTGTTTGTTATGCTGCAGTTGCTTCAGTTTCTATTATGCAAAACTGGAAGGCTGCTGTAGCTCAGTTTCAATTTTTTGGCTACTCTTGTTCCACTGATGTTTTATTTGTTCCTGATTGTTTTGCTGCAGTTGTCTTTTTTATCCTTATTAAGTTCCGCTGTGAACAAAGTCCACAACTTCTGTTCCTTATTAAGTTCCAATGGCTTGCGCGTCTTAATATATTAATAAATAATAACACTAAGAAATAGATAAATAAACGAAAAAGAAACTTACAGTTAACAAGGGGTAGTTGCTTTTCAATTAGACGAAGATCAACCAAGATATCCACTTTATCAAGTAGAGGTTTAGAACTATCTTTGGAAGACCCAACACTACCCTTAGGATCATCCCCACTGATATCTTGAGAATTACTACCATGTCGCAAGGACACTGAATCAATAGAGTCCTGCAGAGATGCAGGCAAAGGCACCTCATCCGGTGGGACATATCTGAGTATAAGTACAGATATTGCTACCATAGTGAATGCAACAAGTGTACCCACACTAACCTACACCAAGTAAGCACCTACAAGTCAGTCTCCATATCATACATTAATTTAATCAAAAATACAGAGCAAAGGAACTGTCCCAGCTTGTAAAGGGCTATAGCTAGATCTCCATCATCTCCATAGTCATTATTGTGATCCAGACAGAAAACTCCTTTCAGGAATAATAATGGCAAAGATATTAAATTATACAGCTCCAGGTTATTGCATAGCATTACAAAGTTAATGGCTAGTGAACCGTAATTATAGCATTTGACATGAAGAATACTTCCATGTGTTCTTAGCATACCAACGGCCTAAAAGGTGTTTGCTTATTAACAACATTATCAGATGTTTGCATCAAATTAAACTTACCATTCCTGCTAACTGTGAAACATCCATGAAGAATGCTAAGATTGCAGCACAAATCCCAGTTGCTATCGTACTCTTGACAGGAACCTGAGTGCTTTTATTTATCTCCGAGAAAAATGGCGGCAGCAATCCATCTCTAGCCATGGCCATCAGGATCCGCGGCTAAGGAAGGGGCAAAAAATCCTTATATATCCAACAAAATCAAAATAAATAGGAAAGAAAGTATATAACTTGGTGGTAGAAGTGATAAGAGATCATGGTAATTGATATATAGAGCAGATAAGCAATAAAAGGACACAATAACCATAAAAATATTCAAGGTAGAATGCATATCCATCAATTAGCCTAAAAGAGATAAAGTGCTGTCCCATAGACATAGAAAATAACCCTAAAATAGATAAAGCGTGCATGCGCGCGTGCATATTTATACGATGAATGATGCTGTCCAGATTGCTACCAAATGGAGGAAGAATATAAGAAGAAATCGTCCTTGTCATTTTCAAACAAAGGGAAGACACTAGACAAATCTTCTAGAGGATTCACCCCAACATCTAACGATTCAAATGGGAAAACTCATAGTAAGTCCTCATCTTCCAACCAGTTAGTGAGTTCTTCTACTCTTAAAAGTGTACAAAAGGCTGCTGGTTCTGCCTCTAATACGAGGACTGAAATTAAATGCTGGAAATGAAAAGAGGCTTTGGACACTTGTCGGTACAATGCCCCAATTGGTTAGTTGCCTTGGAAGATAACACACCAATGGGTAGGTAGTCATAGTATTCTTTTACCTTTAGGGTAAATGGGAATTGGTAAACATATACAAATCACGGCGCAGTCTTGATTAAAAATTTCAACTGTCAACAGGAATAAGGTGTGCAAATTTTATACGCAGCATAATCAATTAACAGATGGTAACAGCAAGATATGAACAAGATAGAACTATTTTAGAACTTTCAAATGAAAAACCATAATTCCAGTTCAAATACCTGGGGAAGAATAGACCCCATCAATGTCGAGCAGAGAGCAGTAACAGCTCCAACCGTAATGATATAGCTTCACACACAAGCAGAAAATGCCTTCAAGTAACAAATTTAACCTAATATCCCGGAAAAAAAGGTACAGAAACAGAAATTGAAGAGAGATATTAAACTTACGAAGCCCATTGCATCCCATGGCTAGCAAATGCAGTTGAGATGGGTGTGTCAGGATCCATTGCATGATAAGGCACTAAACCAACAATGACCATAGAAACCAACATATACAACGCACAGCATATTGATAGTGCAGCACCAATACCCAGTGGTAAATCTCGTTGGGGATTCTTTACCTTTGGAAATACAACAAGCAAAAGTTCAATACACCTTAGACCTCTCTAATGTACTTGTAGATTCGTATATCAGATGACATAACAAGAATGTACTTACCTCTTCAGCAGTGCTTGCAACTGAATCAAAACCAATGTAAGCAAAGAAGACAGTTGCAGACCCGGCAAGCATACCATTCACCCCAAAGGGGAAGTACCTGTTATGTTCAAGAAAACAAAGGAATAATGAAAATTTCCCTCTAGCATTACAAGGGCGAATACAAATATAGGGATGCTTAATACCCAGTAGGAAGTTGATATCCAGACCAGCCAGTCTTAAATCCCAAATAAGTACCAGCAACTATGACAAATACCATTGCACATACATTCGCTATTGTTGCAATCCCTTGGGCCACTGTGCTCTGCACATATTCAGAGTCCCATGTCAGTTTATACAAATACAAAAAGATACTTGGAACTTGCAATATAATAACATACATCACTACCTCCTTGATTCCCACACACAAGAGCCCTGTGACAATAAATACTAGAATTGCTGCGCATGGGTCAACCACAACATCAAGCGCAGGAATGTGTAGACGGGATAGAAAAAAAGGCAGACTGTCTGGTCCTCCAAAGAGTAATGCCTTGAAACAGAAAAAACATATAAATATGCAGGGCATACCGACATACTAACTGCAGAGCATAGGAACACAGATTGCATGCAGCTTTTGACTTCATTCGCTGACATCCAGCGTTTATGCTCGTATTGCTTACAATTAATTCCAGGATCCCAATACAATTGCCACTCATATACACAAAAGGAAACAAAGCGCATGATACGATGGTAAAAGATTCAAATGAATAATAATTAGGTTAAATTTTAAGTCTGCAAATTCCAATTCATAAGACAATAAATTAAAAGTATGCAATCTAACAATAGCTTAATAAAGTGAAGTCTACCAGATTAGGGGAAATGCCACGAGCAACAGCTGAACCACCAATGGTATATTCGAGAATCAAAGCCCAACCAACCAACCAAGCAACACTGCAAGTAATATTTTCACACTAACAAACTGATGAAACTGAAAACTTTGAGGGGCGAAGGTGTAATAGGGAAGAGAAGAGAAGAGAAGAGAAATTACCCTTCTCCGATGCATATGTAGGTATAGTGATAGGCGCTTCCGGCAGAAGGACAACGACTGGCAAGCTCAGCATAACAAAAGGCTGAAAGGGCAGCTGCTATTCCGGCTATAAGAAACGATATTGTGAGGGCGGGTCCAGAATGCTCCCTGGCAACTGTTCCCACAAGAATATACACTCCTGCTCCGATTGTTGACCCGACGCCTGTCACAAACTAACTTGTTGGATCAAATTCGAAAACAAATTAAATTACAGAAACAGAGAGAGGATGGGAGAATACCAATAGCGACGAGATGGGGAACAGTCAACTCCTTGGCCAATTGATTATGGGAAGACTTGCGGCGGTGAACGGAGTCCACCTGTTTCCGTCGAATCAAACTATTGAGAGCACGACCACCCCATCCCTCAACACTTTGCACAGAATCAAACCCCATCAATCAACCCTCAATTCCTATTATTATTAGGATACAGTATGTACAATTCAACCTGCCCGACGACACAGAGATTCGAAACGGGGAGCGGGCAGATTGAACACACACCAAACCAAAACCAAGTCCCGATTGATTGATTGTTTCGTGGACGCCTTCTCCTCTCTCCTCCCAAGTTACCTTCCTATCTTTTCCTTTTCTTTTATATTTCTATTTTTCCTTCATTTTGTTATAAATGTCAAACTGGTGGGACCAATGTGCCCGCCCATCAATCATTCGCCGTATCTAACTTAATTACGACTGCCCTAACTTAGAAAGTATTCCAACAACAACAACAAAAAAAAGACAGAGCAAGTAAAGAAAAAGAATACGGACATTAGGTATACATACTGAGACAAGGCCTCCTCCGCCCTAACAAACGCTGGTAGTAATTATTGGGGAAAAAATTATGGAAACAAAGGGAAAAGAAAACTAAACAAGCATGAAAATGAAAACAAAAAACCAACCTAAAGCCCTTACAATAACCAGTCTACAGCTCCAGCCATCGTGAATCTGACATTGTCGAGGATAGATAAAGTCGTCCAACGGGACTTGGCTTGTCTGCTTGGAAAAAAATAGCTTGGATTTGCTTGGACAACTATCAGATGTTGCCACGTCTGCCAAACTAAATCTAGATGTTGCCACAACCACTATTGACGAGAAAAAGGCCAAAAACCTATTAACGTCGACGTTAGTAGTTTCAGTTTTTGCCGTCATCGAACCAGATCGACTTCTCAAATCTCTCTCTCTCTC
>NC_020491.1:17165443-17174168 GCF_000184155.1 Fragaria vesca subsp. vesca
CTCTACTACTCTCTCTCTCTCTCTCTCTCTCTCTCTCTCTCTCTCTCTCTCTTTGCTTGATTCCCTCCTTCTCCTCACCATCTAGCCATGAAAATTTCAAGAACCGGTTATCGTCTGAGTGACTCATATCAGGTGAGATTTATCTTTCTATCTTCATTTCTTTTGTCATCTTCTTTGAATCTAACTGATTTGGGTCTTAGTTCAACTCATCGGATTTAGGCGTGTTTTGTTGGGAGGTTGTATAAATGAATTCTGAATTGATTTATTGATTTATTGATGGAATAGAACTCCAAAATGACTACTATCTTGAATAGGTTTGATGGGCAAAGCCTAAATGAATCAATTTTTTTGGGTGAGCATATACAGAATGGAAGAGATGTTGCTGTTGTGACTTCTGCCTTTTTCTAGGGGATGAGAACTTCGGACTTATCAAGATACCGACTCAGCCCAATCCAATTTCAATCACTGATATTCCTCTCTCTTCTACAAACAGATCGACCTCCAACCCCAATTCTTCTTCTCCATACCTCACCCAGAAGTTGAGAGGAAGATGCTGTCAAAAATTGATAGGCATTGGAGGTCGCCGGAGTCAGCCTCCGGCCGCCGCTGCCGACGGAGCTGGCGGCGGCGCCACCGTTGTTTGGGAGATTTTAATGGTTTTAAATGTGGAATATTTAGGAGAGTTTATTGTTATGAATTATGGAATTTTTAGATGAGTTTTGGATAGGTTTGTGAATTTCCGAAGTTTGGTAATTTTGGCGGATTAATAAGGTAGAATCCGGCCGTTGGATTAAAATCATATAATCTGTGGAAGGGTGTAGTTAAGGCTGCTGGTTTTAGTATTGAGGTGTGGACCGTATCGAAGTTAGACAATGATGAGCGTGAGTATGGCTCTCGGTTAATTTTGCCCATTTTGTTTAAATATTGGATTTTTAGTTGGGAAATTAATTATTTATATTTGTGCCAGAGTTCGAGGAAACCTCATTGGAGTGGCGATTTAGATTTCGTCGGGCTTATGCCTAGAGTTGTGAGTGGACCTTCGTTTTAATTGAAAAACATGCGATGAATTATTTTGTTGATCATTTATTTCTTCTGATGAGACTTATTGATTTTCTCGGTTATTTGGCAATTTTCCTCCTTTGGAGAGTTCCCGAAAATGAGATTTTCGGTGGATATGTTTATTGGATGTTATGAGTATAGTATGTATATAAATGCTAGCTAGCCATAAGTGCTTGGTCCGTCATAATGAGGTAAAATACCATTATGGCATGACGTGAGTGTTAGACACAAGCGTCATAGCCCTATATGAAAACTACATTATTTTCTGGTTTATTTAGGTTTTCATATAGGGAGTCCACACATATATATACACCGTCCTCTTCGGTCATGATGAGGAAAAATTCCATTATGGCGTGACATGAGCGTTAGACGCAAGCGTCGTAGCCTTGTATGAATTTCTATTTTTCTAATTTGTTCATAAAATTCATACAAGGAGTCTGACGAGTGTAAATACATACACATATATGTTTATATATAGTTTAGCCTAAGAGGCTCCATTTTATTTGAGTTGGTGACTAGCCGGAGCTAGTCGTGAAATTACCAGTTTATGAGTTGAGCGCTTTTGAGTGGTTGCATGCAGTATAATTTCTTCTGAAATTAAAATGGGAATGCATAAATATTTTTTATTAATTTATTTTTGTCCACTCACTCTAACGTTTTCAAATGTTTTCCCCTAGGCCTTTCGTTTTAAAAATGCCCAGCTTGCAGGTTAGCTTAGTTAAGGTCGGGTGTACATGGAGATGAGGCATATTCATCATATAGCTTCCGCTTGTTAATTTATTATGTTTCATTTCTTCCTATTAGAGTTGCTCTGAACCTATAAAGAGTTGGATATGAGATTTATTTAGATTAGTAATTAATTTGGGTGGTGTTGTGATTTGGGGAGCACGAAGGCTCCAAGAGTTTAAGGTTGGATTTAAATTTTCAGAAGTGTTTGCAGGTTTTATTAGGAAGGGTTGTCCATTTTCAAGGAAGGTTATGCCGAATTTTCGGTAAACTTTCCTTGGAGGTGGTCCCCGCAGGATTTACTTCGGGTTTCAGTGTGAAATTCGGGATGGGTCCTGACAGTTGGTATCAAAGCACTAGGTTATTCGATTCCTTTCTCTTTTTAGTACTACCTCATATTATTGGTCATACTTAGTGTCTATAAAGTGATGGTCCGACCGCGGCGGATCTATTAGCATTATATGCTTTAGACACTATGTGTTGATTAAGTTTATGATGTAGTTGTTTCTATCTATGGACAATATTGTACCATAAATGTCTATATCTCTAAGACTATGCCTCCGTACGCCGACCTCTTAAGTAAATCTTTATGCTTTGAGTAATGAAAAGGTGTATGGATCACGCCTTTTCCAAGGTTATCGAGTTGATATCATAAATTGTTAGAGTTCAATTGCGAGATGGGAACTCATATGCGTGGCAGCATTCTTTTCATGTGATCAATGATTGTTTGGGTTATGATTAAGATGCTAGGGTGAGCATCTCGTGCGAAGGTGTAGAAGGTGAAAAGTTTAATTCAAGCCTTGGAGTTCACTATTTATAGTGGGCAAGTGTTAAGTTGTTGTAGTCCGATAGAAAAATCTTGGCTTCGAGTTATGTGACTTCTGGGAGAAAATAGTTGGAAAGAAAGTTTGAAGTAGTGGTGTTTTCTTTTGATGTTAAAGTTAGTTGAAGTGTTATGGAGGGTACCTATAGTAACTCTTGGAGGTACCTTTATGAGTTGTTGCGGACCCTAAGCTTGAGCGATTTAGTCTTGTGGGATTTGTGGCTAGTGTTTGGGTTGCAAGGCATTGCTACATAAAAAGTTAAATATCAATTTAGATAAGTCATGATTGAAGGCCAATTTGCCGACTATGTTTATCCGCAGTAGAAAGCAGTTGGGAACGTTTTGGGATAATGCTGGTTATGTCAGCACATATTCTGGTTCCTACAACTCTAATTAGGGATAAGTTTTTATCTTTTGAGCAATTTATTAAGATGGTGGAGGTAATATCTTTTGGAAATGATGGATAATAGTAGTCGATGAATAGTAAGATTTCTGATGATTTGAGTCCCTAATGTGGGTTAGCTGAAGTCGGTTAAAGCACTAAGTAGAATGACTTGGATTGTTAGTTTTACAAAAGTCATTGGTCAGTGCATTGTGACAACTTCTTGTCGTGCCACAGTCGGGAAATTTTAGAAAGTGAATGGTGGCATTAAATGTTTTGAGTTTCAAGCAAGTTTGGAATCATAGAGTGAGATGTCAACTATGTTATTTTTAATTGTGGGGCCATTATGGATTCTTTCGGAATTCTAGGTGTTGAAGTTTGGTTTCTAGTTTTGTTGAGTGTTTTGGGAAGATGATAAAGTTAGATGGAATTGAAAAGTAACGGTGGAGTGAGAGCGGGATGGTTGTGGTCACTCCAGTTTTATGACAACACCTGGTGAATTTATTACGTGTTGTCATAGGTATTCTATAACAGTTGTGTGGAGTTGGTGGAAGTGGTAGTAGTGGAATAAAACCCACTGGATCATAGAGCAAGAATGTGTGGGTGTCCAAAGTAATTTTTAAGTAGTGTCGTTCCAGGTGGTTGATTTAAGTCTTGATTTTGTGATCGAAGTTGGTTTATTGACATCACTTCGTTAGCTCTTGGTGACTAGCTACGACACCTCACTAGGAGGATCTGATCACTCACCTTATTTCTAATTCGGTGAGATGGAGCAAAGTTTTTGGTTGTGGTGTGTGTGGGAATATATAAATTATTCCTACTTTAGTTTTTTGGGTAGCATCTTTAGAGCTTGAAATTATGGAATGCGATTTCAACGCTTCGATTTGAAGGGTAGAGATTCTGGTTATTTTGTCGAAGTTTCGAGGTAAATGATAAATTGGTAGTTGTGTCGTAGTCTTGGATCCGGAATAAATCCAGTGGTGATCCCAAGTGAGCTGGAGTTCATTTAAGCGATGAATCTTGGTGCCGTAAATCCTATGTGGTAGTTCGAGAGTTGCATGGTGATGTTGATTTTATGGTTTGTGTGTCGTTGTGGGTGTGATTTATGTTGTAGCTTTAGGGGAGGAGGTTTCCCCCTGTTGACTCAAGAAGCTTTTCGAGTCAAAGTTTATTAAGAGATTTAATATGGCGAATAGTAGATTTATGGATAGGTTGATCAACGTCTCTTCTCGGGATCGTATTGTGGTGGGACCACTCATTGATCCAAGTTTGATTTGGGAGGTCTTCGCTTTTTGGTTGTGCGTTCATCCATTGGTGTCGGGATGATTAGTTGAAGTTTCTAGTGCGATTTTCAAAACGGGTTCTGGCGGATATCAGAGATCTGTGGAGTTTTTTGAGCTCGAAGTTAGAGGATTTGCCTTTCGTATGCTTTAAGTTATTTCTTTTGGAACTTGAGCTGAGTTTAGCCATGAGTTTTGATTCTTGCTTGAATTCATAGTTTTCGTTGGATGGTGAGCCACAAAATGTAGTAGTGGACCTGATATGGAAATTAATTTTTTATATTCGTTGATTAATCTTGATGCTACGAGCTCGGTTTTTCGGAGAATCTTTTTGGTGGGAGCCGTGGCACCTAGAATATGTAGGAGACTTGAGAGTATCTGATTTTCAGATCGTCTTCTGCTATCAGATTAATTATTATTGGAGATAGAAAAAGAAGTGTGTTTGTCAGGTTCAAAGGTTTTGGTATTTAGAATCATTTTTATGGAATGGTTAGAGTGAGCCGTGTGATTTTAATTGTTGTTATTGGGGTCGCGATTGCACCCGAATAAGTAGCATGGTTGGAGATGTAATTTTTTTGTCAATGCTTAAGGAAGGTGTTCTATTTATGTGGATTTCAACGTCAAGTCTGGCATCATGAATTGACTGTGCCAATTTTTCGTGGGCATTATTAGTCAGTTTTGTTTATGGCGAGCAAGGAGGAAATTCCAGTCTCCACATGATAGTCATGTTTCGGATTATCTTCTGGTTTGTGGTAAAGAGAATAGTGGAGATAGCAGAATCAAGGAAGAGTTGGAATTCCCATAAGCTGCTAGTTTGTGGTTCGCAAAATGGTAATGTAATAGTTTTGGTGGAGAGACCTAAGTGTAGTGGTATTGATCTTTTCATAATGTCATTTTGAGATTCGAGGTTTTCATATGTTGGTGGACTGGTCACTTAGGCAGAGCAAGGTTGTCTTGTGGACTTGCGAGAGCTTTGACTCCGCGAAAGACTCTGCGAAGTGTCTTGATATTAGAAGTGATTGTTGTCACATCCCGACCCTTATATTTTTACCTTATTTACTAGCGTGATGATAATAAGAATTTTACCGTCTTGATCATGAGTAAATAGTTTAATTGGTCCCTAGAGGGGTTTCGGGGACGATTATGTGCGGAGGATTATTCGTATGATGAAAATACGAAGACGGTAAAGAATAGTAAATTTTAGCTAGTAAAAGGTAATTTTTATTCGGGTATTATTTTTCGGGGTGTTTTTATTTTGGAAGTTTGGGTTAAAAAGGGGTGTTGGGTCGGCTGGGCCGAGCCCAACCCATTTCTTCTTTCTCTTCTCCCTCTCTCCCGATTCTCTCCTCCCACCCGATTTTCTTCTCTCTACACCCAGAAGAATTCCGGCCGTCCTCCCTCCGCCGTCCGACCTCCGTTCGCCGCCGGACCGGTCCCGTTCGGTCGGTCTCCCTCCCAGCAACATTTCTAGACCGGTGAGAGGAGCCCTAGCGCCGCCGTGAGTGAGCGGTGCCGCCCGAAAGAACCGACTGCCCCGAGCTTCCCTTCGCCGGAACTTCCTCCTCCGGCCACCAATCCGGGCAAGCTTGGTACGGTTTTGTAGCCCTCCTCTCGTGCAACAACCCCTCCAAACAGCTCCCTCCCTCTCGAGCTAGGTAAGGAGAAATGTGGAGTTGAAATTTCTAGGCTTTTAAGTTATTTTCGTTCGATTAGCCTAGTTAGGCTTGGAATTGGGTGATGTGTTGGTCATGAAAGTTGTAGAGGAGATTGAGAGGAAGATTCTGTTAAAATTTGGTAGCATTTGCAGGTCGCCGGAAAACGGCTGCCGGCCGCCGGTTAGGAAATTTTTAGGGTTTTAAATGTGGAATATTAAGAGGAGTATATTGGTGTGATTTATGGAATTTTTGGATGAGATTTGGATAGGTTTGTGAATTTCCGAAGTGTGGTATTTTTGGCGGGTAATTAATGTAGAATCCGGCCGTTGGATTTAAGTCGTATTTTGGGGAGGTTGTATTTACGACTATTGAGTATGATATTTAAGTTCGGATCGTTCCGATGTAAGAATATCGAAGTTAGGCAATGATGAGCGTAATTATGGCTCTCGGGTAATTTGCCTATTTTGATTAAATATTGGATTATTGGATGGGAATTAATATTTATTGGTAACTAGGACGTGAGGAGGCTCGAGCAGACGAGACCCCAGATCGACAGCAGGCTTAGGCCTAATTTGTGAGTGGACTTTTGTTTTAAATAAATGCATGCTAAGTTCACGATTGAATAATTAATGTCGTGGAGTATTTTGCCGTCAATTAATTTTGACGCTTTTATTTCTCTGAGAGAGAGTTACCGAAAATGAGATTTTCGGTGAATATAAATATGTATATATGAGAGAGTATGTATAAAAAATGCTAGCTAGCCATATGTGTCTGTCCACCTTAATGGCGTAGCATATAGCCGCATTATGGTGTGACGTGAGCGTTGGACGTAAGCGTAGTAGCCCTATTTGAGTGTTTAATTCATATAGGGGGTATGGACACATATTTATACACCCGTCTGTCCACTTTGATGGCGTAGTGTAGCACCGCATTAAGGCGTGACGTGAGCGTTGGAAGCGAGCGTAGTAGCCCTATATAGACCCATGAATTTATATAGAGGGTATGGACGAGTGTAAATACATACATATATTATAGAGTCTGAGAGGCTCGATATTTTATGAGATAAAAGTTTATCGCTTGCGGCATGCATTCGATTTTTCCTTAGAAATTAAATTGGGGAAACATAAATATTTTATTTTTTATTTTATTTTTTGTCCACTCACTCTGACGTTATTAAATGTTTTCCCCTGGGCCCTTCGTTTTAAATTGCCCAGTCTGCAGAGTTCGGGTTGGATCTAGTAGGAGACGAGGCATAGTCACCCGCATTTCTGCCAGTTTTCGCTAGTAGGTTACCTGTTCAACCTACTCGTGTTTTCTTGCTTCCGCTTGTGTTTAGTAGCTCTGAATACTTTAGAATTTTTGTATATTATGGGATCTTCAGAAGTGTTAAATTAAGAGTGTAATATGAAATTTTCGAGTTAGGGTTGTCCATCTGCAAGGGAGATTTTCTTAATCTTTTCAGTAAATTTTCCTTGGAGGTGGTCCCCGCACGACTTACTCTGGGTTTCAGGGTGAAATTCGGGGTGGGTCGTGTCAGTTGGTATCAGAGCTATAGGTTTCCTTTTCCTGCTTCCTTGTCACTATCACATTTGCCTAAGTAGCATGTAGTGTCTATAGAGTGATGATCCGACCGCGGCGGATTCATTGGCATTTTTATGCTTTTGATGCTATGTGTTATTGGGTATATGTGATTATTGTGTTAGTCTTATGTATGGACTACTAAATTTCTTCTTCCTCAGGTACTATGCCTCCTAGGCGCCCACGGCAACCCCGTGTGGCTACTTCGACCAATGCCGATGAGGGCAATGAGGTCAGGGGACTAGTTGATGATATTGGGAATATGCTGAGGGATGTCATGGATCGAGCTCCACGCCCTCCTTCTGTGAAAAGGAGAGAAGTTTATGAGGCTGGAGCATGAGAGTTCAAGGGTGCCAAGGGACCCCTCGATGCTTATACTTGGGTGGACAAAATGGAAAAAGCTTTTGCCAGCACAGAGTTGCCAGAAGAAAAGAAGGTGAAGATGGCAGTAACTTTCCTGGATGATTCAGCACATCACTGGTGGTCGCTTGCCAGCAGGAATGTTGAGGATGCGCTGAATATGTCGTGGGAGCAGTTTAAGACTCTCTTCTTGGGGCAGTATTTCAGTCCTGCCCATCGCAGTAGAATTCAGTCAGATTTCCTGAATATAAAGAAGAGGGATGATGAAGGCGTTATAGAGTTCCAAGAGAGATTCACTTCCCTGAGCTATCATGTGTCGTATTTGGTTCCTGATGAGAGGACCAGGATGGAGATGTTCATTGGGGCACTTGGTGGAGTGTTTGCAGATAAGATGACGGGCGTTTATTACCCGACTTTCTCTGACGCTGTTCATGCAGCCATGGCCATTGAGTCTATGGGGATGTATAGTGCTCGGCCACGAGATTTCGGTGGTCCCAGTCAGGGTCCATCCAAGAAAGCTGCTTCATCATCCGCTTCAGGTTCATCAGCTGGTAGTGGCAGTAGTGGGGGATCAGGTTCTCATTCTCGATTCAGGGTTAGAGGACGTCACAGGAGGCCTGCTAGGAGCCAGTTGGGTAGGCAGCAGTCTGGGCAGTATGGTTCGGGTGGCAGTTTCCATGGTGGGTCATCCGGTAGCCAGACTTTTTCATATGGGCAGCAGCAGCAGTTTTCTGGGTGCTTTGAGTGTGGTGGTCAGGACCACTTCAGGAGAGATTGCCCATTGTTGGCTCAGAGGACCACTCCCACCCCTACTCAGCCTATTGGTCAGTCTTCAGCTGGAGGCTCTAGTAGTGGTGCCCAG
>NC_020491.1:17174188-17219539 GCF_000184155.1 Fragaria vesca subsp. vesca
CGAAGTGTGGTATTTTTGGCGGGTAATTAATGTAGAATCCGGCCGTTGGATTTAAGTCGTATTTTGGGGAGGTTGTATTTACGACTATTGAGTATGATATTTAAGTTCGGATCGTTCCGATGTAAGAATATCGAAGTTAGGCAATGATGAGCGTAATTATGGCTCTCGGGTAATTTTGCCTATTTTGATTAAATATTGGATTATTGGATGGGAAATTAATATTTTATTTGGAACAGGACGTGAGGAGGCTCGAGCAGACGAGACCCCAGATCGACAGCAGGCTTAGGCCTAATTTGTGAGTGGACTTTTGTTTTAAATAAATGCATGCTAAGTTCACGATTGAATAATTAATGTCGTGGAGTATTTTGCCGTCAATTAATTTTGACGCTTTTATTTCTCTGAGAGAGAGTTACCGAAAATGAGATTTTCGGTGAATATAAATATGTATATATGAGAGAGTATGTATAAAAAATGCTAGCTAGCCATATGTGTCTGTCCACCTTAATGGCGTAGCATATAGCCGCATTATGGTGTGACGTGAGCGTTGGACGTAAGCGTAGTAGCCCTATTTGAGTGTTTAATTCATATAGGGGGTATGGACACATATTTATACACCCGTCTGTCCACCTTGATGGCGAAGTGTAGCACCGCATTAAGGCGTGACGTGAGCGTTGGACGCGAGCGTAGTAGCCCTATATAGACCCATGAATTTATATAGGGAGTATGGACGAGTGTAAATACATACATATATTATAGAGTCTGAGAGGCTCGATATTTTATGAGATAAAAGTTTATCGCTTGCGGCATGCATTCGATTTTTCCTTAGAAATTAAATTGGGGAAACATAAATATTTTATTTTTTATTTTATTTTTTGTCCACTCACTCTGACGTTATTAAATGTTTTCCCCTGGGCCCTTCGTTTTAAATTGCCCAGTCTGCAGAGTTCGGGTTGGATCTAGTAGGAAACGAGGCATAGTCACCCGCATTTCTGCCAGTTTTCGCCAATAGGTTACCTGTTCAACCTACTCGTGTTTTCTTGCTTCCGCTTGTGTTTAGTAGCTCTGAATACTTTAGAATTTTTGTATATTATGTGATGTTCAGAAGTGTTAAATTAAGAGTGTAATATGAAATTTTCGAGTTAGGGTTGTCCATCTGCAAGGGAGATTTTCTTAATCTTTTCAGTAAATTTTCCTTGGAGGTGGTCCCCGCACGACTTACTCTGGGTTTCAGGGTGAAATTCAGGGTGGGTCGTGTCATTGTTGCAGTTCTGCAGTGTGTGCGTCCTTAAATCTATTCGATTAGCGGGTCTTAATTTTGACCCTTATGAGCATGTGGGAGTGTGTGAATTTTAGTTTCCTAGCAAGTGGGCTTCATTGTCAAGTTGTGAGCAGCGTAATGACGAGGTTGTTGCGTTATGTTAGTAGATTTGAGCCCGATGGTGATAGCAAATTTATGCGCTTTATTTGGGTTAGTTTTTTTTCCATTGCTCAGGAAAGAGTGTGCATACCTACGGGTACTCGTACTCTGGAACAGGTATCACTGAACCCATTTACGTGTAAACGTTAGTGGTAGTTCAACGACGAATTTAGAGTCTTTGAGAAGATTAAAAATAATTTAGTATGCAAATGAAAAGGTTAAAGGAGTCAGAGATAGACTCAAAGCAGCTCAAAGTGGCCAGAAGAGTTATAAAGATGTCCGCAGGAAGGACCATGAGTTTCAAGTAAGTGTTTGGGCGGTTTCGAAATTATCTCCTTGGAAAGGGGTAGTACGTTTTGGTAACGTGGAAAGCTTGGTCCGAAATGTTTGGTCCTTATGAGATTTTAAAGCGAGTTGGTTCACTTGTTTATCGGGTAGTTTTGCCTCCAGAATTATGCAGGATACATAATGTGTTTCATGTATCCATGTTTCGCAAGTATATTGCCGATCCCTCTCATGTGTTGTAAGAGCAGCCGATTAATTTGAAGAAAGTTTTGACCTATGATGAGGAGCCGGTTCAAATTCTTGACCCAAAGGAGCAAGTGCTTAGAAGCAAATGATTTCCTCTTGTTAAAGTTCTGTGGGGGAGTCATCAAGTAGAAGAAGCTACTTGGGAATCAGAGGAGCAAATGATGCAGCAGTATTCTTATCTCTTCGAATGTCAGGTATGTAAATTTCAAGGACGAAATTTTTATAAGGAGGGGAGAATTGTCACATCCCGACCCTTAAATTTTTATCTTGTTTCCTAACTTGGTATTAGTAAGAATTTTACCGTCTCCGTCAATAAGTTATGGTTTAATTGGTCCCTAGAGAGGTTTTGAGGGACGATTATTTCGGAGAATTATTCGTAGGAGAAAAATATGACGACAGTAAAAATGGTAAATTTTAGCTAGTAAAAGGTAATTTTTATTAGGGTATTATTTTTCGGGGTGTTTTATTTTGGAGTAGGTATGGGTATATAGGTGTTGGACCGGTTGGGTGAGGCCCAAAACCATCTCCCTCTCTTTCTTCTCTCTCTTCTCTCCCGATTTCCCCTCCCCGAGCTCTCTAACCCCGTCAGACTACTCGCCGTCCGTCCGCCGCCGCACCGGTCCCGTTCGGTCGGCCATCAACCCAGCCACCTCCCTGGACCGGTGATAGCCCCCTAGCGCTACCGTGAGGAAGATATCGAGCCCGAGAGGTCCGACTGCGTTAAGCCCTCCGTTGCCGGAACTCCCTCCTCCGGCCGCCAAAGTCGTTCCTTGGCTCGTTTTGTAGCCCTCCTCCCGTGCAGCAACCCATCCAAAGGGCTCACTCTCTCTTGTGCTAGGTAAGGAGAAATGTGGAGTTGAATTTTCTAGGGCTTTTAGGATGTTTTTGCTCGATTGACCTAGTTAGGCTTGGAATTGGTGTTTGTGCTAGTTAGGAATGTTGTAGAGGGAGTTGAGAGGAAGATGCTGTCAAAAATTGATAGGCATTGGAGGTCGCCGGAGTCGGCCTCCGGCCGCCACTGCCGGCGGAGCTGGCGGCGGCGCCACCGCTGTTTGGGAGATTTTAATGGTTTTAAATGTGGAATATTTAGGGGAGTTTTATTGTTATGAATTATGGAATTTTTAGATGAGTTTTGGATAGGTTTGTGAATTTCCGAAGTTTGGTAATTTTGGCGGATTAATAAGGTAGAATCCGGCCGTTGGATTAAAGTCGTATAATCTGTGGAAGGGTGTAGTTAAGGTTGCTGGTTTTAGTATTGAGGTGTGGACAATATCGAAGTTAGGCAATGATGAGCTTGAGTATGGCTCTCGGTTAATTTTGCCTATTTTGTTTAAATATTGGATTTTTAGTTGGGAAATTAATTATTTATATTTGTGCCAGAGTTCGAGGAAACCTCATTGGAGTGGCGATTTGGATTTCCTCGGGCTTATGCCTAGAGTTGTGAGTGGACCTTTGTTTTAATTGAAAAGTATGCGATGAATTATTTTGTTGATCATTTATTTCTTCTGATGAGACTTATTGATTTTCTCGGTTATTTGGCAATTTTCCTCCTTTGGAGAGTTCTCGAAAATGAGATTTTCGATGGATATGTCTATTGGATGTTATGAGTATAGTATGTATATAAATGCTAGCTAGCCATACGTGCTTGGTCCGTCATAATGAGGTAAAATATCATTATGGCGTGACGTGAGTGTTAGACACAAGCGTCACAGCCCTATATGAAAACTACATTCTTTTCTGGTTTTTAATTAGGTTTTCTTATAGGGGGTCCACACATATATATACACCGTCCTCTTCGGTCATAATGAGGAAAAATTCCATTATGGCGCGACGTGAGCGTTAGATGCAAGCGTCGTAGCCTTGTATGAATTTCTATTTTTCTAATTTGTTCATAGAATTCATACAAGGAGTCTGATGAGTGTAAATACATACACATATATGTTTATATATAGTTTAGCCTGAGAGGCTCCATTTTATTTGAGTTGGTGACTAGCCGGAGCTAGTCGTGAAATTGCCAGTTTATGAGTTGAGCGCTTTTGAGCGGTCGCATGCAGTATAATTTCTTTGGAAATTAAAATGGGAATGCATAAATATTTTTTATTAATTTATTTTTGTCTACTCACTCTAACGTTTTCAAATGTTTTCCCCTAGGCCTTTCGTTTTAAAAATGCCCAGCTTACAGGTTAGCTTAGTTAAGGTCGGGCGTACATGGAGATGAGGCATAGTCATCATATAGCTTCCGCTTGTTAATTTATTATGTTTCATTTCTTCCTATTAGAGTTGCTCTGAACCCATAAAGGGTTGGATATGAGATTTATTTAGATTAGTAATTAATTTGGGTGGTGTTGTGATTTGGGGAGCACGAAGGCTCCAGGAGTTTAAGGTTGGATTTAAATTTTCAGAAGTGTTTGCAGGTTTTATTAGGAAGGGTTGTCCAATTTTAAGGAAGGTTATGCCGAATTTTTGGTAAACTTTCCTTGGAGGTGGTCCCCGTAGGATTTATTTCGGGTTTTAGGGTGAAATTCGGGGTGAGTGCTGACATTCTGTGTATATAAAGAGATTCTACATGAACTCAGTTATAATGGATTGAAATTGCAAAACATATGGATTGAACTCAGTCATATATATACATTCACATATATACTCAGTCTCTGTGTATAGCCAGTATAAGTACGTATCAAACAAAATAAAAAGTTACTTTGGCGTCTATTTAGAATCTATCATCGTTAGTATTTTTGGTCTTTTTTGTTGTCAGTTTGATAGCCATTAGATTTAGTTGGGCTGATGTGGCAACATCTGATGGTGTCCAAGCAATCCCAAGCAATATTTTTTCAAAACAGACAAGCCAAGTCCCGTCCAATGACCCAAACCACTCAATTTCATTCCGGTGTTCATGTCTCAAACACCATTCTTTAGACCAAACAACATCACCTTGTAACTGAACGCACCCTCCTATTTGATATGGTGATAAACGCTCTATCTTCCTGGATCAAGTTGCTCTCTAAGAGAAATGGACACAATTTTTTTTTGTATCAAATTATTAAAGCAAGAGCAGCCGAATAGTCCATTTGTGAAAGACCATTATTCGTAACTCAAAAAATGTATAGCTCGAGTTTATTGTGCTAGTTATAACTAATCATGCCATTTGTTCATCTTGTACTCCTCCACAACCCTAAGAAGCAAGATTACATTTTATTAAACCATTCTTATTAATAGAACTAGGTTCTAAAAGTAAACTAGAAAAGATTTAGTCGAACTCAGTAAACTTTATTATAGGAGTAAATATTTGTGACACCCTGTAGTTTACACCTAAAATCAGTTTTGTCCCTCACTTTTTTTTTAAACTGGTATACCCCTATACTATGAATTCTCGACTGATTTGCCCTTGTCGTCAATTGAACCCATTATGTAGCTGACGTGGCTAACATGTTGACATATGTATGAGACCAAGGTATTGAGATGACAATTTTACCCACAGAGCAATTCCAAACCCATTTTGAATCATCGACTTCTAAATCAGTCTACCAGAACAAAACCCCAGATCGAAACTTAGCCACTAAACCCAGTTTCCTAACCTCAGTTCTGCAAGTAGAAGAGATCAGATCCAATTCTCCCATCTAAACACTTATTCTCCCATCCTTTAAATCGAAGCTTCCGAGAAGTGGCTGTGATGGCCGTGAACGAAGTCGAGTTGTGGGTTCCTCGAAATCGACTTAGCAACACAGATGTAACCCTAGACTATAGTGAGTACTGTGTTGGCTTTGAATAGCATTTGTTTCTCTTGTTTTCGATCGTTCTACTTGCTATAGTTCTAGGGTTTCAAAAATTGGGGATTTTGGGGTTTCTAGTTCAAAGGTTCTGGAACTTGTTTCTCTCTTCTTTTCACACTTGTTTTCAACTTTTAAAAGGTTTGTGATTGGCTTTTTTGAGTTTGGGGTTTCAATGGAACGTCAACAAAATTGGGGTTTTATGCTTTATGGGTTTCGCAATTGTTGTGTAGGCATATTTGTGAGTTTTCTATCCAAATCAAAGCTTTTGTATGAGTTAAATATGATTTGTGAATTGTGTTGGTAGGAGTTAAATATGGTTTGTGAATTGTGTTTGTAGGAGTTAAATATGGCTTGTTTTGTCAACATTGAAACTAATATGTCTTTTAATATTGTATTGTGGTGCTACTGTATGCTTGTTTGTGTGTTTTTATTGTATTGAAGGACCGAAGGTGGCTGGTTACCCAAATTATTTGTGTGTTTGTGTGTTTGTTTGTATGCTAGTTTGTGTTAGTTTGTCTTTGTTTTGTTTTTTGCAGCTCATTACCCAGATTATTTCACGCTTAAGGTTTATCATGGGGGTTGCTTAAGGAACAACAAATATGTAGGAGGGGAATTTTGTTACTATGATCATGTGGACAAGGATAGAATGTCCCTCATAGAAGTGGATAACATGGTGATGCAGATGAATCCTATATATGCAGAGCAAGTCATTTGTTACTTCTATAGAGTTGGTGATGAGACAAATGACCTTGAGTTGTTAAAGTCAGATGCAAATGTGATGATAATGTGTAGTCTTGTGCCACAATGGAGGTTGATTAAGTTGTATTTGGACCACATGGATGCTAAAAGAGGTATTGGATTCGAGGAAGAAGATGTATTCATGTATGAGGAATTATTATTTGGTGAGAAAAGTATGAAGTCAAGCTGTGTGATTGAGGAGTTGCCTGAGGAGCCTAGACCTGCAACTAAGGGATTAGTTTTTAGGGAGATTGAAAATGTGGTTCCCACTCAAGCAAGCCAAGCTGGTGGCTTGAATCCGAAAGACAAGGGTAAACAAAAGTTGAATGATAATGTGGTTCCTAAACCTAAAAAAAGGAGGACTGCTTTAGCTAACAGTAGCAGTGATGTAGGTTGCAGCAGGAGTGGTAAAGGTTGTGGTAGTTCAATGCATAGGGAAGGAGTAGGTGGAGTAGAAGAAGCTATGGACTATATGGACCACTTGCAAACATTTGGAGAACCACCTAATGAAGTACCAGATTTTAATGCAAGTGAAGATGAATCAGAATCAGAAGATGAGGATGCTGATTATGAACCAGATTTCAATCATGAAGGCTATGAGCACTATGGCACTGATGAAGATGAGAGGATAGAGGAAAATTTAGTTGTTACATAAGTAGGGAAGAGTAATTATAAACCTGGTGAGCCAGGTTTGTATGAGATGGAAGAGGAAGATGATGAAGATATGTTTGCAAGTGATGGTTCAGATGAAGAGACTATTCGGTTTCATAAAGTGAAGGAGGATGGTGAATTGATAGATGATGGAATAATCTTTAACCCCAAGACAGATATGAAGGAAGTTAAGTTCTGCTTGGGCATGAAGTTTGCTACTGTCGATATTTTAAGGGATGCAGTAAGGGAGTTTACAATCCAAGGAGGGTGGGAATTTGGTACTGTTAAGAGTGACAAGACAAGGTTGAGAGTCATATGTAGAGCACCCAACTGTCCATTTCTGTTGTTTGCTTCAAAGTTGCAGCATTGCAATACTTTCAAGATCAAGACTTTCAATCCAGAGCACACAAGACGGTTGGACAACAAGATGGTGAGACGAAAATACCTAACAAAGAAGTTCAAGGATGAAATATCTTTGAATCCTAATATAGAACCAGGTATATGTTTCAAACCATTCTTATCTTACTATTGTGTTTTGTTTATCATTCATTTAGAACCAGGTATATAGGTTAATATGTTGTGTTATTTTTCATTTTTAGAGAAGTTGATGAACAAGATGTCAAAGACCATTAGAGCAGGAGTTTCAAAGACCATGGCCTATAGAACTAAGGTGGCTGCTGTGTTGGAGATTGAAGGGAATATAAGGGAGCAGTATGCGAGGCTGGGAGATTATGGGAGAGAACTTCAAAGAGTTGATCTAGCTACAACTTTTGATCTCAAGTGTGACTTCAACAATTCAGAGAAGTCACATGTTTTCAAAAGAATGTACATATGTTTGGGAGCTTTGAAAAATGGATTCAAGGCTGGGTGTAGATCACTGATTGGCTTAGATGGAGCTCACTTGAAGACCTGTTTTAGGGGGAAATTATTAACAGCAGTTGGAATTGATGCCAATAACACATCATGGGTTGTGGCATATGCAATGGTTGAGTTGGAAAACAAGGATGCATGGATTTGGATTTTGGAACTGTTATGCAAGGATCTTTCTATTCACAACCATGGAAGTGGCTGGATTTTCATAAGCGATAAGCGAAAAGGATTGATCCCTGCTTTTAATGAGGTGGTTCCATCTGCATCAATAAGATTTTGCGCAAGGCATCTGTGGACAAATTTTACTAAGAAGTTTCCTGGACTAGTCATGAAGGATGCCATGTGGAAGTGCGCAAAAGCAACAACATTGCATTACTATGAAACAGCAATGGAGGAGATGAAGGAACTTAATAAGGATGCTTATGATTGGCTAACAGGTTAGTTTGTGGTGTGCTTTTATTTACTGTTGCACTTTTATTTACTCTGTTTTTATTTACTGTGTGTTTTTATTTATCGTTTTTATTGTCTTGTAGATCCTGATAGGCCACCAAAACATTGGTGTAGAGCTTTTTTCCGAGCTGGTTATGATTGTGACATGCTCATTAACAATGCTTGTGAGAGCTTCAATGGTTGGGTTTTGAGAGCAAGGTCTAAGCCCCCTATTACTATGCTAGAAGAGATCAGAGTGAAGTTAATGAGTCGGATTCGTATGAGAAGGGAGAAAATGGGAGCTTACCATGGGAACACCTGCCCCAAGATCCGAAAAGTAATCGAGAAAAACAAAGTGAAGGTTGCTGAGCAATGCACTGCAACATTCAGCGGTGAGCTTAAAGCTGAGGTTGAGAACATTTCAGGCACCAAAAATGTTGTGGTTGTTGGGCTGAGGACTTGCACATGCAGAATATGGGACTTGACTGGAATTCTTTGTAAGCATGCCATTTCTACACTCTTTGGGCTAAGACTGGAACCAGATGATTATGTATCACCATGCTATCTCAAGGAGACATACATGAGAATTTATGACAACTGCATTCAACCAGCTAATAGCATGGATTTGTGGGGCAGAGGTGATGGTCCAAACATTCTGCCTCCAGCTTACACAAGGCAGCCTGGAAGGCCCAAAACTAAAAGAACTAAGCAAGCTTTTGAGATTGTCATCAATGGAACAGCTAAAGCTGGGAGGGAGCAAAGATCAGTCAAGTGTGGAAATTGTGGTCAAATAGGTCACAATAAGGTGACATGTAAGAGTCATCTGCCAAGCAAGAAGACAACCACTACTACCAAGAAGAAGACCACTAATGCAGAAGGTTCTCAACAACAGGTAACAACCTAATTCCCATTTTTTTCAATGTTTGTTGTTGCTTACCAATTGTTGTTGGATATTGATTTGGTGCAGAAGGAAAAAAGAGGGCCGTTGACTCCTAATGAATTAAGGAAGAAGGTAGAAGAAAGACTAGCATATCAAAGGGTAAACTCTCTATCTTTAACCTTATTTTTATAGACTGATGGTATTTTACTTGTTGAATTCTTATGTAATTATTCAATGTGTGTGTTTAGAACAAAATGGCTTCTTTGAGGGCTGAAAGGCTTGTTGCAAATAGACCAAGGAGAGGAAGGCCACCAACTAGGCAACCAACTGCTTCTGCTGCATCTACTGCAACTAGGCCACCAACTGCCCCTGCTCCTACTACCTCAAGGGCTTCAAGCGACAATGCTGCAACCTCGACAAGGTCTTCTAAAAGGGTTAGGCAGAATTCAAGCAGAGGAAATGACAAATAGTTGTTCTAGCGATGAACATAGTGTTAGCTGGAGCCATCTTTTTGTTCAGCCTTCTAATCTTTTGGGAATATTCAGCTCGATAGGATCCTTAGAACTATTTTGTCAATGATGTTGGGGGCTCCGTGATGTTGCTCGTTTTGTAGTTCAGCCTTGTGCAAACATTATTGAGCTGCTCATTTAGTGATGTTGAATTTCAGATATTGAATATTAAGATGTTGAGATGTTCATCTAGTGATGTTAATTTTTAGATGTTGATTTTGTGCTTGTTCATAGTTTGTTGTTGATTTTGAAATGAGATTACATATGTTGATTTTGGGTTTTGTAAACAGTATATCCCTTTGTGTTCAACTTCCACTGAATGAATGACAGTTTTAATGAAAAGCTCTCTAAATAACAGAGCTACACACACATTTTTGACTCATTTGGCGGGAAAATATGATTGATAAAGGGGGGAAATAGAGTCAGGGGTATATTGGACATATTATGTCGATGTGGCAGGTTTCTAGATGAGTTGGAATCGCAGGACCGGTCATCTCAGCAACTTAATAGTCTTACATAACGGTTCAGTTGACAACAAGGGCAAATCAATCGAGAATTCATAGTATAAGGGTATACCAATTTTAAAAAAAACGTGAGGAACAAAACTGATTTTAGGTGTAAACTACAAGGTGTCACAAACATTTACTCCTTTATTATATTAACTGAAGAGTATATAAACAAAAGAATACATCACCCATCATTACAAATTCTGCTCATGGCATTTGCAGCATTCCATGGAGATTGAATGCTGGCATTCGTGATATTATCCATCTAATTAAGGAACTCTTCAGAAGAGGTTTCATTTAACAAATCTTCAAATAAGCAAATTTCACCACGAATGCTCTTGCATATCTCCGCTACTCGGTTGAACTTAATATTTATTTTGCTAACTTCCAACTATTAACAGTTTGGTCTTAATAAAAGAAAAACAATTTGGTCCAGACTATCATTGTGGCTTTGGAAATAATACGAGAAATATGCAATAATGATCTCCTAAATAACAGACTCCTATACAATTGGAATTCTCCTATAGGCAAATGAATTTACATACTATTGACAAAGACAACTACAATTATTGGACATAAACAAATCTACTAAATTATTATATTGACCCTTAAAGCACGCCCTCTCATAAATTAATGAAATGTTTACTAACAAGAAAAGGTATTAGAATGAGTTTGGGTACTTGCTTATCAGGAATTGATGATTCCAGAATGGGAGAATTCGGGCGTTTATTAACAAGAAAATGTATTGGAATGAGTTTGGGTCTCACTTGCTTATCAGGAATCGATTCTGTCACGCCCTAATTTACGAAGGATAATTTTCAAAAATTTTGGCATGATATATCTTAAAATATTATAATCCCATAACCTATTTCAACAACAAACTTCACAGGAACTAAAAATTCAATACGGAAATGTAATTCACACAACTCAACATTGAGTTAAATATTACATTTCCTTATTTACATAAACTTGAAAGTCAAGAAAATGAAACACTCACATGAGTTTAATATTGTTTAACCCAAATATAAAAATATACAGAGAACAGCAAAACCCAACAAAAAAAAACCTATCACTAAACCTCCGCCTCAACCCTGCTGATCCTCACCTGCAAGTCTAACCCCTACACCAAGAATTGGTGCACCGGGTTGTAAACAACAAACCCGGTAAGCTAAAAAGCCCGTATGAGTAATTCTCAAAATAACACCAAAACCTCCAATTACCATTTAAATCACATGAGCAATTTATATCAATAAATAAAATCCACAAATCCAACACCTTTTCAATTAACATGTACCCATGAGTCCCAGGTATTAATAAATACCTCTCATGACCTACAACAACAAACTGTGTACCCATGGGTTCCAGATACCATACAGTATCTCCCATGACCTACACTAACAGATAGACTAGAGCTCTATTCCTAACCGCAACCAATCACCCGGCCAAAGGCTTGGAACCCGGTTTGACTGTTTAATATCAAACACAAAAAGGTGATAAATAGCATTTTAACTGCAACCAATCACTCAAATAAGGGCTTGGAACCCGGTTTAGCTATTTATCCAACATTCATAAAATCACAACATTAACCTCAACAACACAAAATCACATCATTATTCTCAACAACACAATATCACATCATTAATTATATCCTCTCACATGGATATATTTACATGAACAAATTATAGATATTCCAAAAGAATAATCTATCAATAATCAATAAAATTATGATCACATGAATCTCAAAATAGCATTTAAAGAAAACTTGTTTTTATCTTACCTATGAGCCGTTGACGATCAAGCTTATCTATATATTTTTTAAAACAATTAAAAGCATATTTTCAAATCCAGCATCATCATCATTATAATCATAAAACCATAATAACATCTGGTTCAAAAGTGAACCTTGGTGAGATTTACTTACCTAAATATCCCGCTGCAAATTCCACAACCGACCAAAGCAAACCAAACACAACTTCACAAATCACCTAAAAATAGCACAATTAAAACCTTTGTAACTAAAATATTATAGGTTATCACAATACCCTTAACTAACCCTTAGTTCAAGGGAGGACAACTTTCCAAAGTCGTCGAACTTAGAGACCCAAAATGGCTGCCTCTAATCCTCAAATCCTAACTCAACCTCAACCAAGCCTACAAAAATAAACCTAAGTCCTAACATGCCAACCTTGCTTAAAATCTAGCCACACTACCACTCAACAAGCTCACAGCAGTAAGGACTAGCTAACCACAAGAAACTAAGGCCGCAACTAAGCCGAACGCGCCGCTACAGGCGGCGGCGAGTGGGCCCTACGCGCCACCCCAAACATCCGAATTTGAGAAAACTCTCAATAGCAAAGTTGAAGCTTGAAGCAAGGGGAACAACTTTCATACCTGAGGCTTCAACCAATTTTGGCCGGAACCAGCCGGAAACTGCCCCGAAACCCTAAACCAGAATCACACCTCAAACCTGCAAAACCGGCCTCAAAACCTCAAAAACTTGCTTCAATCTATGCCTAGACAATACCAGGAGGAGGAGGGAATCAAGACTCACCTAAACTTGGCCGGAATCGGCGTCGAAATCGTCGGCTTTCCGGCGGGACAGCAGTAGCTTCGTCGCTTCGTGGCGGCTTCCAGGCTGTAGGACTGCTCCAGAAATGGAGAGGGCAGCTGTGGGAGTCAAACGGGATCGGTGGCGTCCCGTTTGGTGGCCGAAAGAGAGAGAACTCGATTGGAGAAGAGGGAGAGTTCGGGGAGCTCGGGTGGGAGGAGAGAAAAGAGGGAAAACTGAATTTAGGGTTTCTAATTAACACTCCCACATATTTTTCTACTTATTATACTCTTTCCAAACTCGGAAACAAACTTCCTATGACCATAACTTTCTCATACGACATCCGTTTCAGGCGTGCCGCATGTCTACGAACTCGTAACGACAAAATCTACAACTTTCAAGAATGAAGTTTTTGAAGATAACTTACGGAAAATAAAGTCAACTTTTGGCCTCTTAAAAGTCAAAGCATCTTAAATTAAACTCCTGAAACTTCAACTTCGCATAAACCAAAGAATTTTCATAAATAATCCTTCATTAAATATGGGAATAATACAAAGAAAATTGATATGAAAATCTAGGGTATTACAGATTCCTTATGAACCCCATTAATCCATAATCTGATACTCAAAGGGGGAGATGGGTTTAGGAATCAAGTTTATGGAATCACCTTTTTCTCCCAAAAATATATCCTCACATATATAGATGGCATTAAAACTCATTGGGCTGCTTTAATGGTAGTCTTTACATTTTCCCTTTCACTCGTAGTATGGGGAAGAAGTGGACTCTAGAAGTATGGGTAAAATATGTATTGGGTTTTAATTATGGGTAATGGGTATACCCATTTTCAGCATTGGGTGGGTAGGGTATTTAAAAAATAAACCCATGGGTGTTGTGAACTGGGTACAGGTAATACCCGTGGGTACCCAGATAACACCCACAGACCCAAAATATCTCCTCTTAGTTCTCACGCGCATTTTATGGCTTCTCTTTGGTTCCCAAACTCGTCTTCTCCGAGTCTTTGATCCAAGCTTAGTCTCCATACCCAACCGATTGCCGGCTCCGACGTCAGCATTTTTTGCAGTATTGCTTCAATTTTCATGTCAGATCTCTCTAAAGTAGTTCATTACCCTTGTATCATTTCTGGGTTAGTATGGTTCTGGTGTTAGATTGAAGCTTTGAGATGCGCAAATGGCAGTTTTGTTAGATTGAAACTTATGGTAGTGTATGTTTACTGTGTCTAACCTATCATGCTCTATGTGTTTACAATTTTCAATGATTTGATATTTGAATTCCTTTCAATTATAGAGGTTCATAATTGCGACTTTGAGAGAGGTAGTTATGTTAATAATTTGAGAGATTCAGCTCTAGCTTGATCCGAGGAAGCTTTTCGTATTCATTTGATCAATGAGTGCATGTATTTATGATGCTGGAAATCTATGATCTGCTTTTTTCTTCTTCTTTTTCTGTGAAAGTGGGCTTTGCATAAATGAATGTGTTTAATAAAGTTGGATTTAAGGAGAATGTCTTATCAAGTTGGAGCATTTCATTGAGCTTTGTAGACTATGATTAAGTATCACTCAAGGTATTCTTGCTTTGAGGTTTTCTCTTTACTCGTAGATGATTGACGACAGCCTTTAGTTTCTAGAATCTAAGCAAAAGGCCAGCAGATATGTGTGTTTTACTCTACAGCAAATTGCTTTTATATCTTTATTAAGACAGTCTACCTTTCTTTTGTGTTGAGCTTATGAGATAGAATGATAAGAGTGTTGATATGATAGCGACTGAAACCGGGCGTTTTGTCACATCCCGATCCTTATATTTTTACCTTATTTACTAGCCTGATTATAATAAGAATTTTACCGTCTCCGTCATTGTGTAAATAGTTTAATTGGTCCCTAAAGGGGTTTCGGGGACGATTATGTGCGGAGGATTATTCGTATGGGGAAAATACGACGACGGTAAAAATAGTAAATTTTAGCTAGTAAAAGGTAATTTTTATTCGGGTATTATTTTTCGGGGTGTTTCATTTTTTTGGAATTGGGTTGATAGGTTGGACCGGTGGAGGCCCAACCCATTCTTTTTCTTCCTCCCTTTCTCTTTTTTTTCCTCTTTTCTTTTCCTCTCCCCGAGCTCTCTCTTCCCGCCGGACTTCCAGCCGTCGACTGCCGCCGTCCGGCCACCCACCGGCCGCCGCACCAGCTCAGATCGGACCCCCGTCACCTCCTCTCCCTCCCCGGCCTAGTGTCCGAGCCGGTGGTGCCGCCGGAGAGGAGAAAAAGCCGCCGGAACCGCCGACTGTCCCTTCGCCGGAGCTCCGTCCTCCGGCCACCATAGGCCGAGATTGTTGGCTCAACTTGTAGCCCTCATCTAGGTGAGTAATCCCTCAAAAGGTTTCGGCTAAATTCGATTTCGTTAGGGAGGTTTGTTTAATTGAAAGTTTTAGGGATTTTTGGTTGTTTGTGTTCGATCGACATGGTTAGGCTTAGAATTGGAGTTTGTGGTAGTTAGGAATGTTGTAGAGGAGGTTAAGAGGAAGATGCTGCCAATTTTTGGTGAGCATAGGAGGTCGCCGGAAAACGGCTGCCGGCCGCCGCTACCCGCGGAGCCGCCGGCGGCGCCGCCGCCGGTTAGGAGATTTTTAGGGTTTTAAATGTGGAATATTAAGAGGAGTATATTGGTGTGATTTATGGAATTTTTGGATGAGATTTGGATAGGTTTGTGAATTTCCGAAGTTTTGTATTTTTGGCGGTTAATTAATGTAGACTCCGGCCGTAGGATTTAAGTCGTATGTTGGGGAGGTTGTATTTACGACTGTTGAGTATGATATTTAAGTTCGGATCGTTCCGATGTAAGAATATCGAAGTTAGGCAATGATGAGCGTAATTATGGCTCTCGGGTAATTTTGCCTATTTTGATTAAATATTGGATTATTTGGTTGGGAATTAATATTATATTTGGAACAGGACTTGAGGAGGCTCGAGCAGACGAGACCCCAGATCGACATCAGGCTTAGGCCTAATTTGTGAGTGGACTTTTATTTGAAATAATATGCATGCTATGGTTCATGATTGAACATTTCCTTTTGTTGGAGTTTTGACGTCAATTAATTTTGACGCTTTTATTTCTCTGAGAGAGAGTTATCGAAAATGGGATTATCGGTGAATATAAATATGAATATATGAGAGAGTATGTATAGAAAATGCTAGCTAGCCATATGTGTCTGTCCACCTTAATGGCGTAGCATATAGCCGCATTATGGTGTGACGTGAGCGTTGGACGTAAGCGTAGTAACCCTATTTGAGTGTTTAATTCATATAGGGGGTATGGACACATATTTATACACCCGTTTGTCCACCTTGATGGCGTAGTGTAGCACCGCATTAAGGCGTGACGTGAGCGTTGGACGCGAGCGTAGTAGCCCTATATAGACCCATGAATTTATATAGGGAGTATGGACGAGTGTAAATACATACATATATTATAGAGTCTGAGAGGCTCGATATTTTATGGAATAAAAGTTTTATCGCTTGCGGCATGCATTCGATTTTTCCTTAGAAATTAATTTGGGGAAACATAAATATTTTATTAATTATTTTATTTTTGTCCACTCACTCTAACGTTATTAAATGTTTTCCCCTGGGCCCTTCGTTTTAAATTGCCCAGTCTGCAGAGTTCGGGTTGGATCTAGTAGGAGACGAGGCATAGTCACCCGCATTTCTGCCAGTTTTCGCCAGTAGGTTACCTGTTCAACCTACTCGTGTTTTCTTGCTTCCGCTTGTGTTTAGTAGCTCTGAATACTTTAGAATTTTTGTATATTATGTGATGTTCAGAAGTGTTAAATTAAGAGTGTAATATGAAATTTTCGAGTTAGGGTTGTCCATCTGCAAGGGAGATTTTCTTAATCTTTTCAGTAAATTTTCCTTGGAGGTGGTCCCCGCACGACTTACTCTGGGTTTCAGGGTGAAATTCGGGGTGAGTCGTGTCACGTTTTATTTAAAAACTCTTTTGTGTCAATTGTAGTATATAGCAAATAAAAGTATCGTTATAAAAGTCGGGGATTGAGGGTACCTTTACAATTTACGTTAATTACAAAACAAGAGAAAACAAAAGATAATAGTACTAGAGATATGGGGTTTTGTGATTATAAACAAGAGAAAACAAAGAAACAAAATAAAGCAGAAAAGATCAGATAGAGGAGACGTTAGAGACTTAGAAATCCACCACCAAGTATGTTTCAAGACATGTTAACAACCAAAGCTTCAATCATTAAGTCACAAATCGGTATCAATCAAGAACAAACCGTGAACGCACTGCGTAAGTCCTTATTACTTTCCTTAATTACTTAAGTAAGATGAACGCACCGTTATCAAGCCTTTAGAATAGCCAATCAAGGTACAGATGCTATCCTATCAACAAATTATTCAAGCATTAAGATCAATGAAAGTTTGACTGACCAAGTATGCAAAACTAGTGCGGAAAGCCTACCTAGCATGCAAGTCTCTCTATTTGGTTTCACCTATTGTCCTATAGGTTTTACTATCTTGAATTAAGCTGTATTAACCGTTTAGGAGATTAAACAACCTAATTCTAGCCCCACTCACAAGTTCATAATGTTCTATGTTACGCATACATGAACATAAACAAGCAAGAGTTCTCCATAAACCAAAACCAAATAAACAATTTAAAAGACTCAATAATTTGAAACCAAGGTTCAAAATAATATCTCAAACATTCTTGGGGCTCTAAATCTTACCCCTAACTAAGAGAATTCAGCCACACATGGCTGCCAAATCACACAAGGAGAATAAAATATGACAAAGGAAAGGTAAACCGTGGATGATGGAGAGATCAATGATGGCTTGGCGGCTTCCTTGTGCGAGTCTGCAACTATGGAGGTTCTGATGATGTGAGATCACTGGCCTCCTCTAATCTTCACGTCCTCCCCTTCTTTTCTGTTGTGGTTAGGGTTATGAAACCCTCAAAACTCGTCCATGGGCTTACCAATGTGGTTTGGGCCTCAAAATAGAAGTTTTGGTCCAAATCAGAAATTCGGGCATACTGACCTTCAGCCACTCAAACGGTCATAACTTCTTCTCCAAAATAGGTATTGACGATCCGTAAAAATTTCTGGAAATTAGACTCTTGTAGCTTTCCATTGATAATGGCACATCTCATGGATCGTTCTGAGCTAATCACAATCTTCTGTCGAATTTGACTGATAATTTCTGACAGATTTTCTGATTTCTTTCCTTGCACGACATGGATTCATTTTTCTTTAAGATTTTTCCTCTTTCGTCTCTTTTGGGCTCCTCGGCTTTATTTATGACCTAAAAACACAAACTTAGTTAATATGAATATTGTTAAAGGAATTACATAGCTAAATAGGGTCGGAAATACATTATAAACATAACACTTTGTGCTTCTATCATGATAGCTTACTGATACTTTAGGTTTATTACATATAGCAAGATTGTTATTATTTTTAGTTGAGTTGTTCATGAAGGTGTCAGTTTTACAACTGTGATATTTCTTATTGATTGGTTTCTTTTTCTGTCTCAAAACCAACATGACTGAACCTCTCTCTCTCTCTCTATTTTTTTTTTTTACAGTATGGAAGAGTATAGCTGTGCTGATAATGAAATCATGAATGAGGATGTGGAACAAAGTGTTCCACACAAAAGAAAGAGAAAAGCACCAATATGGGATAATTTTGAAGTAACATTGATCAGTGTTCCACGCCAACTTGTTATTTCCGAAGATTTGCCAAATTAAGTTGGCTATATCTAAGTGGCTTCAGTCTGATATTTATGAAGTGATAGAAATGGCAAAGAAAATGAAAGAAAAATTTGAGAAGTATTGGGATGTTATTGGAACCGTTGCCACTATTCAAGATCCTCGGTATAAGCTCAAGTTGATTGAGTTTTACTTCAAGCAAGTTTATCCTCTTAGGGTTGCGTTGGAAGTAGACAGAGTCAAGAAGCTTGCATATGACTTGGTCAAGGAGTATAGTTCTTGTGCTATATCTCATGCATCTAATAACTCATCTTTGATTGAAAGTACAAGGCCGAGTGATAATGATTTAGGGGATGACCACATGGATGCTTATGATGCCTTTGTCTCTGGCTCTAGTAAGGATACTGACAAGTCTGACTTGGAGAGGTATTTGGATGAGACTGTTTTGCCGAGGGTAAATGATAAGGAGTTTGATGTATTATACTGGTGGAAGACAAGTGGGATGAAATATCCAACTTTGTGTAAGGTTGCTCGTGACATTTTAGCCATTCCAGTATCTACAGTTGCCTCAGAGTCGGTATTTAGTACTGGTGGACGGATTGTGAGCCCACATCGGAACCGACTTCATTCAAACACATTAGAGGCATTGATGTGTGGTCGGGATTGGTTGTGTAGTGAGTTACGAGATGCTCCTAGCACATTAGAGGATGATATTGATGCTGATGAGGAGTCTTGTCATGATAGTGATGTTGAATTTACTCCACATCAAATGGATGATACTAATACACGTAGAGGAAGAGCAGCTAGAACACGTTCTTCTCCTTTGTTTTAGTTGTTTTAGGAAGAAACCTATTCATGAGCAGCAGCATCCTTCAAAATAGCACACTTCATAGTTCATAGTTCAAACAACGTGAATCAATGGTGGAAGATTACAAGTTTACATGAATCATTAAGGAGAACAACCATGTTCTCACTAAATTTCCTGTTAATCACTAAAACAAAATAAATAAAGGAAATTAGTAAATATTTGTTACAGTAAACAGGTTCATAGTAAATATTTTTTATGTTTGAGAAATTTCATATGCTTCTCACACCAGCAGCAGTTTACTATATCTATTAAATTGCTAAAACAACATTATTTGGTAAACAAGTGAGCCTCTTCCTATCGTAATCAAGGGATATTCCTTGATTCTTACAACAGCTCCCTCAATAGAAATGGGTAATGGATGTGGGTGTGAGTTTTACCCATTTAAAGTGGGTGGGTAATTACCCAAACCCAACATTTTGCAAATGGGTATTACCCGCGAATTTTTCTTGGGTGGGTATAAACCCACGAGTATTACCCAATGGGTTTTAATGCCAACTTTACTCACATAATTATGATATTTTCAAATTACCTACACACTACGTCACAAATGGCTTTGGACGACACGTATCAGACAAAAGAACTGTTGAGTCCTTTGTCTGAAAATTTGAAATATTTCAATGAACTCAGATGACAAAAAATTCAACTTATGTTGTTTGAGTAGGGTGAAAACTCTTGAATTTGAAGGAGTTTCAAATCTTTTGCAAGTTGAAAAACTCAGATGACATATAACTGTGGTCAGAAAGCAGCTAAACGAAAGTTGGAAAAATGAGAAATTTATCGAAGCTAAGACTACATATTTTTATCGTCTGAAAGGGCTCCATTATAGAGGTCCCCAACTGATACTCCTTATATTTTTTTCGTTTGAAGGGACACATATATTTATCAAAGCTTCCTCAACTAGTCCTCATTATAGAGGTCCTCATTAGAAAGGGCTCCATATCTTTGATATCTCGGTCGAAATTTCTAATTTTTGAACCGTTGATATTTCCTCTGTTTCTACCTCTTCCGAGAAAGCGGGACGGGAGGTCGAATCCTTGGTTCCGAATCCTGTAACTGCACAAGCAACAACACGTCAGGAGTCGGGACTGGGGAGACCCAGTCTTCGACTCTTCGATGCTTAAGTCAGCGTTTGATTGCTACTTGTATAGTACGGGAGTGTGGGAGGAATAGTGGAACTTACCTTTTCTAGGAGTTTGTGCCTGTTTTATAGGCTTGTATTGGGGGTTTTGTGATTAGTCCCCAATGTGGGACTGTTCTGTGGTATTGTTCAGTCTCTTCCCTTTCAGGGGTGTTTAGCTATTGTAGAGTGGGTTTGGCATGTATGTTGCTGCTATGCTCCCACTCTTTGGGCATCCGTAGCAAGCTTGCCGGTGATGGTTTAGCCAGAATGGCTTCCGACGAGTGGGTAATGATCTTGCATTCTCGGCATGGCCAAGTGTTTTGGCTATGTATTAACAAGTCCCCTAGTCCCCAGTCCGAGAGAGCTCTTGGGTGGGGAATTATTCCCAAGTTATGCCGAGAATGTGTCTTACCCGGGAGCTGGAGGCATGGTGCCGAGTCCCCAAGTCCCCACGCGAGGGTCGCGAGGTGGTTGGGGTTAAGTTCCGAGAACTCGGTACGAACCTTTGCGTCATATCCCGTGTGTTGTCATAAATGGCCAGTTTATGAGGAACACGCGGTCATTTATGGCGAGTTTTAAGGTCATAATGGTTTCGTTGGTTTGTGTGTTGTTTTTTTTTTTTTTTTTGTTAACGTGCGCGTAATTAATGCGTGTGCGTGGGATCGTGGGGCCCGTCTTTAATGCGCCCTCTGATTGTGGTCGACGTGGCTATGCCCTGACCGTTGAGAAGGAGAGGATCTGGACCGTCGAGGTTCCCTTAAATGCTCTATAAATAGGCCTGGGAAACAGAAGGAGGGAGTTTGCATTTCGAAAATAGAGGGATTAGGGTTGAATAGTGAGTTGCTCGATTTGTGAAGAGGGGCTGTGACGAACTGTGAATCGAACCTGGGGAACGTCCAATTTCATCCTCGATCGATTGGGTGTGAGTGCTCGGCTGTTTGCAACTAGCTTCATTGCCACTACACAGATCCAATTTTCCCAGGTATGAACTTGTCAATTCCCTTTCTGGGTTCTGTTTTTGTTTTATTTTGAATCAATAGGGATAGTGTGTGTGGGTTTTGTTTCAGTGGTTACTGTGCTAGGCTAGATTAGAGGATTGAGTGGCTTGCTATCAGGTTAGCTAGTGTTAAGGTAGTGAGAGTCTGACATGTGAGGATGTAGGGTATGACAGATCCGGTGTGGGTGTCCAGCGAGGAGATTGTGGTTGTCTCTAGCTCGACTGATCCTGATTCGGACACCTTGCACCAGTTGGAGGAGGAAGTAGATTACCTTATGGCGGAGGTTGCACTTGACTTAGGGGAAGACATTCCTGTTACGGATGCAGGGTCTCACGTATCCTCATCTGACCCTCACTTGCAGGAGGTAGAAGAGTTTAGCATGACAAGGTCTCGGGAAGATGATGACTCGTTCTGGGATCCCCCCGGCGAGAGTATGACGTCGTCAGAATTGAAGACGCTCAGGGAGAATTGGAGTATCCCCGAGGAGGTCTTGTTACGGCCTCTCGGGAGGGGTGTTAATTTCTGGGACCCCTCGGACAACTTTACCCTGGTATACGAGTACCAGTTGAAGTGTGGGTTGATGTTCCCGCTTCCTGCCTTTCTGCAGTACACCTTAGCGTGTCTGCATGTCGCTCCGGGGCAAGTTACCCCAAACATGTTGCGACAAATATTAGGAACAAGGGTGCTTTTCCGTTTGCTGGGGCAAGAATTCCCCAACTGTGAGGAGTTCAACGCCTGTTGGCATTGGCGTACTGCGCGAAGAAGGGTAGCCGGGGCTGCGTGACTTTGAAGTCCCGGGGGAAGTTCAAGATCTTAGTAGAGGACTTGCCTACCTCTACGAACGAGGGTTGGCGATTGAAGTGTTTCCTTGTCGAGGGGCAGTGGCAGGAGTGGCATGGACACCCGTTCCGAGTACCCGGGGCATTCCAAAAAATAGGTACCATGTTTTGTGTCTCATGTTTTCTTTTCTGTTTGTACTGTTCTGCCCCTGCTGACTGCTGACTGCTGACTTTGTGTAGTGCCCCAAGAATATAAATTAACCGAGCTAATGGAGTGTCGGATATGCCGGGTGCTGTGGGCATTCGAGTGTAGGAGTTCATACCGGATATGCCGCCTTGGCGTATATAGTTATTTCGGTTACTCTCGGGTCCCGGGTCTGTATTTTGCTTTTGAGTTGTTTGTATAGGTTTTTCATTTTTGTTTTTTGCCTGTGTTTTGATCTTTACTTTGTCTGATGCAGTGACGATGACTCGGGACGCTGGGTCGCGGAAGAAGGAAGGACCTTACGACAAGGTCTCTGACCAGGATGTTCTAGATGGGATGCTGGCAGAAGCTGCTCACGTTAAGTGGTATGATGTCGACCTGGAGACTGGGGAAGGGAAGGAGGTGGAGTTTGGCGAGGGCGAGGATGATTTTGTGAGGTTGAATTTGGTGGATGACGACTATGCTTACGTGCCTCCCCTGGTGGCAGAAGTAATGGGCTTAGGCGACCAAGGGGTGAGTGACGAGGGTGTAGAAGTCGGGGGTGGTGATCTAGGGGAGGAGGAAGAACAGGTTCCGGTGGGGGAAGAGCATGTCCCGGAGCCAGTTGGGATGGAGGATGTGTCGTTGGGAGATCTAGGGGAAGGCCAGACTGGTGGCGAGGATCTTGTGATTGAGGAGGTGGAACCCCTTGGGCAAGAGTCCGAGGAGGTCGTCGTGACCAAGACTCAGAAGAGGAAGGAGAGGGTCGAGTCTTTGCGTAATGGTCAAGGAAAAAGGTCCCGGAAGCAAGCGAGAGGGCTATGACTCATCTGCAGGAAGATGCTGAGACCAAATGTCAGCAACTGAAGGAGGCAGAAGAGAACAACCGCGCCCTCTCGCAACGTTTGGAGCAGGTCGAGCAGGACGCTGTTGTGTTCCATGACCAGGCCGCAACCGCTGGGCAGGAGGTGGCTGAGCTGAAGAAAGCCATGGAGGAGAAAGACAAGCAGGTGGAAGCTGGAGAATTGGCTGCCACCAAGGTTGCTTCCCTGGAAGCTGAGGTGGCGAAATTGAATCATGCCTTGGCGGAACAGGAGAGGGCTTGGAAGGTGAAGTGTGCCAGGACTACCGGGGCTGGGGAGAGGGTGTTCTGTGAGAGCGACCTCTATAAGCAACAGCTGAAGAGTGCCTATAACCGGGGGCAGGATGAGCTGAGAAAACCCAGGTGCCAGGCTGGCTGGATTAACAAGGTGGCAATGCGTAAGTTTTACGCCGAGAGGGATGTTGCGAGGAAGGCTTGGGAGCAGATGACCCCAGAGCAAAGGAATCAAGCCGAGATCTTGCGGACCCTAGCGAGACAACATGAGACTTGGCGTGCTACTTCCTCTGTTGTGCCAAAGGAAGTTTCTGCTGCGGGTGTGTCTCGACCGTTTGCCATGGCTGCTGCTTCTCCAAGGGTTCCACTTCCCGAGGGATCCCCTTCGACCCAAGTGGCCGTTTCTCAAGTTGCGTCTTCTGCTGTTGAGCCGCCTAACCCGCGAGTTGCTGGGCTTGTGGCGCCTCCACGGGTTGAAGTGCTAAAGGTTTCCACGTCCAAGTCTCCTGTGCCGGAAGTGCAACAGGTGAGCTCGCTGGTGCGTCCAAATGTGTCAGTGAGGCCGCCAGCTGTGGCACGCGACCGCTCTAAGCATGCTTATGGGCAGAGGGTGTCAGTAAACATCGGCCAAGGCCACGGGCGGGGTAGCGGGTCGAAGAGTGGCGGAAGTGTGAATAAGTCAAGCGGGGCCTCTTCTGGGTAGAAATAGCTTGGAGGGTGTAATTGTTGTAGTTAGTTTGTTTTTCTTTTAGTTTAACTGCTTGTTTGTCCTGGGAACAACGTTTTTGGTGGCATGGTTAGCCATGAACAATTTTACTATTTATGAATTGCCTGGGAGTCCAGGTTGTTATGTTAAGGAATACGTTTACTTTTTTGTGCATGAGTCCGTTTTGTTTGGAATGTTGAAAAAGATTGAGAAAAATAGTTACTTCATATAGGCCGCTAATGGGCAAGGTGTACATTTGAAATGAGCCGCTACCGGGCTAAAGTACACAAATAATGAAGTACTAACTGCCATGTTGGTGTTGGAGTGTTGATAAGCTAGACAGGGTAGAGGTGGAGGTGGCGAGCATTCCAGGGGCTAGGTAGGACTCGGCCATCAGTGTCACGAAGGTAAAAGGTAGCTGGTCCCGGGGCGTTGACTATCTCCAATGGGCCTTCCCATTTTGCCTTGAGCCCGGTAGGATGGGGGATAACCTCTTTCATGACCCAATCCCCTACTTTTAGAGGGCGGGAGACAACTTTTTTGTTGTAATGCTTGGCAATTTTTTGTTTGTTGTTGACATTCCTGAGATGTGCTGTCCCGACGCTCCTCAAGAAGCTCCATGTTGAGACGTAGTCCCATGGTGTTTGTCTCGGGATCATATGTTGTGACATGTTCACTCGGGACCTCCATCTCTACAGGGATCACTACCTCGGTGCCATAGGACAAGAGGTATGGGGATTCCCCTGTGGCTGCTGTTGGGTAGTACGAAGTGTCCAGAGGACTTCCGGGAGCTTGGTAGCCCATAACCCTTTAGCATCTTCTAGGCGTTTCTTTAGGTTTTGCTTGATGAGCTTGTTTATAGCTTCCACTTGGCCATTGGTTTGGGGGTGTGCTGGGGAGGCATAGAAGATTGCTGTGCCTTGCTCAGAGAGGAATTCTCCGAATGTCACATTGTCAAATTGTGTCCCATTATCTGTGATGATGGCTTGTGGTACCCCAAACCTGCAGTATAAATTACGCCATAGGAAGTTGATCACTTTTTCGGTTGTGATTGTAGCAAGGGGCTCTGCTTCTATCCATTTGGTGTTATAGTCCACCAGCACGATAGCAAATTTGAGTTGTCCCGGGGCTGTGGGTAGCTGCCCTACAAAGTCGAGTCCCCACTGGCTGAAGGGGACTGGGGAAATGATGACAGATAGTGGAACTGAGGGACAACGGGCAAAATCTGCAAATTTGTGGCAGTGAAGGCATGCTTGGACAACTGCCTTTTCATCTTGCTCTAATGCTGGCCAATAGTACCCAGCTCTTAGCGCTTTGAACATGAGGTTCCGAGCCCCTGCATGGTTTCCACAAACTCCACTATGGAGTGATTTCAATACTTTGTGCCCTTCTGCTGTAGGCAAGCACCTTAAAAGGGAACATGACTGTCCACGACGATATAACTTCCCTCCTCTAAGCAAGTAGAGTGAAGCTTTGTGGCGTAACCGCTGTGCCTCTTGTGCATCCGGGGGCAGGGTTCCATTAGAAAGGAAGGCCACATATGGGTCCATCCATGAGGATTGGCTAGGTGTTTCTATGACAAAGATTTCTGAATAAGCCTTCGAAATACTAGGTTTGTCCAAGATTTCTATGTGCACATCTGGTGGCGCGGACTTGGGAGGCGCTGTGGCGAGTCTCGCGAGACCATCTGCCTTGGAGTTCTTGGCCCTTGGGATTTGGGTGAGCTTGTAAGATGTGAAGTGTTGTAGGAGGGCGCCAGCTAGACTTTTGTAGGATCCCAGGTTGTTCTAGTTGGCTTTGAAGTCTCCTTCCACTTGATTGACCACAAGTTGAGAATCACTGAATATGTGGATGTGCAGGGCTCCGAGTTCTCGACAGAGCTGAATGCCGGCTATGAGGGCCTCGTATTCAGCTATGTTGTTGGACGCTTTGAATTCAAACCAGAGAGCATATTCATAAGAATGGCCCTCTGGGTCTGTGATTATTATCCCTGCTCCACTGAGCCTGTTGTTGGAGGATCCATCAACGTGGAGTTCCTAAATTTCGTTCCAGGGGAGGACGTCTTGGTCTGGGTCGCCTGGGTTCATGGGGATGAATTCAGCAATGAAATCCGCGGCAGCTTGTCCTTTTATGGTTGTTCTTGGTTTGAAGTGTAGGTCAAATTCTCCCAATTCTATTGCCCATTTTATCATGCGTCCTGAAGTTTCAGGTTTTTGGAGTATTTGCCTCAGAGGGTGATTGGTGAGGACGTGAATGGTATGTGCCTGGAAGTATTGCCTGAGTTTTCTGGCTGCGGTGATGTGGGCTAGAGCTAATTTCTCAATGTCAGGGTAGCGGGTCTCAGGATCCGTGAACCCTCTGCCGCAGTAGTATACCAGGAGCTCGTTGTTATGATCGTGGCGTGTGAGGGCAGCGCTGATGGCTATGGCGGAAACAGCCAAATACAAGTACAGTACTTCTCTCGGGACAGGTTTGGAGAGAAGAGGGACAGCCGCAAGGTAGGCTTTGATATTATTGAAAGCATCATCATGTTCCGGGCCCTATCCCCCATTCTCCTTGCACTGAGCTTTCAGCAATTGAAAGAATGGGTTGCATTTGTCTGTGAGGCGGGAGATAAAACGTGCTAAGGCCACCAGACGTCTCGTGAGGCACTGGACTTCGTTCCGGGTTTTTGGGACTGTCATGTCAAGTATGGCTTGTACCTTCTCTGGGTTAGCTTCAATGCCTCTTTCATTGACCATGAAACCCAAAAATTTTCCGCCACTAATAGCCAAAATGCACTTTTGAGGGTTAAGGCGCATCCCGTGAGCTAGGAGCTTAGTGAAGACTTTGTCTAAGTTGGCAATGTGGTCGTCAGCTGTCTTGCTTTTGACCAGCATGTCATCTACGTAGACTTCCATGACTTCCCCCATTTCTTCTTCGAACATGGCATTGACCAACCTTTGATAAGTTGCTCCTGCATTCTTGAGGCTAAAGGGCATGACTTCGTAACAATACAGTCCTTTATCCGTGACAAAAGTAGTGTGTTCTTGATCTGTGGGGTGCATTTTGATTTGGTTATATCCCGAGTAGGCATCCAGAAAGCTGAGCATTTTGAAACCGGCTGTGGAATCAACCAGCTGGTCAATCCGTGGCAAAGGGAAATTGTCCATGGGGCAGGCTTTGTTGAGGTTAGTGTAATCAACACACATTCGCCATTTGCCCTTAGGCTTGGGGACCATGACTACATTGGAAACCCATGTTGGGTATGAGACCTCACGTATAAACTTGATTTCTTTTAGCAGCTGGACCTCGGCCTGGATGGCGCGATACTTTTCCGGGTTGAAGGCACGCCGTTTTTGCTTGACATGGGGATGGTCTTTGAGTATATTAAGTTTGTGTGTGATGACATCAGGGGAGATGCCTGGCATGTCAGCGTAGGACCAGGCAAAAACTGTTTGCTTATCTTGGAGGAATGCAATGAGCTTATGGCGGAGTTCCGGGTTAAGGCTTGTGACGATGCGGACCTTCCTCTCAGGAGCACTGGGCGACAGGGATACCCATTCTGTGTCTTCTGCCGGGTTAGGTCTCGGGGCTTGCTTCTTGTCTTTTCCTTCAGGGTCATCCCTGGGGTCATCAATGGGTTCCGAGGGGCTAAGTGGCAACATCTCATAGGCCCCACGTCCTTGTTGGATGGCATTAAGATGGCAATGTTCAATGGCAGCCCTATCCCCTTAGATTGTGAGTATGCCTCCCAGAGTGGGCACTTTCATGAGTAGCATGTGACCTGTAATGAAACATTGTAGTCCCCAGAGGATGTCGCGACCCAAGATGAGGTTGTAGGAGGAGGGGCAATCAACTATGAGAAAACGTGCTGTTATGGAAGTATTGTAGGGGTTGGCCCCTACTAACACTGTCAAGCGGTTTGAGCCCAAGGGCTGCACAATCTCTCCTGAGAAGCTGACAAGGGGATCATGGTTGTTATATAACTTAGCTTGGTCACGCCGGAGTCCTCTATAACAATCGGCAAACATGACGCTGACCGCGGCGCCTGTGTCCACGAGGGCCCTATGACACCTGTAGTGATCCACTTGGACATTGATTATGAAGGGTTCATTGTGATGGCAACTGATCGTATCTTCCTTCTTGAAAAATGTCACCTGGTCCCATGCTGATGGGGTGGTGGTGACACCCCTTTGCAGTTCAAGAATCTCCAAGTGGTTCGTGCATTGCCTTTTCGCCGAAGGCTGGCAAGGAGAGAGTCGAGGGGCGCCACCATGTATGGTTAAGATCTGTCCATGGACCTCAATGGCGTTGGCTCCCGTGACGGGAGTGCAGTACTGATGGAGTTGGCTATTACGAATCAAGTGTTCTACGACATTACGAAGGCCATGACACGTCTCAGTAGTGTGGCCGTTGTCATCATAATAAGCACAATATTTGTTCCCTATTGCACGCCGGGGTTTTTTGGGATACTTGCTCTTAGGTGGCGGGGGAATGAGATCTTTGTGCCTGGTCCATATATCTTCATATGTAGTGGTTAAGGCTGTGTGGACCTCGTAACGAGGTGGTGGGGAGCGACGTTGTTGCTGTTGGGGCTCTGCTCCCGGGACCTATAGGGATGGTCTCGTCCCCGCTGCCCACCGTGGCGACAGTCTGAACTGCGCCCGTGGTTGCTGTCACGGGAGTTGCTATGCTGCTTGCTTTTGTCTTGTCCTCGATCATAATGGTCATACTTTTACTGAGATTGCTGCTTGGGTGGGGCTAGGAGTGCTAATGTGGTAGTTGGGTTGGAATGTCCAAAGGTGGTAAACTCAGCATGCGCCCAGCGGACAGCAAGGTCCATCAAGGCATCGTATGACCCTGGAGGGTTCTTGTTAATCTCCATTAGGAAGCTGCTGGGAAGCAAAGCTTGGCGAAAAGCTTGTTCAGCGACCCAGGGCTCCAAGTTGTGGCAGCGTGCCTTGGCTGATTGCCACTGGGACAGTAACTCATGGAGGCCTTCCCCCTCTTTTTGCTTGATGTGGAACAAGGCATCCACACTGCGGTAGATGATGGCACGGAGTATGAAGCGGTTGAGAAAGCGTTCCGAGAGTTGGTCGAAATTGTCAATGGAGTTGGGAGGCAAGTTAAGGAACCAACTAAGTGCTTCATCTGAAAGGGTTTCTTGGAAGGCGTGGCAAGCTATAGCATCTGTGTATTGAGTGGAACTGCATAACGAGAGGAATGTTTCAAGGTGAAGGTGAGGGTCGCTGGTGCCCTTATATTTGTCTATTTTGAAAGGTTTGGCCTCGGGTGGTCTCTTTTCCACTTGTACTCGTGGCGTAAAGGGGTTGGGCGATGTCCATAACTCAAGAAGAGAGGTCGTTGACTCCCGCGACTCTCAACTCCTTCGATTCGTGAGGCTAGTTGAGTGACCGAATTGCTGAGTTGGAGGAGGAGTAGGGTTTGCATATCGAGGGGCGGAGTAGCAGTGTTGGCAGAGTTGGGATTAGGAATGAGTGGATTAGATGGCTCAGGCTGGTTTATCAGGGGAATGGACTCATTATTGATTGCAGATGGTTGAGGGGCTGGGAGTGGAAAGGATTGGTGGGTGACTGGATGGGTGACGTAAATGATCTGGTTGGGGCCTCCCGGGGCCACGGAACTATTCTGTCCTTGGCTAGGAAAAAGGGATGTCAGGGTTGCGTCGGGGGTGGGGGTGACCCTTGCCGCCCGTTCCAAAGTATCATTATAGCTGTTGCGGCGATCCAGGGTTGCGCGAAGTAGGAATTGTCCTTTTTCTAGTTCGGCGATACGGACCCGGTACGAGTCAACTTCCGCCTTTTCTTTGGCTGCTTGCTCTCCGAATGCATGGAAGTCTTTTTTCAAAATTTCGAGGGCTGTGGCGGCATCAGGGTGGTTAATGGGAGCCGTGGTAACGGTAGTTTGGTTATGGGATGTGTCCCCAGATTGGAAAAGTTCTTTTTCTATCTGGGTTCCGGGTTCGTTCGGGTCATCCAGAATTTCCACCATCCTGTTAAGCTAGGTGGGAGTTCCACAAGAGGGGCCCTCCTTCTAGCGCTAATTGTTTCTACCTCTTCCGAGAACACGAGGCGGGAGGTCGAATCCTTGGTTCCGAATCTTGTAACTGCACAAGCAACAACGCGTCAGGAGTCGGGACTGGGGAGACCCAGTCTTCAACTCTCTGATGCTTAAGTCAGCGTTTGATTGCTACTTGTATAGTACGGGAGTGTGGGAGGAATAATGGAACTTACCTTTTCTGGGAGTTCATGCCTGTTTTATAGGCTTGTATTGGGGGTTTTGTGATTAGTCCCCGATGTGGGACTGTTCTGTGGTATTGTTCAGTCTTTTCCCTTTCATGGGTGTTTAGCTATTGTAGAGTTTGGCATGTATGTTGCTGCTATGCTCCCACTCTGGGCATCCGTAGCAGGCTTGCCGGTGATGGTTTGGCCGGAATGGCTTCCGGCTAGTGGGTAATGATCTTGCATTCTCGGCATGGCCAAGTGTTTTGGCTATGTATTAACATCCTTAAAATCCGATATTTTAGTCATTGTGGACAAACATACTCTATTACCCTCCCCCCCCCCCCCCCCCCCCCCCCTCCCTCTCCTTTAAAATTATTAGTCTCTCATGCCTCATCTGCTATACATAAGCTTCTTTCGATTTCAATCAAAGATTTCATTATGAACCTAGATTCCATCATAAACTTAGATGTCAACATGAACCCTGATTTCAACAAAAAAACCGTACAAATCGTTTCCAGTACGTTCTATCAAACTTTACCTCCTCCTCCTTCTTCTACTTGTATGTCACCGTCGAATTCATCGCCTAAATCTAGCAGGTGAGCTAGGATTCTAATGGAGAAGCCATCCTTCGAATTAGCTATTGGGACACTAACGAGTGAGCATATCGGATTCTGGTGGCCGAATCATGGTCGTGTGCAGCTGCGTTTCCTTTGTCCATGTTTTGCATTTTTCTCTTCTCGCACAATTGGATTTTTATCTAAATTTATTTATTTTTATTTCCAGTTACAGAGTTAAAGGGCTATTAAATGAGTTGGCATAAAGAGACATGTCAATAGGTTAATGGAGAGACAAAAAAGGTGATAGGAAATTGGAGACAAAGGATTCGAAGTAGAGAGAGAGAGAGATGGGGTGGGACCCAGTAAGAGACTTGTTTTGCGTGCAACCGAGAGGACGGAGAGGTCGGGGTGCCGCTCGATGGTGGTGCGTGGCGGATTGATCGGTTTCTATTGCGTAGAGGCTAGAGGCACCTTGGGGTATATGCAAAGATGGTCTCTTATCTCTAGTCGGCACTAGTTGTGGTTCATGATGTGGGAGCCTAGGATTTTAATTCTAAGGCTATTTGTGCGTAGCACTGGTAACAGGGTGTTATGCTCAAGAAGAAAGGCTTTTTGGTTCACAACTAGTGAGGAGCTCATGCTGAAAACTCAGTTGTAGAGAAACTAAAATGAGATGACTATTAGTGCGTGTTTGTTACCTCGGAGTATTCATACCCCTTCTTATTTCTACAACAAGCCCAACTTGGTGGAAAAAATTTGTGTCCGTACTAGTATGTACGTGTGTGTCCGGACTTTCTCTATTTACATACTTTTGCCAATGTAAATTATAATCTTAACCATTCAAAAGTTGTATTAACCAATAAAGATCACCTCTGCAAAAAAATTAATGTAAACAAAATTCGTTGGTCAGTCAAATGTATCAAACAAATGGACGGCTGATCATGAGACCGCTACCTTTCACTAGAACTGTCAGTTTGTTTAATGCAATCGGCTGAGCAAACGAATTTTGGTTACATTGATTTTTTACAGAGTTGCTCTTTATTGGGTAATTCAACTTTTGAACATTAAGATTATGATTTACATTGACAAAAGTATGCAAATAAGAGAGAGTCCGAACATACACGTAGATACTAGTCTGGATGCAAGTTCCTAGCTTGGTCAAGCCTTCCTTATTTTTTATTAAACCCATGTCGGTGTTTGGTGCCAAAAGCACTATCCCCAGCCTTTGTGTTCTTCAAAACCTAGAAGCTCCTCCATCTCTCAAAACCAACCCAACATAGACGACCTACTGACCGGCCAGAGCTTCCTCTATCGGCGATGATACGTGATCTACCAAGCGTGTTCAAGATGTCTTCTCATGGTGGTTCCACTGGTGGTCACCAATCATGCATGCACGAAGTAAGGTGAGAAAATCGAATCCTGAAAATCAATCTTTTTAGTCATATTCTTTTCTTCTTCTTTGAAACAACCCATTTTGGCTTGGGTTTGATTTTTGAGTTGATTAAATTTCCTAAGAATTGGTTTTTGGGTGTTTTCAGTGGGTTGTGGTTTTAGGGTTGTTAGGCTGATTTTGAGCCATGGTTGATTCTAAGTGGTGTTTAGGTTGATTCTTGTTGATGTTATAATTTGGTTTGACAACGATACTTGACTTTTCAACCCATTCCATGGAGGACGCGTTGAAATGTTAATGAGCCACGTAGGACTCTGACCTTTCAAAGCACTTAAACCTTTATTTGAGAAATAAAGAGAATCCTCACACATAAATAATCATGAGATGCCTAACTTAGCATTCCAAGTCTCCAACCTTGGACAATCACCAAGTGTCTTGGACAGTCACCAAATGATTATCACTGACATGTCAAGACTAACCACTATACATGGCAAGACTAAAGCATATCGTCACCTAACATTAGAGGAGCATAGTCAAAATGAGTCTAGAGTCTCACCATTCAGGCCAAGAGTTTGACCTCCAAAGCTTAGAAGCCTCGATCCTCAAGTTCTTTCTTGGACGTCCAATAGTCGAGTGGAGACATGTCAGTTGATACTCTCACCAACCTTACATGTGTCAAGCTCCAACATCAAGCATGGCTTGAATAGTGATTTGAGGGTCAAAGGTATTAGATGTGCGATACGTGTTCTGACACTCCACCAACCATCCCATATGATGGTGTCAGCCACCCACTCAATTAGGCGCATGCTTGTCAGACCCATCCCCTAGAACGTCAAGCCTCCCTGATTTTGGGGAAGAGCCCATGCCTTCCTTTCCAACTCAGCAACCAATCTCTCTATAAATACCAAGCCTTCCCAAGGTTGAAACACAACTTCATTTCATGTTCTCTTCTCTATCAAAACTATGCCAAAGTAATAGGAGAGACTATCTCACTTCTACCCTAAAGATTATGACATAATCTCTCTCTATCTCTTTCTTTGTTGGCATGTCAAGGGTACTTCACCCCACGCCTGTCAAGGATGCTTCACCCCTTGACATACTTGAGCATCATGCACTTCTTATATCTATATTCATTGTTCAAACACTATTGATTTAGGCATTGAAGAATGTTTGGCCGACGTTAGGCTGGTCTTCCGATGACCTTCCTTCTCTTCACTTTTGTAGATCATCTTCATGGCAAAAGCTCCTCTCGTCATCAAGTGGAGGAAGCTTAACGTCGAGTGGAGGAAGTCCAAGGGAAGAGTATCAGCTTCATCCAACAAAGGAGCGAGGATACCACCATCACGTGTATGAAGTTCACCACCCAGTGGAGGAAGCTCAACGTCGAGTGGACGAAGTACAAAAGGAGGCTATTAGTTCCACCCAAAAAAGGAGTGAAGGAAGCCCATCAGAGAAGTAAGGGAAGCTCACCAAAGGAGTGGAGGAAGCTCATCATCGAATGAAGGAAGCTCAGCGCCGAGTGGAGAAAGCTCACTATCGAGTGGAGGAAGCTCACCATCAAGTGAAAGATGTCAAAGGCTATATGATCTCCTCCACTAAACAACGACAACAATGCTCTAAGACACCTTACTTTAAGAAGAGGAGAGCAGATGTCCATGATCAAGAATCCAATCTCATTCAAGGAAGTTGGACGCACAAGACCATCAATGTCATTCCTCTAGTCATGATCCTAGACCACAGAGGCATACCTTCACTAATAAGAGGTGGACGACCAAGACCACGAGAAGAGGAGAGCAGATGTCCATGATCAAGAATCCAATCTCATTCAAGGAAGTCAGATGCACAAGACTAACAATGTCATTCCTCTAGTCAACATGCGGTGGACCACGATCTTAGACCACCGAGGCATACCTTCACTAATAAGAGGTGGACGACCAAGACCACGCTTGTGGTCAAACTACGTTGCATCGAAATGCCAAAATACTGGCGTTTTATGTTTTGGAAACGTTTTGGAAACAAAATGCTCTAAAACACGTTTCCACAAAAACATCATTCTGAAACACCACCGAAACAAGTTTCACCTTTAATGGAAACAAGTTTCGCAAGAAAACCTTTGCCTCAGCACAAAATCACAGTAGCTGCCTCCAATTCCTCCCCAAGATGCGTCTGGGCTCCAATCAATCTTTTCTAGACTCTTGGAGCTCGGTAGTCTCGCCAGAACTCCAAGAACAACTTGCTGGAGTCTCGCCGTGAAAAACCCATAAAAACAGAAAAGGGGAATTTCTGATTAGGGCACGAATCGAACATTCAAGGACATGGAATGGAAGAGGAGGGAGAGAGGAAGAAAACCCTACCTCTGATATGTCGAATCGTGGCCAGAACCGTCGAGAATCACCGGAGGACCGCCACGCCTCTTCTCAGTCGATCTCCTTCTAGGGTTCGTGCATGTGTGAATTGAAGGCTGGGTTTTGTAGTGGGAAGAGAGAGAAACATTTTGGTGGTGGTGGATCGGCGAGTTGTGGCCGAATGGCACAGCTTCGGACGGAGATGACAAAGTAGACGAGAGACGAGAGAGAAAGAGTCGGGGACAAGAGAGAGAGAAGAGATTGACCAGGTCTGGGTCCTTTGACCTAGGCCTGGGTTTTTTTTTTAAAAAGACCAACGACCCAGATTTAAAACAAGGAGATCTAACGGCTAGGAACTAATTTGGGTTTTCTAATTTTTGAAATAAAATGAGTTTGTTTTACCGTAACTTTGATAAAACGTAGAAAATAGCTCGATCCTCTGAAAAATCATCCGAAAACACTGGTAAACTTGTGTCATTGCGAACTACGAGATCAAGACCTTAAAAGAATAGTTTAACATTTTGAGAAAAACTCGAAAATAAACTTGAATGTTAACTTACTAAGTTACTGAACACGGTTAAATTCCTCAGTAACTCGTAGAAACTATTTTGTTGATGTTATTTTTTCAAGGGTAAAATATTGTATAGTCCTTGTGGTTTGAAGTCAACATCTGTCTAGTCCTTAAGGTTTTATTTTAATCTGAATAGTCTTTAAAGTCATGATTTTTCATCCAAATAGTCTTTATGGCCTTTAACTGAGACAATTGTCAGAATGACTATTTGGATGAAAAATCATGACTCAAAGACTATTCAGATTAAAATAAAACTAGAAGAACTATTTAGATGAAAAATTGTGACTTTAAGGACTATTCAGATTAAAATAAAACCACAAGGACTAAACAAATTTCAATTTTTTTTCAATAATATTTATTATAATACATATTATATTTATTTTAATTTTGACGTTTCCTCCACGTTTCGTATCAGACTATATTTTGATTTTAACATTTCCGCTTATCGAATCGTATCAGAAACCGAAACTCAACCGAAGAGGAATATAGGACCACTACAAGAGAACAACCCCATCACTTTACATGTTGGATGTCAACAGAACTCTTGTTGATCCGTTGGTGCCTAAAAACGACATCAACAATTATGAGTGGTGCTGGGGTAGTGGTAGAGAGAGAGAGAGAGAGACAGAGAGAGAGAGAGAGATGACGGAGATGAATTACAGGTGAGGAGGTGAGAATGACTACATGAGTGAAGCGAAGATGGGGCTTGCATAGTCTGATGGTTTTTGACATAGTTCTGGAACAAGGCGTCAAGGCTGTAGTCAGGACTCCGTATGCTCATTTAATAGAGTCCTGAGTGTCGCCAAATGCGGGTTAGATTCTGTTTTTCTGGAGTAACAAACACGCACTTAAGGGCTAAACATTGATGAATATTGATGTGTATATCATTGATGAATAGGGGCTAAGCACACGCAAATTGCTCTTATATATATTTTTTTGTTTTTAGGGCTAGTTTAGTATTGCTGTGACTTAAAAAAAAATTGATGTTGTACTGCGAAAATAATCAGCTGTGAATTAAAACAGTTTTGTGTTTGGTAATTATTAGCTTTAAAAATGCTATCAAGTTAAAATTTATTAATTTCTAGTGTTTTTAATAATAGCTGCTTTTAAAAGTAACATTCAGGTTGCTTCTAAAAGATGCTGCCACTAACCTGTAATTTTCAAAAAAATCTGTTTTTGTTTCGTTTACCGAACACCATAAAATCTAAAAGTTCAAATAGAAGCTGATTTTTTTAAATGCGAAGTTGTACCAAACTAGGTCTTACGGTGCTTTCCCTTCTCTTTCTTTCTTTTTATTTTTTTTGTTCAATGACCCACGGTCAGTTTTGATGCTTTGCAGGAACAGTACAAGACTTCAGTTCAAACTCACGGCAGGTTGAAAGAACACAGTCGGAGAATTATCCGTTCAACAATCAGAAAGACACTGGCTAAAACTTACGGCAGCTTCTATATGCCACAAACTTGTAGCAGAAACTACTTGTGAAAGATTGCTGCGCCCATGAGATAGTTAACTATTTGGGTGACTCCACGAGGCTCACTATAACGCTGAATGGTGCAAAAAATCAAGTCATCCCTACCCAGTTCTATAAAACTTTACATGTTGTCTTTCTGCAGGCAGTCCAAATCTGTGTGATGTACATTAGCAGGTACTAAAGACAACTAAACTGCAATTGTTGGCATAAAATTTTACGTCGACCACTACCATTTGAGAAAACCACACCGATCCATGCTACCCACGTCATTCTCATCTGTAGAATCAGAATCACTTCCCACAGTTTCATCTGAACTATCGCTTGGAAGGAGTTGAATGCGGTCGGCATGCTCCATAACCCAATCAGTGAATTCAGGAGATGCTGCCCATTCTGCTAGAGCATGTCGCGTTGATTCCCGTGTAAACTCATCCCACTCTTTCTTTGTGAACTTTTGGTTTCGCATTTTGTGGAAGGTTGAATAGTACTCCTGTTGATTACATGCCCTAAAAGATGGCGATACAACACCTACAATAAACAAACAAGAACATATCAATTGAAATTGTGATACAGCAACCTGGAACTTTATGTGTGCCAGAGATTTATGCAGCAACACACTACAAAACTTCACCAGGTAGAATGAAATCGATTTCACTAAAGTACTACAAAGGCAAAATGAACTCTCTATTGTGGGGGCAAAAAACCAATCTCTTTTTTCAGACCATATTAGAAAAATTTGCATCTATGAGTACTTAATCAAAATATAAAGCACCACACCAAAACAATCTATCACCAAAAAGTCCTACCTTTAACAGGAGAATCAGACCAAGCAGATGCATCCCTTGTACTGTTCCATGCCTCTAGTGGGCTGGACCTACTAAGGAACTCTGAACGACTGTGTCTTCTTTTCTGCAGTAGAAGTCTCCCACTCGCACCATTTGACTGGTTCCTGCACAAAATCAATTTTATGTCTTGGTGTAAAAGCATACAACAAATATTAGCAGCTGCAAATAAATCTGGCTAAAATGTTGTATCATCTCATCCAAATAACATGAAGACCACAGTTCACTGAAAATTTCTCTCAATCTATCACAAGTTGTTAGAATTACTTATTTATCTTCCAATACAAAAGACAATTAGACTTAGCAGATTTATTTCAAGGAAAATATAGTGTTATGAAGAACACTGATTGAATAATGGGTCAGCAGTGAATTCTACCTAAAACATAGTTTACTTAAAGGGAAACAGTGCAGGACTTACATTCTGCCATGCCATTTCAGAGAAGTGATAAGCTTGCAGATACCCAAGCAGGAAACCAACGCCCCAATAGCCAAAGGTGTATCGAGAGTGCTCTGGAAAAAATTATTGAAAAAGAGAAAAACAGGTGAGTAATACAACAGCACAGTTAGAGTCTAATGAGGACTTTATAATGACAATGTCAAGTGTTTCAAACTGTAGTTCTAATATTATTTTATTCACCATAAAAATCCTTCAACTTTTAGTTTGAACCTCAGCCAGTCCTCATTTTAAACGAAACCATGGACATTGTGCCAGTATATAAACTACTCCGGGATCATGTGGACATAAGCCAAATGCAAACAAAGATAGGTTTGCATTGACTTTCTCCTCATAGTGCAGTCTACAAACAGGTAATTTGTGTACAGTCCAACATACCAGACAAGTACTTTATGTCTACTGAGAATAAACTATATCTAATAGCTAAATCATAGAACCACATTGTCATAAATTAAGGGGTAAATTCCTCCTATGGCACTTGACGTATTGTCAATTGGACAGTTAGGTACATATTGTTTAGAAGAGGACACTTTGGTACATCAAGTTATACTCAATTAAACTGTTTGATACTTCTGTTAACTTTCCCGTTGATATAAGGGTAAAATTGACATTTAGGTACTATTTATAAATATAAAATAAGAAAAACATGAGTTTTGTAGGTTGATGACCATTCGTCTTGGGTCTTCGTTATTTTCTAGGTCTTTTGGGAGAAAATAAACATGAATTAACACTTTTGAGTAATGTTGATCGATTATGACCTAATTTATTTTTATGTTTAAGATATAGGGCAAATATTAAGAAATACGTATTTGTGATCTGTACACCCATGACACTACTTTCAGTGGATTAATTAGATATAGGTCGGTGTAGTCTCGTGCGTGTTTAGATCATAACGACCAAATTTCATACATATAATATAAAATTCAATTATGTTTGGAACAAAAAATTATATCCCTAAATGTTTTATAAATATATACCTAAATGTCAAATTTACCCTCATATTTAACGGAAGTACCAAACTGTCATAAGAAGCATAACTTGAGGTACCAAAGTGTCCTCTTCTAAACACTAGAGGAGAAATTTACCCTAAATTAAGATTATTCCAATTATTCTCCTTTGATAAGCGAAAATTGCTCAGAAACTTTGTTTACACTTTTGTCTAGCACATACAGCCAGGATTGTAGGATATTCTTTCATCTGTAGCAAATACCCAACCAACGTTTGTGCCTGCAGATGAGTAATTCTCTTCCAAGGATCCATAATTTCACGAAGTGATAGAGAACCTATTTATGTAAGTGCAATAGTATCCAAACTTGGCAAAATAACTCTGCAATTGTTTCTACTTAATTACTAAGTTATAAGCCAAAGAGAATGCAACGGAAAACCTGAGAGATGAACGTGATTCCGAAAAAGCGTATTGCCCACATAGCAAATTGGGCTACAGAAACATCTACTGTTCCATCTTTTGAGATGAAAAACTTCCTCCCAATCCAGTAACCTAGTGCAGCACCCGTAACGATAATTGCAACCAGTAAAAATTTTGAGATCTGCAAAAAAACAATGACAAGGTAACTAATTAAGGCAATATATACTATCGTGTGCTTGGAAAGTAACAGAAGCGGAGTAACTAATCTAAACCTTTATTCTGCCTAGCTTCATAATCACTAATTATCATATTGATATGATTCTCTCATTCAAAACTATTGAGTTACATGCAGGCCAGAGACATCGTGAAAGGAATATTATTCATTATCTCGTTCACAACTATTGATTTGCAGACATGCATGCCCAAGACATCCTGAAAGCAATTATCGATCAGAATGCTGTTTGGAGCAGCCAACACCGATGTGCTTAGAGAGCAGAGCAAAGGTTCAAATCTGTGGAGCTTACTTGGGTGATAAAATTTTGTGTCGTTTTAAGTTGATGGGCTGTCTGGTGCTGAAACTTGCAAGAAAATTATAAGAAAAAAAATCATGGATTTTGCAACGTTATGCTGTTTCTTAAAGAAACTGGAACTAAAATATGACCCAAATGAGCTAACGAGTGTAATTAGTTTCACTCAAATCTGCTGATTGGGTCACAATTTCATATGATTTTGTTTGGGTTATGATTAAGAAAATGTGGCTGTATTAAACTGAAGTATAAGAAGTTGCTCTGTTTGATTTTGTTCGTCAATGTTCTTTTTATTAAATGTGAGATTGCTTTTTAGATGCCAAAGCTGTTTATATGGGAGATTTAATTTGCTTGCCCTACTAAATGTGTTATTTACATGGGTCTGTGCATTTGTGCTTCTTTGTTCTTCTGGTAAATAGGAATGGTGAAATTGAATAGAGGGGAGAGGCTAGGTGCAAGAGATATCGCAGATCTTCCTTGGCCAGGAAACAGTGTGAACAGGTTTTCATTTATTTATAAGTTTCTGAAATTTTCATCTCCAAAGTACACTAACTCACATACTTAACCGTGTCCATGTCAGCTTAAGTACCAGCTCAGGTAGGATCTAGAATGGTAACCTCATTTACCTGGACCTGAAGTTAGCCCCAAGAGCCCTAAATGGGCCTGGAGTCCCAAAGGGATTTGAGCTTGGACTGTACTGGGTGAACAAGTCTAACTTGGTCCTACTCTATGAAAAACTAAATCCAGACAAACAAAGAAGCTTAATTCTACAAGGAAATGGATAATTAAGCTTTAATTCTACAAAAACTTCTGTCTCACCTTGTCAATTCAAATCCTTTTTATCCCTCTCTTGCTTTCTTTATGAGGGATCTGGATGTAATAGGAATTATTAATCCTTTATTTTCTCAATTAATAATATGAGGGCTGTGGGTGTAATTGGAATTGGTTGTGGGTGATCAAACACCTTGTGATCTCTTTGTATTGTCTTGAACCAGTATAAGTCTCCTCTATGACTGTTTTATATAGAGAGAGAGCTTTAAGAACTGTCAATAAATGTGGTTAAATATTATTCGGCAATCAGGGAGGGATAGGTTGCCTAATTGGCAATATTTAGGAAAACGAAATAATGCTGAAATACATCCATTAGAGAGAGAAGTTTAAGAAATCTCAATAAATGTGGTTAAATATTAGTCAGCAATAGCGATAAGTTGCCAAATTGGCAATATAGAGGTTAAACGAAATAATGCTGAAATATATCCATTTGTCTATATTTAGACATCACACTGATTTTTAGAACAATAATGGAAAGGATACACAATATTGGAATGGTAACGACCAAGATAAAGAATATTTACGAGGATATTGCCAATAAAAAGAGTTAACAAAATTAAAAGAAATGGGGAGAAATTTACCAGATTGTGCATGTCTTCACTTATCCCAAAATTCACAAGAAATGAATTTACCATGGCAGAGAAGTGCTGAAAAACATAAGATCCAGCTCCAAGCTGAAAATGGAATTTAAGTTGTAAAGTAGTTTGACACAAATAAAGAACTACTCTGAGTCCACAGAAGATTTGAAACAACTCTTACCACTGATCCATATATAGTAACAAGATAGAAGAAATTTTTTCTTCCAAATGGCAGCAATTTCATTCCCTACATGAATCAATAAAAAAAAATTATTAAAAGCAATCGTACATAAAGATGAAAATCACAAAATCCAGAAAATTCCTATCATTCTCGTCCTTGTTGGCAGTATACCACAAATTGACATTCAAACTACCAAAAAAAACTGGCATGCAAATCTAACTCGTCACGGTTAACCAAGTCATCAGGGAAAGAAAAGTTTCTTCAGAGAGGAAAGATCATGCATTACATGAAAAATAAAAGTAAAAGAGGAAAAAACAAAAAACAAACACAATTTATCTAAAATCAATCCTGAAAAAGATTATGAAACATAAGCCTACAACGCAAATATACATATATATAGACTGTATATATGTATGCAAATATATATATATATATCACTGTATCCCACATATACAGGCACGCTTGCACACACAGAGACACAGAATGCATTAATGCTCAGGGATAAATGGAATGTGAAGTTGAAATCTCTTGGAAATACAGGAAGCAACCAAAAAGACCTGATGACCTATAAAATTCCAACATCCTTGTTACTGCACACATTCTCCGCGAAAAAGGAAACAAAATAAAATATTCCATGATACTAAGTTACCACGTATCTTAAGAGAAGGATGACATGACCTATAAGTGTAGAAGTTGGTTGGTCAAACTGCAATCAACGGAAGTAAAGAAATGGACAGTATTTCCTTTTACATATCAGAAAATGTTAGCGCAATTTTGTGGTAAATGATTTGGTCAACTAATTAAGAATTTCTTATCTGCTTTTCTCATTTTTTCGGGAGCATTCAACTGTACACTATTTGCTTTTTATAACTCTCCCATCCTATCTGTCTATCCAATCCAGCTTAGTAGCATCTCAGTTTGGCGAGTTATGTTTGTTCACTAAAAAATCGGAAGTATAAACGATATAGCAGACAAAGTCAAAAGTTCTGTGGTTGTGTGTGTGTTTTGTCTGTCTGCTATCATGAATCGTATAGCAAAGAAAAATTTAAAGCTGAAAACAAAAGAAAAGAAAATTAAACTAATGCTGACAGTAAAACCATTTAAAACAGAAAGAGAAAAGGGAAAGTACCTGGAAGAGAAGGAATATAATGACCATAAAAACTCCTATAACCATTGAAGTGCTGTAATAAAAATGAACCCAACTACTGATGCTCGGTGCCAGCAACAGTAAACTGAATCCCATGGCTAGAAACAATAGGCGCCATTGCTGAGAGACTGCACAGATAAAAGTTGGATAAGTATCAAATCCCCCAAATTTGAGCATAAAAAGAACAAATTCAGCTGGCTATCATTTTATCTTTGACAAACCTTGTTCAACAGTGAGAGTGGAACACCCAAGTGAATTGCCAATGTACTTGACATCAACATATTTTTCCTGATAAGGGGACATGACAGATTCCCATAACCCATTCTCAAGAGTTTTCCAATCATCCTTTCTACACTGACAGAGTCCAAGCGAGGCATTACTGCAAATAATCCGCGAGTCAAGCAAAAAAAATTGTTATATGTAATACCATGTCCAATGGGTGTGTGGTGTGTGAAGTTAAGGCATTCGACTCACCTGTGAAAACAGATAGCAATTCTGCTATGCAGTCTCTCTGGGATTACGACAGATGGAGACAGCGAAATCCGAAAGGAATTAGCATAACTCGCAAGATTTGATCTAGATATACCAGATACTCGAACTCGTTCACAGAATAAAGCATCTTTGGAACCAGAAACCGGTGCCGGGTTGACATTAATTACTGGGTTTTCAATATCAATACCTGTAATTTCATGCGAACGTCAATAGCCCTCAAATAAAGCAAGCGGCTCACTGGAAACCTAACACTTCCCTCCCCAGTTAAGAAACCAAAGGAAGACCCAAAAAGAAAAAAGGAGACAAAAAAAAAAAAAAAGTTAGGATACCTTTGAGAGTGATCCCGCCAGTTGATGAACATAAGAATGAGATAAAGAGACTGAAAACGAAGAGGAGATGTAGGGCCATGGCTGCGTCCCACAACACACTCGATACAAGAGAAGCGCGGCGTTGGGGTGGTATATATTGATTCAAATGTCTTCCGACTCTTCTCCACCCAGAGGTGGCAAACGGGCACGCTTAGCACCAGCACGACACGGCACCATTAAACGCAGCCGGCCCAAGTCTGTTAGCGGCCAGGCACCGAACAAGCACGCCATACTAATGGGCTAGACCATTAGGAAAATTGGCTTATGGACCTGACCCGGCACGAGCCCATTTTTGGTCTGGCACGACTCAAGCACCTGTGCCGGCCCGTTTCTACCACTATAATTATTGATATTTAAAATTATTAAAAAAATTATGATCATAAGATTTAAAAATTGGATGTTAGTGTTGATATGTAAAATATGTAAAGAGACTGAGAGTGCTAAACCCTAAACTCCAATAATATTTTTTCTAAACATAAATTGTAATATTTCTTTCCATAAATTATTATTTTTTATGAAAACCATAAAGGTTAATTTCATTGTTCAAACCAGAATGACACTGATACATATCTTCCCCCACCATATCTAGGGTAGGTTAAGGACTTAGCATGCTAGCACCACGTATTACATTTTCAGTGATCACTTATTTTGACAAAAAAGAAAAAAGTGAAAACCTAATTAAAACTATGAACTAAAGCATAGCAATTAGGCAACACCATTGCTTAGGTTCCTGATACAAAGGATTGCATGTAAATAGATAAAACTATAAACATAGATTGGGCTAAGGAAAACCCTAACTCAGATTTGGACCTAAGTGGTCCAAAAAGAATGGGTCTAGCCCAGGCCCAGCCGAAGAGTGACCCCATCTTCTCCGCCATCACGTCCCAAACAGCAGCACCGTCAACCCGTCGTCAGGAATACCACCTGCTGCAATCGAGTCTTGCCTGCCCACAACCACCACAAATCTAAAATAGCACCGCCTAGCCCAATATCTCAAAGAAAGCTCATCAAAACTTGAGTTACACAGCCATCGACAAATTTCCAGATCTGCCAAGCCATGGCGCCGACCTACATCAAACTCTTAGACGATGCTTCCGCAGCCGCCAACCCTTGATGCTTCATGATGATCCCCTCCATGTACAAGTCGCCATTGTAGATACCTTCAAACCAAAACCTCAAGCCAAAACCACCCTTTGAAGACCACCTAGAAATTTAGATCTCCCAGCAACAATACTCGGCGCTAGAAAGGCCAAGAGGCCATTCGACAGCCAAGTTTGCTGCCGAACAAGAGGGTTTTGAAGTCAGGCCGCCACCGATTCTAAAGTTATCTTTTTTCAGAGAAAGAAAAGTTTACAACTATTAGAACTTTTTAAAATTAGATATTCGTGTAAATTTGGTTCCAAACATAAAATGTAATATAGACTAATGGCACAATAATACAATTATATAATGAAAATTATATATTTATGTGATATCAAATCTTCATTTTATCACAAAAAACAAAGAGTAAAAAGTTCTTCTCTCCCTTGAGGAAAACCCTATAGACGCTGTCAGAACTTCTCGAACCTGTCTGGCTTCACCTAGCCGTTGGCGATAGCCTTCTATAAATAGGGGTCACACTTGTATAGCTCCTCAAAATTCGTTATTTGTTTCTCTCTCTCTCTCTCTTTCTC
>NC_020491.1:17219639-17229230 GCF_000184155.1 Fragaria vesca subsp. vesca
GGTTAGCATTCGGCTAGAAAGATATATAATCACTAGTTACTCAATACAGCAAACACAGCAAGCAACAAACTTGACCAATCACAACAGATAAGCAAAACTCCCCAAACATAAAAAGAGTCCAAATTCAATTGAAAAAATGATCAAACCACACAATCAAGATGAAGCAAAATACCAGAAAGGACAAACCTTTGATCAGTTCTCAGTGGTCTGCACTCTGCAGCCGAGCAGGCGACGGCGAGGTGGGCGAGTAGACTTCGGAAGACCAGCGACGGCGTCACGGCGTGGCGGGCGAGCAAACTGCAGACGCCAGACGAAGATGAGGAAGATAGTGAGGACGGTGAAGAGGAGGAGGGATCGGGGCTGGAGCAAAACGGAGATGGCTCGAGGAGGAGGCTCGAGGAGGAGGCTCGAGGAGGTTGTGGAGCGCGGTGAGGGCTCGAGGAGGCTGTGGAGCGTGGTGAGGGCTCGAGGAGGCGGTTTAGGGTTTTTTGGAGCGCTGTGGAGGCTGTCGAGCGCTGGGTGTAATTATATACCCTATACCTTTAGCCGACCAAATTTTTGAAATTCGTCGGCTAACCTTTGAAATTTGTCGGCTAACATTTGAAATTCGTCGGCTAACATTTGAAATTTCGTCGACTAAACCCTAAACCTGTGAATCTCGTCGGCTAAAGTAATGAAATTCGTCGGCTATAGTACTTTTTATTTAATATTTTTAATTTATTTGTTTTATTTTATTTTATCAACTATAGTCGACGAATTTTCAATAATGTCGTCGGCTGTAGTACTTTTTATACATTCGGCACATTGTGATTGTGATGATCAAACTTGAGAAACGAAAATCCGACCGTCAGATCTGACCATCATGATAAAATACATGTATGGGAAAAAATTCAACTTGATCCGACAAGGTTAAGGGCTCGATCCGGAAGGTCAATTCCGTAAGTCAAACACCTAAACGCACGGAAAAGGTCATTGGACCGTCTAAATTACGTATTTTGGCCGGACCTTCAACTAAAAATATTTTCAAATCGATGAGACGGAACAAGTCGTAAAAAAATTTTACGGAAAATAACCACCGAAGATAGGGCTACCCATAGGGAGAAAGAATGGAAAATTGCATTGATCGCAACTATCGGCACCGAGACTTTACCGGAATACCATGATTTTTCAACCGTAGACGTATTTCACCATTCTGGTCATATCTCATTTCACGACTTTTTTGCGTTCGAAGGTTCTACGTATAGTTTGTTTTTGAAACGGAACATTTACTTAATACTGGGTAAACAAGTTATACAACATTAGTAGGCATGTTGTGATTGTGATGATCAAACTTGAGAAATGAAAATCCGACCGTCAGATCTAACCATCATGATAAAATACATGTATGGGAAAAAATTTAACTTGATCCGACAAGGTTAAGGGCTCGATCTGGACGGTCAATCCCGTAAGTCAAACCCCTAAAAGCACGAAAAAGGTCATTGGACCGTCTAAATTACGTATTTTGGCCAGACCTTCAACTGAAAATAGTTTCAAATCGATGAGACGCAACAAGTCGTATATTAGGGTATTCGTCGGCTAAGGTTTAGGGTTTAGGGTTTAGCCAACGAAATATTAGGGTATTCGTCGACTAAGATGGTTTAAACCAACGAATTATGATATATTTCGTCGGCTCAAGTATAAAAAATACATTAAAAAAAACAGAAGGTATTAGTAAACCATATTAACTTCATGTTCATCATATATCACCAAAATTAATATAAAATAACTGAAATATGAATTCAACATATGTAAACTATAAAAGAAAAGGTCTTTAGTTATACAAATTAATGGATTACATCCTCTAAATTAAAACTAAAGCTCGTAATCGGAATCATCCGATGAGTCTTTTTCAGTGTCAGAATTAATTTCTGGTAATATATGTCTTTCCTCATCGTCAGAGTCTTCATCTGTTTCTTGATTTGGATCAACATCAATAAGCCTTGGCTCTTCATCACGAATTCGCACCGAACGACCCGCTTTAAAATTATTAAGGCGAACGGTAGAGGAGTTAGGAATACCTATTGCGTTGGGCTCTTGATACGCAACATCTTCTTCCTCCTCTTCGGCCTCTCCAAGTGTAGCCGCCCGATAAATGTTTCGAGGGTGCACAAGGTTGACTACTTTCCACGCGTCACCCTTAGCAAGGTCATCAAGATAAAACACTTGTTTTACCGATGTGGCAAAAACGAACGGGTCATCTTCGTAAGAACTTGTAGCAGTGTTCACCGATAATATTCCGTACTGATCGGTCTTCATACTCTGCGGCGTAGTATCAAACCATCTACACTTGAAGAGGTGCACTGTCATGCCTTGCCCATAAACGAGTTCCACCACTGAATGGAGAACACCGAAATAGTCAACTCCATTCCGCCCACCACGTGCCATCACCCTAGAATTCTGTGTTCTCCGTCTGTTGTCTCTGTGTTCACATATAAATTGCACGTCATTCACCTTGCACATCGGATAAACTCTTGACATTATCGGCTTCATCGCTAGAAGTCTTAGTTCGTGCGACAAATTTAGGTGACCATCAAATTGAATATGGTTCATCTGCAACCAACCATTCAACTGTAAATATGGATAATTATGCAATAAACATAAATACGTATAGAAATATTAAATTACGTATCCAGCCGGCAAAATAGTTTTCGAACTCCCTGTTATGGTACTCGAGATCACCTTGAATGTCTGGACAATATAGATGAATATCTTTCCAGTATTCAACTTTTTGACAGTTAATTAATACCCACCAGTGGGCAATGACTAGCTCATGTGGTTGCAACTTGTAGGAGTCTGGCAAAATTCCATAAACTTCAACATCACTGGAGAGTATGGAAAGATTGAACTTCGGTACATCTACCGGTATGGTTTGCGGAGTTTCCTTCAACGCTCCTAAATACAACTTCATGTAGGTGACGCACTCGTGCACAATATATGCTTCAGCTATACATCCTTCAAGAGCGGATTTATTAGCCATGCACATAATCTTTGTAGTCTCCAAAATGTTATGATTATTGAACATGTATATTGAGGAATTTAGGTGTAAAAAACGTACCTTTTCATGGGATACATCTAAGTGTAGTGTACTGGACCGGTAAGCAACAATTGCTCGGGAAGATGGATCATCAGGTGAGGCATGATGTCAAAAAAATTTGGAGGAAATATCCTCTCAAATTTACACATGATATAAATGATGTCCTCTTGCATTTCCCGGAGGTTAGATTTTTTCACTTCCCGTGTGCATAACTTCTGGAAGAATCTTGTCAACTCTACTAACGGCTCCACCACCTGACGGGGAAGGAACGGTCGATTGAAAACAGGAAAGAGACGTTGTAGCAGGATATGACAGTCATGACTCTTCAACCCGTACATCTTATTGTCCCGGAAGTTCACACACCGGGCTATATTTCCTGCATAGCCTGAAGGATACTTCACACAACTCATCCACTTGAAAATTACATTCTTCTGGTCAGGCTTCACGGTGTAAGGAGCTTGAGGCATTTTTTTATTCCCTTCTTTCAACCACAAATGTCTTATAAGCATTTTTTTTAGGAGTCAGCTTATACCTATCAGTGTGACATACGGGACATGCGTTAAGGCCATCAAGGTCATTCCCTTCTGGATCTTTACCCCAGAAGAGAACGCAGTCATATCTGCATACATGGATCTTGATGTAGGAAAGCCCAAGATATTTTGGGATACATCAGACATTATGATGAGTGGTAGGAAGACGATGACCGTGGGGCAGCATCGAAGCAGTGTACTGTAGATAATCATCAACAGCCTTCACGGTCGATTTTGTCTCAACTTTAATCTTCATTACGTCCATCACACTTTCAAGAACGGTCTTCTGACAACCGGGGTACACAGGGGTCTGTTGGAAAGCAAGCAGTTTGTTGTACTTGTCAATACCAGCAGTGTTGATAACTCTAGGGAAGGGCTGCACCGGGTCAGGCATATACTGTCCTTGAGTGCATACACCGCTCTCATAAGGAAACATGTCGTTGATGAAGGCCGTTGTTGGATCGTTAGAATGTACTGCCAGTCTCAGAAAATTGCCCATGATCATGCGGACCCCCTGATGATGTTTCACCGTGATATAACCAACATGTGAACTTCTCTTAAAACTCGTTACTCTTCAAGTGCTGTCATACTTTGTCAATCGCAAATCAATGCATATCGCTGCGACACTGACATTTCGTGCACGGGCAATAGAAAATTCTATTCCCGTTAGCATTATCTAGCGCATATTCCAGAAAACTCATAACTCCTTTACCCTATCTTTTGTCCCATTTTGGAAGCGAAATCCAACTCTTATCTATATCCTGAAAATATAACAAAATATATATGTATAACTCTAATTAATTAAATTTCATTAATAAAATCTCAATTCATTTAGTATTCTACGTACTACAACTAATTAATAACAAATTAATTAACACACATATATATATATACTTAATAATTACATAACAATATTATATATCAACATCATCACAAAATCATCATCAACTCATATCATCAACAACTTCATACCATCAACACAATATTATAAATTAATTAACAAATATATATATATATCTACTACTTATTAACAACAACTTCATATATATTATCAAATCATCAACCAAATCGATCAATACATATATATATACATCCAACGTACTTAAAATCGATCAACTCAATCACACTCAAAATCGATCAACTCAATCACACTCAAAATCGATCAACTCAAATAAAACTCAAAATCAATATATATACACATATACGTACCTATATATAGCTCCATAAACTAATTCTGGACAGATTTCGACAACACCTAAACTTTTTCTCCCGTTTTTTTTTCCCAGATGATGAGCTGCTGTCCAGATCTGCAAATATAAGGCACTTTAGCCGACGAAATTAAAATTTCGTCGGCTAAAGATTTTTTAAAGTCGTCGGCTAAAGTTCACAGACTATAGCCGATCAAAAACATTCTTTAACCGACATAATTTTAATTTTGTCGGCTAAAGTTGACCATAGCCGACGAAGGATAATTTCGTCGGCTAACGTGGACTTTAGCCGACGAAAAAATAATTCGTCGACCTAGTTTTTTTATTTTCGTCGGCTAAAACCTTTCTTCTGGTAGTGTTCCCTTATGGCCAGTTTATTGCCCTGCCTAATTGGTGGGACAATTTTTGCACCTCCAGTGCATACAATCAAGGCTCCAGACCATCCTCGGAAATCCTCTCTCTACAGCTGCGTCACAAATCTGCCGGTGTTGGTTAGTGGAGGTATTGCTTGTGGTACACATTCCATATTTCTCTGGTGAAGTGCTCCAAGATCTTGACGGTAGTGGATTTTGCAATATCCATTTGATCATCGAAGAAGTCATTTGTGATCCCATATGCGAGTTGTCTCATGGCGCATATCAGCTTTTGTTCAGTGGATAGGCTGACTCTCCTAGTCGCATCTCTTTTCTAAACAAAATACGGATTGTGGTTTGTCACATCGCACATCATCCTGTGAAAGACCCAAGGTTGCATTCTATACCACCTACGAATATATTTGGTTCATACCTACACAGATCAGTGAAGTATTGAGCTTTAAATCGTTAATCCATAAGCTCTCGGTCTCTAGCATTATAAGTACAACCTTCCAAAGAACCACCCCATTGTGTCTCCTCGTCTTCATTGCTTTAAATTTGCAAGGCATCGACAACCATCATGTTGGATCTTCGGCAGTTTCTATGGACAACCTCTTCTTGATCTTTTAATAACCATTTTGTCTAAAGATCCATTGAAGAAGGAGTTTGACAAAATAGATAGGAAAAAAATATTGATGAATATGAGAAGTATTTATGAATTTAGATATGAGAAGTGTCTGTGAATTTGTGAGAGATAAGGATGACAACAACCTCATATTTATGGACGATTTGGGATGATATGAACGGATAAGATATGACATGTGTCGTACACATATCACTCGTAATCTGAATAGCTAAATCAGAATTTGAAATGCGGCGACGAAATTCGATTTTTTATCGTATATGGCAACACAACACATCAAAATATCTTCAAAATAGTGACAATTTTGTCATATATGCTGACAAAACTCCACAAAATTATTGATATGTATAGAAATATTTATTATAAGAATAATTTAAAATATTAAGAAAAACTGAAAAGTAATATTATACTCAAATTAACTTATTATTTAATATAATATTCATAAACATTATACTCAAATTATATTTTAATCAAGAATAATCAGAATAACACCTTCGTATAACACCTTATTGTTGGAGATAGAAAATTAGTGAAATATGGATAGTGCCACAAGGAGGTGCTAAAATGAGAATAGCACCTCCGAATAGCACTTATTGTTGGAGTTGCCCTAAGATCAACTCTAAAGCTCGGCACACATAGAACATTATTCAATTGAAAAGAATTATTAAACCGAATTAAACCAATCATAGTAATTTCAGCCCTACCTCCATTGGGTACCCAGAGATAACACCCACAATCTGTTCCTCGTTCTCTCCTCAGTTCTTCTTCCTCAGAACCCAGCCCTCAACCACTTCTCCTCTTCTTTTCCCTCACCATCACCCAGCCCTCACCCAAAATATCTCTTCTCAGTTCTCACGCTTGTTTTCTTTGGTTCCCAAACTTGTCTTCTCCAAGTCTCCGATCCAAACTCAATTTTCATGTCAGATCTGTAATATCCCACATCGGCCAAACGGAGAGGGGTTATGTGCTGTATATGTACATGCCCACCTCCAATCTAACACGAGGCCTTTTGGTGGCTAAACGGATTCGAAGGAGATGGGTACTCCGAGGTTAAGCATGTTGATGCTAGAGCAATCCCAAGATGGGTGACCTACTGGGAAGCTGCTCCTGAGCTGTCGAAAACAAAACTGTGAGGGCCGATGGGCCCAAAGCGGACAATATCGTGTTACGGCGAAATGGGTCCTGGGATGTGACAAATGGTATCAGAGCCACTCTGTCGTGTGGTGCGAGTGTGCCGACGAGGGCGTCGGACTCCCAAGGGGGGTGGATTGTAATATCCCACATCGGCCAAACGGAGAGGGGTTATGTGTTGTATATGTACATGCCCACCTCCAATCTAACACGAGGCCTTTTGGTGGCTCAGCGGATTCGGAGGGGATGGATACTCCGAGGTTAAGCATGTTGATGCTAGAGCAATCCCAGGATGGGTGACCTACTGGGAAGCTGCTCCTGAGCTGTCGGAAACAAAACCGTAAGGGCCGGTGGGCCCAAAGCGGACAATATCGTGTTACGGCGGAATGGGTCCTGGGATGTGACAAGATCTCTCTAAATTAGTTCCTTATCCTTGTATCATTTCTAGGTTAGTATGGTTATGGTGTTTGTATCATTTCTAGGTTAGTATGGTTATGGTGTTAGATTGAAGCTTTAAGATGCGCAAATGGTTTTGTTAGATAGAAATTTATGGTAGTGTATGTTTACTGTGTCTAACCTATCATGCTCTATGTGTTTACAATTTTCAATGATTTGATATTTGAATTCGTTTCAATTATGTCTAGATTGCCCAGCTGAAATTTGTATACGAGAACCATAGATGTATAAATCACCTATGGGTTTGACGTCTCCATGTGTAAAGTAAATTGTTGTACTTCATGAATGGTCAAGCATTTTACTCAAAAGCATTATATGTATGTGTATAATGCCTGAAAAAAGCTCTCTTAATAATTGTATAATTGAAGCATTACTGATGTTGTTATGTACATCTGTAAAATGATTATTAATGTTCTTTTGAATTTATATTGAATTTTATTTACGAGTAAGTAAAGTAGTGTAAACAAGGACTATCAAGCATGAACACTTTCATGGATTGTTGGTGTTGTCCAGATAATGTAGAAACTAAAAGGATTAATTTTAGTTTACCTCATGAGGTTTGGGGTTAACATCATTTCAGTCCCCATACTTTTAGTTTTGAAAATTTACCCTCTAAAGTTTTCAATTTTCATCAATCATGTCTAATTGCTGAAATTTGGCCTAATTTAGGCATTAATCTTGACTTCATAACTCACTAGAAGGGCTAACATAGTCATATAATAACATAAATCGCTTTTTACAACATTTTTTTCTAAGATTTCATGTTAGCAACTAACCTCCAAACTGGACAAAATTTTAGCAATTGGGCTTGATTTATGGAAATAATTAGAAACTTTAGGGGGTAACTTTCTAAATTAAAAGTATGGGGACTAAAATGATGTTAACTCCAAACCTCAAGGGGGTAAACTGAAATTAATCCAAATTAAAAACCAACATGACTGAACCTCTCTCTCTCTCTCTCTCTATTTTTTTTGCATTATGGAATCCTATAGCTCTGCTGGTAATGAAATCATCAATGAGGATGTGGAACAAAGTGTTCCACGCAAAAGAAAGAGGAAAGCACCAGTATGGGATAATTTTGAAGTAACATTGATCAGTGGGGAAGATAAAGCAATTTGCAAGCATTGCAGCAAGATCTTAAGTGCAAAGGCTTTGCATGGAACTAATTCATTGAATACACATGTTAAATCATGTAAAGGACTACAATCCCAATCAACAAGAAGTGAGGGGAGTCAGAGGACAGTAAGAATGGGACAGTTTGACAAGACTCATGAGACTAATGCAAAGACTGAGCTTGCGAATATGATCATCATGCATGAGTATCCATTGTCGATGGTTGAGCATCTCGGGTTCAAGAGGTATTCTAAAGCATTACAACCTTCCTTTAAGATTCCATGTAGAAACACAATCAAGAAAGAGATTATGAAGATATGTGAATTCGAGAAAGAAAAGACAATGAAGCTTATACAGATGAATACAAGTAGGATTGCAATTACTACGGACATGTGGACTGCAAGTAATCAAAAGAAGGGATTTATGGCCATAACATCACATTTTATTGATGATTCTTGAAACTTGCAGAGTCGACATTTGAGGTATATAATATATTAAATTGCATTGGTTACCATCGCATTTTACTGTCTAGCACTACCAGAAGAAAGGCTTTAGCCGACGAAAAAAAAAAACCAGGCCGACGAAGCATTTTTTCGTCGGCTAAAGTCCACTTTAGCCGACGAAATTATCTTTCGTCGGCTAAGTTAAATTTTCGTCTGCTATGGTAAACTTTAGCCGACGAAAAAAAAATTTCGTCGGCTAAAGAATTTATTTCGTCGGCTAAAGTTCACAAACTATGGCCGACGAAATATTTAAAAGTTTAGCCGACGAAATTAATATGTCGTCGGCTAAAGTGCTTTATATTTGCGGATCTAGACAGCAGCAGCTCATCTGGGAAAAAAAACGGGAGAAGAAAAAACGGGAGAAAAAGTTTGGGTGTTGTCGAAATCTGTCCATAATTAGTTTGTGGAGCCATATATAGGTACGTATATGTATATATATGTTAATTAATTGAGTTTTATTTGAGTTGATCGATTTTAAGTGTGATTGAGTTTATTGATTTTGATTGTGATTGAGTTGATTAATTTTGAGTACGTTGGATGTATATATATATGTGTTGATCGATTTGGTTGATGATTTGAAT
>NC_020491.1:17238134-17255938 GCF_000184155.1 Fragaria vesca subsp. vesca
CTTGCTTGGAATGGTTAATTTAAGAATTTCGTTGTTATTTTTTTTTTACTGGAATGGCGTTATAGCCGACGAAACTATGCCACTAATTCGTCGGCTATAGTAATTTTTTTTTTCCAAAGGGTTTGGCCGTACGAATTATGGTATGTTTCGTCGGCTAAAACACTACTAAAGCCGACGAAACAGACTCTATGTTCGTCGGCTATAGTTATTTTTAAATATTTTAATTATATACTTTAGCCGACGAAACAGAGATATTCGTCGGCTAGAGTTTGTCAGTAAAGCCGACGAATATACTGTTCGTCGGCTAAAGTCTGGAACAATAGCCGACGAATAATAGTTCGTCGGCTAAAAGCTGGAACAATAGCCGACGAAAAATAGTTCGTCGGCTAAAGTCTGGAACAATAACCGACGAAAAATAGTTCGTCGGCTAAAAGCTGGAACAATAGCCGACGAAAAATAGTTCGTCGGCTAAAGTCTGGACAATAGCCGACGATGGTCTTTAGATTCGTCGGCTAAAGACATCACCGACGACCCTTTCCCGACGACACTATAGCCGACGAGCCTTCGTCGGCTAAGACCTTAGCCGACGAATTAGGATAACAGGCCGACGAAAATATTTCGTCGGCTATTTTCGTCGGCTAAAGTACTTGTGCTGGTAGTGTAGTTTACTTGATTTATATACTTTCCTTTAGATTGTGATGTTGCGTTGTACTTACGATTGTGATCCAAATAGTTTATGGATCTTTGTTGTTTGCTTCCTTTTAGATTCTAATACTGCATAGGATGTGCTCTTTCTGAGTTTATCTTTCTGAGCTTATTTTAAAGATCTTTAGTGCTCTGTCTGAGTTTATATTAGTCTATGTGTGAAACAGCAACACGAATATGTTAAAAGAGTAGTATTCTAGTAAACACTGTATTTTTTGTTATATAAATGGTGTTATATAAAGTCTGATATAACTTATTGTTATATAGGTTTGTATATGTTTCGTGTCCACATGATGCTGATATGCTTCATAGGGTGTTGATAGAGTGTTTATATAGTTGGAATATTCATCATAATTTATCGACGTTGACAATGGATAATTACACCGCTAATGATGCAATAAACATTAGACATAATATGGATAAAATTTTCACTCCGGGTCCTATTTCATAAATATGGATAATTATGCAATAAACATAAACACGTACATAAATATTAAATTACGTACCCAGCCGCCAAAATAATCTGCGAACTCCCTGTTGTGGTACTCGAGATCACCTTGAATGTCTGGAAAATATAGATAGATGTCTTTCCAGTTTTCAACTTCTCGACAGTTAATCAATACCCACCAGTGGGCAATGACTAGCTCATATGGTTGCAACTTGTAGGAGTCTGGCAAAATTCCACACACTTCAACATCACTGGAGACTATGGAAAGATTGAACTTCGGTACATCTACCGGCATGGTTTGCAGAGTTTCCTTCAACGCTCCTAAATACAACTTCATGTAGGTAACGCACTCGTGCGCAATATATGCTTCAGCTATACATCCTTCAGGCGCAGATTTATTAGCCACATAATCTTTGTAGTCTCCAAGTTGCCTGTAAATCAAGTTGCAAAATGTTATGATTATTGAACATGTATATATATTGAGTAATTCAGGTGTAAAAAACGTACCTTTCCATGGGATACATCTAAGTGTAGTGTACTGGACCGGTAAGCAACAATTGCTCGGGAAGATGGATCATCAGGTGAGGCATGATGTCAAAAAAATTGGAGGAAATATCCTCTCAAATTTACACATGATATAAATGATGTCCTCTTGCATTTCCCGGAGGTTAGATTTTTTCACTTCCCGTGTGCATAACTTTTGGAAAAATCTTGCCAACGCTACTAACGGCTCCACCACCGGACGGGGAAGGAACGGTCGAATGAAAACAGGGAAGAGACGTTGTAGCAGGATATGACAGTCATGACTCTTCAACCCGTACATTTTATTGTCCCGGAAGTTCACACACCGAGCTATATTTCCTACATAGCCTGAAGGATACTTCACACAACTCATCCACCTGAAAATTAGGTTCTTCTGGTCAGGCTTCACGGTGTAAGGAGCTTGAGGCATTTTTTTCTTCCCTTCTTTCAACCACAGATGTCTTCTTAATTGCATTTTTTTAGATCAATGCGTGCCTTAGAACCGTCTTTCGTCTTCCCCTCCAAGTTCAGCACTGTGCCCACCACACTGTCGCAAACATTCTTTTCTATGTGCATCACATCTAGGTAGTGCCTGATCAACAACTTACTCCAGTATGGGAGTTCCCAGAATATGCTCTTATGTGTCCAGAATTTGTACTTGTCGGGTCTTTCAGGTATTGCCGCCACAATATTGGGATGATTGCTGAGTTGCCCAAAATCGTACTCATTAAGCACTGCCAAAATTTCTTCCCCCGTCCATCTTCTAGGAGGCACACCGTTTTCTATGGTCCCATCAAATGCCTGTGCATCGAGCCACCATTCGTGATCATATGGAAGTGTCACATCCCGACCCTTAAATTTTTACCTTATTTACTAGCTTGATTATAATAAGAATTTTACCGTCTCCGTCATTGAGTTAATAGTTTAATTGGTCCATAGAGGGGTTTCGGGGACGATTATGTGCGGAGGATTATTCGTAGGAGGAAAATATGACGACGGTAAAAATAGTAAATTTTAGCTAGTAAAAGGTAATTTTTATTCGGGTATTATTTTTTCGGGGTGTTTTATTTTGGAGTGGGTTGATATATGAGTATTGGACCAGTTTGGAGAGGCCCAAACCCATCTCCCTCTTTTTCTCTTCTCCCTCTCTCCCGGTTTTCCTCCCGAGCCCCTCCCCCTGCCGGAAACTTCTGGCCGTCCGCCCGCCGCCGTCCGGCCACCATCTGCAGTCGCACCGGTCTCGTTCGATCGGTCTCCAACCCAGCATCCTCCCTGGCTCGGTGACAGCTCCCCTAGCGCCGCCGTGAGCGAGGAACGACGCCCGAAGCTGTTGGAAGCCGTGGTGGTTCCCTCGTCGGAGCTCCCTCCTCCGGCCACCAAAACCGGCGATCCTTAGCTCGTTTTGTAGCCCTCCTCCCGTGCAGCAACCCCTCCAAAGAGCTCACCTTCTCTTGAGCTAGGTAAGGAGAAATGTGGAGTTGAAATTTCTAGGGCTTTTAGGATGTTTTTAGTCGATTACCCTAGTTAGGCTTGGAATTGGTGTTTGTGCTAGTTAAGAGAGTTGTAGAGCATGATGAGAGGATTATTCTATCAAAATTTCATAGGCATTGGAGGTCGCCGGAATCGGCCTTCGGCTGCCGCTGCCGGCAGAGCCGACGCCAGCGCCGGAGCTGTTTGGGAGATTTTAATGTTTTTAAATTTGGAATATTAAGGGGAGTTTATTGGAGTGAGTTATGGAATTTTTGGATGAGTTTTGGATAGGTTTGTGAATATTTTGGCTGTGATTTAATGTAGAATCCGGCCGTTGGATTAAAGTTGTTTAAACTGTGGGAAGGTGTAGTTACGGCTGCTGGTTCTAGGGTTGAAATGTGGACCATTTCGAAGTTAGGCAATGACGAGCGTGTTTATGGCTCTCGGTTAATTTTGCCTATTTTGCTTAAATATTGGAATTTCGGACTGGGAAATTAATATTATTTTTGGATCAGGTCGTGAGGAGGCTCGAGCTGACGAGGCCCCAGATAGACATCAGGCTTAGGCCTAATTTGTGAGTGGACTTTTATTTTAAATAATGTGCATGCGAAATAATTTATGTGGTTAGAGAATAACCGAAATTGAGAATTTCGGTGAGTATGTATATATATCCATATTTGGATGATTATGAGAATAATATGTATATGAGGGAATGCTAGCCAGCTATACGTGCTTTTCCACCATATTGAGGTAAAATTCCATTATGGTGCGATGTGAGCGTTAAACGTAATCGTCGTAGCCCTATATAAATATAATAATTTATATAGGGGATATGCACGTATATATATATATATTTATACACCGTCTTTTCCACCATAATGAGGTAAAATGCCATTATGGTGCGACGTGAGCGTTAGACGCAAGCGTCGTAGCCTTGTGTGAATTTTCTATTTGTCTTTGTTGTCTCAAGAAAATTCATACATGGGATATGACGAGTGTAATACATACATATTTTATGTTAGCCTGAGAGGCTCTTATTTTTTGAAGTGTTGGTGACTAGCGCGGCTAGTCACGTTTCGGTAAATTTTAAAAGCTTTTGAGCTGGTTGCATGCTGTTAATTATTTTTCTCAGAAGTTAATTTGGGAAGCATAAAGATTTATTTTCTTTTAAAATTTATTTTTGTCCACTCACTCTAACGTGTTTCAAATGTCTTCCCCTGGGCTCTTTGTTTTAAAATGTCCAGTCTGCAGAGTTCGGGTTGGATCTAGTAGGAGGCGAGGCATAGTCACCAGTTTTTCCGCCAGTTTTCATCAGTAGGTTACTTGTTTAACTTACTAGTGTTTTCTTGCTTCTGCTAGTGTCTAGTAGCTCTGAATACTTTGGGATTATTGTATATTATTTCGGTAGTGTGCTCGGTCGGTTGACTTCATGTTTAGAATTTCTAAAGGATAAGATTTGTTGTTTTTAGCTGGATAAGTATGTGACATTTGGACGTGCTGTAATAAGAGTAAATTTGAATTTTTCGAGTTAGGGTTGTCCATTTTCAAGGGAGGTTTTATCAATTTTTACAGTAAATTTTCCTTGGAGGTGGTCCCCGCATGACTTACTCCGGGTTTCAGGGTGAAATTCGGGGTGGGTCCTGTCAGGAAGGAGAGTACGGTGACCCAATTTGCATATCTTGTTGCAATGACTGCTGCTCCCCTCATCGCTAAGGCACTCTGGACAAGCCTTGTATCCCCTAACAACGTTGCCCGACAACATCCCACGGGCAGGAAAATCACTGATGGTACCAACAACCATGACATGCATCTGGAACATCTCGTGCATGTACTTGTCATAAGTGGGATGACCAACGTCCCACAAAAATTTAAGCTCTTCAATCAAAGGTCTCAAATACACATCGAGACACTTCCGTAGATAACCGGGCCCCGGAATCAACAAACTCAACATATTGTATTCCTTCTTCATGCACATCCATGGAGGAAGGTTGTACGGTACCAAAATCACCGACCATACACTGTATTGAAGACTCATGTTGCCAAAAGGGTTGAACCCGTCGGATGAGAGCCCGAGCCTTACATTTCGGACCTCTAACGCAAAATGAGGAAACTCCCTGTCTATATGCTTCCAAGCCTCCCCGTCAGTAGGGTGTATAAGGGTATGTTCGTCATGCAATTCCCTATCAGCGTGCCATCTCATAGCTTCGGTCGTGTGTGAAGACATGTACAACCGCTCCAGCCTATCCCTCAAAGAAAAATACCGAAGTACCTTCACAGGTTTCCTGTTGCCTGCAGGAGTCAGCTTAAAGCTGTCAGTGTGACATACCAGACATGCGTCAAGGCCACCAAGGTCATTCCCTTCTGGATCTTTACCCCAGAAGAGAACGCAGTCATATCTGCATGCATGGATCTTGATGTAAGAAAGCCCAAGATCTTTCAGGATACATCGGACCTTATGATGAGTGGTAGGAAGACGATGACCGTGGGGCAGCATCGAAGCAGTGTACTGTAGATAACCATCAACAACTTTCACAGTCGATTTTGTCTCAACTTTAATCTTCATTACGTCCATCACACTTTCAAGAATGGTCTTCTGACAACCGGGGTACACAGGGGTCTGTTGGAAAGCAAGTAGTTTGTTGTACTTGTCAATACCAGCAGTGTTGACAGCTCTAGAGAAGGGCTGCACCGGGTCAGGCATATACTGTCCTTGAGCGCATACACCGCTCTCATAAGGAAACATGTCGTTGATGAAGGCCGTTGTTGGATCGTTGGATGTACTGCCTGTCTCAGAAAATTGGCCATGATCATGCGGACCCCCTGATGATGTTTCACCATGATATAACCAACATGTGTACTTCTCCCAAAACCCATTACTCTTCAGGTGCTGCCATACTTTGTCAATCGCAAATCGATGCATATCGTTACGACACTAATATTTCGTGCACGGGCAATAGAAAATTGTATTCCCGTTAGCATTAGCCAGCGCATATTCCAGAAAACTCATAATTCCTTTACCATATCTTTTGTCCTATTTTGGAAGCGAAATCCAACTCTTATCCATATCCTGAAAATATAACAAAATATATATGTATAACGCTAGCTAATTATTAATTAAATTCTATGTCATATATATATAAAATCTCAATTCATTTATATATATTCTACGTACTACAACTAATTGATAACAAATTAATTAACACAGACATATATATATATATAGATATACTTAATTAATAATTACATAACAATATTATATATATCAACATCATCACAAAATCATCATCAACAACTTCATACCATCAACACAATATTATAAATTAATTAACTATATATATATATATATATATCTACTACTTATTAACAACAACTTCATATATATTATACTAATACATACAACTAAATACGATCAACACACACACATATATATATATATATATATATATATATACATCCAACGTACTCAAAATCTATCAATTCAATCACACTCAAAATCGATCAACTCAAATAAAACTCAAAATCAACATATATACACATGTACGTACCTATATATAGCTCCACAAACTAATTATGGACAGATTTCAACAACACCCAAATTTTTTATCCCGTTTTTTCTTTTCCCGTTTTTTTTTCTCAGATGAGCTGCTGTCCAGATCTGCGAATATAAAGAACTTTAGCCAACGAAATTTTAATTTCGTCGGCTAAAGAATGTTTAAAGTCGTCGGCTAAAGTCTGTTAATTTAGCCGACGAAATAAATTCTTTAGCCGACAAAAATATAAATTAGCTAACGAAGGAAAATTTCGTCAGCTAAAGTCTACTTTAGCCGATGAAAAATTGATTCGTCGGCCTGGTTTTTTTTTTCGTCGGCTAAAGCCTTTCTTCTGGTAGTGTATGTAATTCCCTTAACAATATTTATATTAACTAAGTTTATATTTTTAGGTCATAAATAAAGCCGAGGAGCCCAAAAGAGACAAAAGAGGGTAAATCTTGAAGGAAAAGGAATTCATGTTGTGCAAGGAAAGCAATCAGAAAATCTATCAAAAATCGTCAGTCAACTTCGACAGAAGATTGTGATTAGCTCACAATGATCTAGGAGATGTGCCATATATCAATGGAAAGCTACAAGAGTCTAATTTCCAGAACTTTTTACAGATCGTCAATACCTATTTTGGAGAAGAAGTTATGACCGTTTGAGTGGCCAAATGTCAGTCTGCTCGAATTTCTGATTTGGACCAAAACTTCTATTTTGAGGCCCAGACCACATTGGCAAGCCCATGGATGAGTTTTGAGGGTTTCATAACCCTAATCACAGGAGAAAAGAGGAGGAGGACGGGAAGATTAAAGGAGGCAGTGATCTCACATCATCAGAACGTCCATAGTTGCGGACTCGCACAAGGAAGCCGCCAAGCCATCATTGATCTCCCCATCATCCACGGTTTACCTTTCCTTTGTCATCTTTTATTCTCCTTGTGTGATTTTGCAGCCATGTGTGGCTGAATTCTCTTAGTTAGGGGCAAGGTTTGAAGCCTTAAGAATGTTTTAGATATTGTTTTGAACCTTGGTTTCGAATTATTAAGTCTTAGAAATTGTTTATTTGGTTTTGGTTTATGGGCAACTCTTGCTTGTTTATGTTTATGTATGCGCACACAGAACATTATGAACTTGTGAGTGAGGCTAGAATTAGGTTGTTTAATCTTCTAAATGGTTAATACGGCTTAGTTCAAAGTAGTAAAACCTATAGGACAATAGGTGAAACAAAATAAAAAGGATTGCATGCTAGGTAGGCGTTCCACACTAGTTTTGCATACTTGTTCAATCAAACTTTCAATGATCTTAATGCTTAGAATAATTTGTTGATAGGATAGCGTGTATACCTTGATCGGTTATTCTAAAGGCTTAGTAATGGTGCGTTCATCTTGCTTAAGTATTCAAGAGAAGTAATAAGGACTTATGCAGTGCGTTCACGGTTTGTTCTTGATTGATACCGAATAATTGAAGTTTTGGTTGTTAACATGTCTTGAAACATACTTGGTGGTGGATTTCCAAGTTTCTAACGTCTCATCCATCTGATCTTTTCTGATTTATTTTGTTTCTTTGTTTTCTTTTGTTCATAATCACAAAACCCCATATCTCTAGTACTATAATATTTTGTTTTTTCTTGTTTTGTAATTAACGTAATTGTAAAGGTACCCTCAATCCCCAGCTTTTATAACGATACCCTTATTTGCTATATACTACAATTGACACAAAAGGGTTTTTAATTGAAACGCCCGGTTTCGGTCGCTATCAGACCACTTCGAAAAGGATATCGATCGACAATCTGGAGATTCAAAACCTACTCTATCCGAGAAATAGTCAAATCTCCATTGGGGTCTGGAAGAGGCGTGATTGCCTTATCTATTGGGTGATTGATTTCGCAGATCAAACGATTAAGTTTCAACCTTTTGATGACGAGGAATGTTTGATTTCACTTTAGATTTTGGTTCGTGTTTGCGACTAGGCTATGGGTGATGACTTCTTTCACAGTTCTGAGGTAGCTTCTTTCACAGTTTTGAGGTGAATCAGAATGAGCCCTACCAAAGAAATCATCAAAGGGAAGAATCAGAATGAGCTTTGATGATTCCTTTGGTATATCAGCCTCAGGGCAATGTGGTGACTTGGCGATTCTTTGGAAATCTAATTTAGTGAAAGTTGATGTGATTGATCATCATGACAGATTTATTCATTGTCTAATCAATGACTTTGTTACATCCCAATTTTTGAATGAAAAAATTTTAAAAATTTGGGCATGATAAAACTCAAAATCTTAATATCCCACAACCTGCTCAACAATTTCCAAACTAAAAACAAATACTGGAAAAGTAAATGTCAATAAACTCATCAACCGAGTTAATCATTATATCTCCTTAATTACAACAACTTCCAAAAGTCTAGTAATAAACTACTTCGCTCACATAAGCTTAACAACAACTGCCATAAAATACAAATAATGTACATCGTCTAAAACCAGCTCCTAAGCCACTACCTCAACCCTGTTGATCATCACCTGTAGGTCTAACCCCTACACCATGAATTGGTGCACCGGGTTGTAAACAACAAATCCGGTAAGCTTTACAAGCTCGTATGAGTAAATCTATACTAAAAGACTCTAACCAACATCACGAGATAAAACCGGTAATTCCTGCTTTAGAACTTAGTTCAGGAATCACCTCAAAACCATAAATTCAAAAGAGAGTAAATAAGAGAACACAACAATTCACAAAACGATCAAAATCATAAGTGAATCCTGTAAAAATGATAGTTCAGGAATTCCACTAAAAATCACACAAATAATATTAAAGAATCTCCTGCATTAAGCATAGTTTAAGAGATTCTCAAAACAAGGAATTTAAATGACAACACATAAGAACATCACACAATCATTTCTCAACTCTTACTTATGAGTTCATTAACACTTAGTCATCCCCCATAAGTAACCAAACAAAATGCGTACTCATGGGTTCGTCAACACTTAGTCATCCCTCATGAAGTACCGACAGACAGACTAGAGCTCTATACTGATCGTAACCAATCACCCGGCCAAGGCTTGGTTCCCGATCAACCACGAAGGCTCCTAATCTAATGCACACAATCACCACTAAGACACAATTCCACAACGAATGCACCACAATCACCACTAAGACACAATTCCACAACGAATGCACACAATCACCACTAAGGCACTAATAATCACATCAATAGAACCAAAAATATTATGGTCACAAAAACTTTAAAAATAATCATTTAAATAAGAAAACTTGTTTTCTCTTACCTATGAGCCGTTGGCGATCAAGCTCATATATTTTAAAACAAACAAAAACAAAATTTTTAAATCATTATTATCATCATCATAATCAAAATCATCATTAACATCATCATCAAAAATAATCATTGTCATCATCATCAAAATAATAATCATCATCATCATCATCAAATAATCATCATCATCATCATCATCATCATCAAAATAATCATTCTCATCCTCATCATAATAATCAATTATCATCATCAACAACAAAATAATCATCATCATAAAACCATAATAATTTGGGTCCCAAAGGGAAAACTTGGTGAGATTTTACTCACCTCAAATCCAGCTGCGTCTTCGTACGTACAACACAAGCATATAACACAAAACCACACTCCACAAGTCACCTATTAACAAAATTAATAACTTAATAACCACTTAAACAAAAGAACATTTCACCCTTAATAAGCCTTAACCCATGATTTGCCCTAAAAGGGACAACCTTTTTCCGAGACCTCTCAAGGTCGTCGAACATTTAACCACCTTTCCCCACTGCCTAACTTTGGATTCTCCTAGCTCAACACTTCGCACAAGTCTACAATAACATAGAATCTAACAAGCACAACTTACTCAAACTTGACCTAATCTCATAATATATCAACATGCTCACAACAACAAGAACTAGCTAACCAAAGCAACTGAACCTACACACCCTGCCCCACGCGCCACCCCAACATATTCAAAATCTCAACAAACTTCCAACAACAAACTTGTAGATTGAAGCATGGTGAGCATCTTTTATACCTGGAGGTTCAACCCATTCGGCCGGAAACGGATGGAAAACTCGCCGGAAAGTTGGAATCCACCACCGCCACTCTCCATCGTGAGTCGAGCTTCAAGGCCACCAGCAGTCAAACCAAGACGCCAAGGAGCTTCTATCCCGACCGGTTTCCAGCCTTGTCGCCGCCGCCGGAGGTGAGAAATCCAGTCGGGTTGCAAACCGGGTCGCCGCCCTCACTGTTGGCACTCGATTAGCGCCGATCCGCCTGAGTCGTCCTCATTCACCAACACAGGGAGGATTGAACCGAGGAGAGGAAGATTTTTCGACCGGTGCCGTCGTCTGGGTCGACCGGAAAAGTCGGGTCGGGTTGTCCGGGTTTGGGTCGGGTCGGCTGAAAAACTTTGATGCCAAAGATATCGCGAGAGAGAGAAGAAAGGGAGAGAGGAATGGGTTCCGGAGAAAAAAAGAAATGGAACCCTCAACTTTCTTCTTTAACCCAAAAATCTCCTAAAGCCACGAACTTCCGCTGACCATAACTTTCTCATACGAAGTCCGTTTTATGCGTGCAATGTAAAGGAAGTTTCTTGAACTCGTATCGTTGTGCTCTACAACTTTCGTGAAGGAAGTTTCTCGAGAAACCCAACGGATTAGAAAGTCAACTCTTGACCCTTCAAAACCAAGCATTTTCAAGAAAATAAAAACTTGACTACGTCCAGTCCACTCACTAAACCACAATAAATTAGAAATTAGTATCAAAATTTCCGGGGTATTACAGACTTAGTCACTTCTTAATCTTTTTATGCGACGTTTGTCTATGCTTACCCCTAAAAAGATAGACAATCCTGTTTTTGGAATGTCCTGGCTCGCTTACATCCTGCGAATGATGGAAATTGGCTCCTAATTGGTGATTTTAATGCTATTACTAGTATGGATGAAAAGCTTGGTGGCAACCAAGTTGTTACATTGATATGGTTACTTTCTGTGATTTTTTGAATAGCTCAAATTTATATTCTCTCAAGGCAACTGGTTTGCTGTATACGTGGACAAATAAGCATCAGGATTATACACTTATGTTTGAAAAGGCTTGATAGAGCTTGTGTTAATGCAAACTTGCTTAATGACTACCCATATATGAGTTTGGAAAACCTTCCGATCATAGGCTCAGATCATGGTCCCATTTGCCTTACCATGAATGGTACTAGAAAGAAAGGTGCTAAGAGTTTTAAGTTTGAAGCAATATGGTTATCGCACAAGGTTTCAAACCCTTGGTGGAACAATTCCAGAAACAGAACTTGAATGCTAACCCTCTCTTAAATTTTGTTGCCATCACAGGTCAATTTGCTAACCAAGCTAAGACTTGGAGCAAGAATGTTTTTGGCAATCTTTTCAGGAAGCTCAAAGACTTAAATGAAAGAAGCAATGATATACAACAACAGTTGATGCTCTCTCCCCATGTCTACTTATTTAAGGGAGCAGGATTTAAGACTTAGAGACAGAGAAGATGAGCTCTTTTGGGCATAAAGAGCAAACTGGCTCACTTTGGGTGACAGAAACACAAGATTTTTTCAAACATAGGCCAATATAAGAAGGAAATCCAATCATATCTCAAAAATCAAGGACAATGTTGGCAATTAGACCACTTTAGAACAAGATATTGCAGATGTTTTAGTTCAGGATTTCAAAAAACGTTTTCACATAGACAATGCCCTGACTACAACCCTCTACATGATTTCTTATCTATTTTAGATCCATGAATTAATGATGTTGATAATGATTTGTTTTTGAAACAGATTACTGATGAAGAAGTATGGGATGCAGTTAAAGCTATTGGAGCACTCAAAGCCTTGGGTCCTGATGGTTTGCTGATAAGACGTATTTGCACACGCATCAATTAACCCTGTCAACAAATCAATCGTAGTATAAAGCAAACAGGGATCGTTCTAAACCGGGGATCCAACTACAGGGTAGATCCATCTAATCTAATAAAAATGTCGAAATAAGCATATAGGGTTTAAAGGTTTTGATGATTTTGGAATAAACATTGAAAATAAATCCTAAATTACTTCTATACATATTTACATGTGATCAACCAACAATCATGCAAACTTAACCAAACAACCATGTAAGAACAAAGAAGACGATCTCTAATCTCATTTAAGTCTACACCGTGAGCAATTATACAACCTAAATTTGATATGCACATAAGTTCCTACGTGGTTCCTATGACATAGACCTACTTAGAATTAGACTACGGGTTTCATTTAACATTGTGACACAAACAAGCTCGGCTACGTGCTCTACTTATAGGTCACACACATAAACTAATCATGCAATTACGTATCACATAAATAATCGATGTGTTTAAGCACAAGTCTAAATCAAACATAGATAGAAAATCGGTGAAATAACAAAGACAATGCAACTTGTCAACTACTTGTATCAAAGTCGAACTTTGGATGATTAACACATGCAATATCAACTACTTGTATCAACTACACATCATAATGGAAGAATGCACCGAAAATCTTAAAGTATATAGACATAAAACTCACGGCATAAAACCTAAAATCATTGATTAAAAATTGAAAACTTTAATTCAAACATGGTTCAAAAGTGTTTCTATCTCATAGACAAGAATCGAAACATACTTAAGCAAAAACCTAAAACAAACATCAAGAAGAACAAACACATACTAATCCGAAAGTAAAAGATGAAATACACTCTCAGAATATCCCTACTTGTTTTATTCTTTGAGTGAGCGGAATCCTAAGCTACTTGCTTCGGATCAAGGATGATGGTGAGTTCGGATTATGGTGTTTGGAGAATGATGGAGTTTCAGCAAAGGCTTTGGTGTTATTTGCACGGGTTGATGATGATAATTGCTGCCATGCCGTGCCCTATTTATAGAGTAACAAGTCTTGATCTCCAAGAATTCCTCAAGCACAAGGAATCCTATTGAATCGGCAAAACCAAGTCCAAGTTGGATTTAATTTCTTCTCTTGTTCTTCAAGTAATCCTCATGCATTAAGGAATGACAAAACCATCTTGAACTTGGAAAAATCTTCTCTCTTGGGCCGCACGGTCTCTTTCCTTGGTGACTTGGGAAATCTCACGGCATCTTCCATACATATCTCGGATTGTACTTCTCCTAGCTCAAGCAGGAACTCCTAGCTGCCGGCCACCTTTCTCTCATGAGTCAGGAAAACATTTCCTGGTCAACACGGGTTTAGACTTTCCTGAAATAGAAATAAGAAAATTAGAAACTAGGAAAGAGGAAAGATGGAATCCTGATCAAGACAGGAATCCTGAGTAAACAAGGATTTCCAACACTTAGCACAATTTCAACACCAAATTATTCAAATCCGAAAATACTATGTATTCTAACACTAAAACCTACATATTTCTACATTAAGCAATTATTCTACACTAAACACAAATATAAAGCTAAAACAATTAAATAGGAGTTAACAAAGGGTAAATAAAGGGTATAAACATATTAAGAACGTCACACTTTGTGCTCCTATCATTTGCATTCATCATTTTACCAAAATTGCTGGTCAGGAATTAAAAACAATGTTGTTCCTATGGTTAAAGGTATTTTTAATGACAGTAGCTCTTTACATCTCATTAACCATACAAATATTGCCTGAATTCCCAAGGTGGATGAACCCATTAAGGTTAATGATTTTAGGACGATTAGTTTGTGTAATGTGTCTTACAAAATCTTAACTAAGATTCTTGTCAAGAGATTAAGGCCTCTTCTTGCAAAGTGTATTTCCAAAAATCAAGGTGCCTTTTGCACCTAAAAGGGCTATACAAGACAATATACTTATTGCTCATGAATTATTCTCTGATTTTCAGAGGAAGAAAGGAAGAGTGGGAGCCTTTGCCGTCAAACTTGATTTAGAAAAGGCCTATGATTTTCTGAATTGGGATTATATTGTTATTGCCTTAAAAGATTTGGTTTCCATGACAATTGGATTAACTTGATTTTCAATTGCATTTCCTCTGTTTCTTTTTCTTTATTGATAAATGGAAACCCTTCTAGTTGGTTTAAGCCGAGTAGAGGGATTAGACATGGTGATCCTTTATCTCCTTATATTTTTATTCTTGTTATGGAATCTTTGATTAGAGATCTTTATGCGTTAGCAGTTAACCACAAAGCCCAAGTTGGTATATTATCTTCTCAACTTGGTTTTAGGATTTCTAATTTGATGTTTGTTGATGACTGTTTGATCTTTGCATAAGCTACCAGGAAAGGTGCTAGAAATATCTTTGCAGTTCTCGATCTTTTTTTTTTAAGGCCTCTAGACAAAAGATCAATTACCATAAGTCTTCTTTGTATTTCTCTCCTAAGGTAAACGCTTCCCTCAAAAATGAAATAGTTAATATTCTGAATATTCAACAAAAATCTACAATCGGAAAGTATTTAGGTGTTCATTATGTACTTTTCTGGAAAGACCATGTTAATGCAAAAGGCTGGAAAAAAGGAACACTTTCAAGAGCATGTAGACTAACTCTTATCAAGTCCAACCTCTCTTCTATGCCTAATCATGTTATGTGTTGTTTTAAATGTCCTAAGAAATTGACCAATAAGATAGATAAAATAACTAGAGATTTCTTCTGGGGTTCAGACAGGAAATGCCCTACTGTGGCTTGGGAACAAGTTTGCCAACCTAAGGCTGTGGGAGGTCTCGTATTAGACCTGCTGGATTTTTCAACAATGCAGCTTTGGCGAAACTTGCTTGGAATGTCATCTCTGATGACCATAACTGGTGGTCTCAAATTGTAAGGAAAAAATACTTATCTAAGGCTTCTTTTTTCCAGGTAAAGAAAAAGCAGAAGAACTCTACTGCTTGGAATGGGGTGCTGGATACCAAAGACTGAATTTTGAAGGGAATGAGATGGATGGTTGGTAATGGTAAGCAAATTAAGTTTTGGACTTTCAATTGGGTGTTTGATTGCCCCTTATTGAATTTTTTACCTCATGATAGACAAGTTAGAACAAACTTAGATGAGTCTGTGGCAGATTATATTTGCAATGGTTCTTGGAATAGAGATAAGCTTAATAGAGTACTAGATCCAAACATTGTTTACCTATTTCTGATCAAGAAGATGTTTTCATATGGGGCCCTTCCTCCAATGGCAAGTTCTCTGTTAAGTCGGCCACTTGGCTACAGTATGATCAAGTATATAAACATGACCAGTTGGACTTGTTAAACAAGTTATGGAAACTTAATATCCAGCCAAAAATTAAAATGTTTGGCTGGTTATTAATTAGAGGAAGGCTCAAAACAAGGGAAAGATTGTCCAGATTTGGCTTAATCAATGATAATTCATGTGCTTTGTGAAATAATGATAATGAAACAGCTGATCACCTTTTTGGATATTGTGATTTCATCAAACAGGTCTGAAATATGTCAAATATTGTCTCCCCAATTGATTAGGAAGAAGGGTACCTAAAAGTTTTTAGGGAACTCTTTGTAAATCAACCTTATGATGTTGATTTGTTTGCAAAAGTGATTACTATATACTAGCAGGTTTGAAAAACCAGAAATGACACAATCTTTATAAGGGCAACTCGTAATCCCCTCTTAACTACCATGGCAGCAGCTTCTATGTCTTTGAGCTGTGTTAATCTTGACAAGAGTTCTAGTGTGTACAAATTCAAAACCAGAGTGTCACTATCAAGTGGCAAGCACCCCCTAGTTCTTTTGTTAAGATTAACTTTAATGGTTCAGTTATGGAAGACTCAACAACAAGTGGTTTTGTCATCCGGGATGCTCATGGCAGACCTATTTCTGCGGTAGCCAGCCATGTTGGAAGAGCTTTTGTACCTGTTGCAGAGGCAGTAGCATTGAGAGATAGCATTGTGAAAGCAAAAGAGAAAAAATTTACAAGAGTTGAAGTGCAAGGAGATTCCAAGTTGGTAATTTAAGTGGTGTCACATCCCGGTTCTTAAGTCAATTTGCGGTTATTTACTTTTGGGTTACTTTGACCTTTTACCGTTTTAAGTAACCGTTTACTATTTAAGACTCCAAAAGTTGACTTTTTCTTCCGTTTGGAATTTGGGAAAACTTTCTTCATGAAAGTTGTAGAGGACGTTAAACAAAGTTCGTGGACACGTGGCACGCTTAAAACGGAGTTCGTATGGAGAAGTTATGGTCTAAAAATGAAAGTTACTATTTTGGTAAAAGGAGGTAAATTCTAGTAAGCTTTATTTTGTTAGGTATTTATGTTGGACCGGGTGTGGAGCAGCCCAACACCCCCCCCCCCCCTCCCACACTCTCTCTCTCTCTCTCTCTCTCCCTCTTCCTTCTCTCTCTCTCTCCTGTGAACTCTCTCGACCCGCCGGAAACCAAGCCTCCGTCCGCCGCCGTCCAGCCACCACAGACCGCCGGACCACTTCCGTTGACACGACCCACCCCGAATTTCATCTTGAAACCTGGAGTAAGTCGTGCGGGGACCACCTCCAAGGAAAATTTACTGAAAAGATTGATAAAATCACCCTTGAAAATGGACAACCTTAACTCGAAAATTCCAAATTACACTCTTAAAACAACACGTCCAAACATCACATAATTAACCTTCAGAAATTCTAAACATAATATACAATAATCCCAAAGTATTCAGAGCTACTAGATACTAGCGGAAGCAAGAAAACACTAGTAGGTTAAACATGTAACCTACTGATGAAAACTGGCGGAAATGCGGGTGACTATGCCTCGCCTCCTACTAGATCCAACCCGAACTCTGCAGACTGGGCAATTTAAAATGAAGGACCCAGGGGAAAACATTTAATAACGTTAGAGTGAGTGGACAAAAATAAAATAATAAATAAAATATTTATGTTTCCCCAAATTAATTTCTAAGGAAAAATCGAATGCATGCCGCAAGCGATAAAACTTTTATCTCATAAAATATCGAGCCTCTTAGACTCTATAATATATGTATGTATTTACACACGTCCATACTCCCTATATAAATTCATGGGTCTATATAGGGCTACTACGCTCGCGTCCAACGCTCACGTCACGCCTTAATGCGGTGCTACACTATGCCATTAAGGTGGACAGACGGGTGTATAAAT
>NC_020491.1:17256332-17261459 GCF_000184155.1 Fragaria vesca subsp. vesca
ACTAACAAACTAATAATTAATCAAAATAGGCAAAATTACCCGAGAGCCATAAATACGCTCATCATTGCCTAACTTCGATATTCTTAAATCCAAACGATCCGAACTTAAATATCATTCTCGACAGTCGTAATTACAACCTCCCCAAAAATACGACTTAAATCCTACGGCCGGATTCTACATTAATTAACCGCCAAAAATACCAAACTTCGGAAATTCACAAACCTATCCAAATCTCATCCAAAAATTCCATAAATCACATCAATATAATCCCCTTAATATTCCACATTTAAAACCCTAAAAATCTCCCAAACCGCGGCGGCTCCGCCGGCAGCGGCGGTCGGAGGCCAATTCCGGCGACCTCCAAAACCTATGAAATTTTGACAGCATCTTCCTCTCATCATGCTCTACAACTTTCCTAACTAGCACAAACCCAAAATCCAAGCCTAACTATGCCAATCGAACAGAAACATCAAAAACGTTATAGAATTTCAACTTCACATTTCTCCTTACCTAGCTCAAGAGAGGGTGAGCTGTTTTGAGGGGTTGTTGCACGGGAGGAGGGCTACAAAACAAGCCAAGGACCGCCGGTTTTGGTGGCCGGAGGAGGGAGCTCCGGCGAGAGAACCACCACGGCAGCTAGCGGCTCTAGGCGTCATTGCTCTCTCACGACGGCGCTAGGGGAGCTGCTACCGGCCTAGAATGGAAGCTGGGTCGGAGGCTGTCAGTTTGGGACCGGAGCGGCGGCAGATGGTGGCCGGACGGCGACGGGAGGACGGCCGGAAAACTGGACAGCGGGAGGGGCTCGGGAGAGAGAGGGAACCGGGAGGAGAAAAGAGAAGAAAAAGAGAAAAAAAAAATGGGCCTCTAACACCCGGTCCAACAACCTTATACACCAAAACCCACTCTAAAATTTACACCCCAAAATAATACCCTAATAAAAATTACCTTTTACTAGCTAAAATTTACCATTTTTACCGTCGTCATATTTTCCTCCCACGAATAATCCTCCGCATATAATCGTCCCCGAAACCCTTCTAGAGACCAATTAAACTATAACTTCAATGACGAAGACGGTAAAATTTTTTTATAAACAAGCTAGTAAATAAGGTAAAAATTTAAGGGTCGGGATGTGACATCCGTTCTGACCCCCACCGCCCCCTCTCTCTTTCTGGGCCGGTGACCGAGCGTGTGACGCCACCGGTCAATAGGAATCCCGGCCCGCCCGAGACGTCAGACAGCCCTTCGCCGGAGTTCTCTCCTCCGGCCACCATAGGTCGTGATTTTTGGCTCATCTTGTAGCCCTCATCAAGGTGAGTAATCCCTCAAAAGGAATTGGTCTAATTCGATCTTGTTAATGAGAAATATAATTGAAGTTCAAGGGCTCAATTTAAGGTTTTGGTTCGGTTAACCTAGTTAGGCTTAGAAATGGATTTTGTGCTAGTTAAGGAAGTTGTTGTGCAGGTTGAGAGGATTGTTGTGTCGAAATTTGGGAGGCATTGGAGGTCGCCGGAGTTCGGCTGCCGGCTGCTGCTGCCGGCGGTGCCGCCCCTTAAGGGAATGTTTTCCTGTTTTTGAGATGGTTTTAATAAGAGGAGTTTATTGAAGTATAGTTTGGAATTTTTGGATGAGTTTTGATTAGGTTTGGAATTTTTCAGAGATTGGAGAAATTGGCGATTGATAGAATAAATCCGACCATTCGATTTTCTTGGTTATGGTCCTAAAGTGCTAGAATCGATGATGTCACATCCCGACTCTTAAATTTTTACTTTATTTACTAACTTGGTATTAATAAGAATTTTACCGTCTTCGTGAATGAGTTATTAGTTTAAATGGTCCCCCAAGGGGTTTTTGGGGACGTCTTTTTCGGTGGACTTATTTGTAGGAGAAAAATTTGACGACGGTAAAAATGGTAAATTTTAGCTAGTAAAAAGGGTAATTTTTATTAGAGTATTACTTTTGGGGTATTAATTTTTAGTGTTGGGTTTTAAAAGGTTTGGGTTGTGGAACCGGTTTGGAAAGCCCAAACCTTATTTCCTCTCTCTCTCTACCCAACTCTCTCTCCCCTCTCCCCCGAACCTTTTCCTTTCGCCAGCGATCTTCGGCTCCGATCGCCGCCGTCCGGCCAACATAGCCTACCGCTCCGGTCTCAGTCTGCCCGCCATTGTCTTCTGCTACTTTCTGGGTTGGGGATCGGGCCTCTAACGCCGCCCAGAGAAGGCCATCTCGGCTAGAAGCCCGACTGTGCAGTGAGGAGTTTTACCGAAATATCTCCCTCCTTTAGCCACCAATTCGAGCACTCCTTGTATGTTTTGGGAGGTCTTCTTCCGTGTATCCTTGCCCTAGAAGGAATCAATCCAGTTAGTTTCAGGTAAAGAGAAATCAACGATTAACACTCTAGGGCTCAATTTACTGTTTTTAGTCGATTTCCCTATCTAGGCTTAGAACTGGTGTTTGTGGTAGTTATGAAAGTTGTTTAGATTGTTGGGAGGATGGTTGTGCTAAAATTTGGTAGGCATTGGAGGTTGCCGGAGTCGGCCTCCGGCCTTCGCTGCCTGCAGAGCAGATGGCGGCGCCGCCGCTGTGAAGTGGATTTTCATGGTTTTAAATGTGTATACTAAGAGGAGTTTAATGAAGTGAAGTTTGGAAGTTTTTGAGGAGTTTTGGATAGGTTTGAGATTTTCCGAAGTTTGATATTTTGGTGGTTAATTAGGCTAGAATCCAATAGTTGGATTTAAGTTGTTTATTCTATGGAAGGTTGTAAATAAGGTTGCTGGTTTTGGTGTAGAGGTGTGGATCGTATTGAATTAAGAATATTGAAGTTAGGCAAGGATGAGCGTGTTAAAGCTCACAGTTAATTTTTGCCTATTTTTGAATAAGTTTCGAATTTCAGTTGGGAATTTAACTATATATTTGGAAACAGGACGTGAGGAGGCTCGAGTAGAAGAGCCCTCGGATTGACATCAGGCTTATGCCTAAAGTTGTGAGTGGACGTTTGTTTTAAATAATATGCATGCATTGAGTTATTGTGGAATAGTTGTTTTTATTGGAGCATGTGATGTCATTTTATTTTGGTGATCTTAATGAGATTTTCGGTGGAGTCATAGGGTTATTGTTTATTTTATAATTGGCAATTTTCATTATTTTGGAAGTTACCGAAAATGAGATTTTCGGTGGATATTATGAGTATAGTATGTATATAAATAAATGCTAGCTAGCTATACGTGCTTTTCCACCATAATGAGGTAAAATTTCATTATGGTGCGACGTGAGCGTTAGACGCAATCGTTGTAGCCCTATATAAATATAAGAATTTATATAGGGGATATGCGCATATATATATACACCGTCTTTTCCACCATAATGAGGTAAAATTCAATTATGGTGTGACGTGAGCGTTAGACGCAAGCGTCGTAGCCTTGTATGAATTTCTATTTGTCTTTGTTGTTTCAAGAAAATTCATACAAGGAATATGACGAGTGTAATACATACATATTTTAGTTTAGCCGGAGAGGCTTTATTTTGTTAAATTTGGAGACTAGCCGGAGCTAGTCATGTTTTTGCCAATTTAGGAGTTGAGAGCTTTTGAGCTGTCGTAAACAGCATATTTTCTATAGAGATGTACATTGGGAAAGCATAAATATTTTCATTAAATTTATTTTTGTCCACTCACTCTAACGGGTTAAAATGTTTTCCCCTGGGCCCTTCGTTTTAAAAATGCACAGCTTACAGGTTAGCATAGTTGAGGTCGGGCATACATGGAGATAAGGCATAGTCATCATATAGCTTCTGCTTGTTAATTTATTATGTTTCCTTTCTTCCTATTAGAGTTGCTCTGAACCTATAAATGGTTGGATATGGGATTTGTTTAGATTAGTAAATAATTTGGGTGGTGTTGTGATTTGGGGAGCACGAAGGTTCTAGGAGTTTAAGGTTGGATTTGGATTTTCAGAAGTGTTTGCAGGTATTATTAGGAAGGGTTATCCATTTTCAAGGGAGGTTATGCCGAATTTTCGGTAAACTTTCCTTGGAGGTGGTCCCCGCAGGATTTACTTCGGGTTTTAGGGTGAAATTTGGGGTGGGTCCTGTCAAATGAAGTGAAGTTGTAGATGAAGTTTGGTAAAAATCTAATTAGCTTATTAGTGGGTTAATTGGGAGGATTTTGATGATTAAGTTAAAGTATTTAATTTCCTAAATCGAAGAGTGGTTCTAAGCATATTTATTGTGCCAGGATACAAAGGGAACCTCGCTTGAGTGACGATGCGGTTATCGTCGGGCTTATGCCTAAATTTATGAGTGGACATTTTAATAAATATGCATGCAAGATTTTATAATTTATTATTTTATTTTCCGAGCTTATATTATAACTTCAGCTTATGAAATGATCTTAGAAATTATTTGAGTTTGATGCATGGATTTAATTGTTGGTCAAGATTTATGGATTTTTGCTCGGATTATTAATTTGATATTTGAGTTTGGATTTTTTTTTATAAACTCCGGATTTCATTAAAATGGTTTTAATGGTGGATTATGATTTATAAAAGATTTCTGAAAATGGGATTTTCGGTAGTTTGCTATTTATAATCTTCGAAATTATTGGTGGAATATCGATCTTGACCTTGAGAATGTTTTAGCGAGTATTTTGGATTGAGATATTAATTATGATTTTTATTTGTTAATTAAATCTCGCTGATATTATGGTTTTGAGAATATTTTGAGTGTGAGACACGTCATTGAGTTTTAATATAATTTCTTTTGATGATTTTCAAGTACGGTTGGGAACCGTACTATCACATCCCGGTTCTTAAGTTATTTTTACGGTTATTTCCTTTGATATTATTTTGGTCTTTTACCGTTTTAAGTAACCGTTTACTATTTAAGACTCTAAGAGTTGACTTTTTCTTCCGTTTGAAATTTGGGAAAACTTTCTTTATGAAGTCGTAGAGGACGTTAATACGAGTTCGTAGACATGCTATGCGTTAAAATCGAAGTTAGCATGGAAAAGTTATCAACTAAAAGGGTAATTTTTGAGTTGGTAAAAAAGGGGTAATTTTGATAGGTTTTAATTTTGGGTTTAAGTGTTGGACCGGATGTGGAGCAGCCCAGCACCCCCCTCACTCTCTCTCTCTC
>NC_020491.1:17261479-17265697 GCF_000184155.1 Fragaria vesca subsp. vesca
CTCTACTCTCTCTCTCTCTCTCTCTCTCTCTCTCTCTCTCTCTCTCTCTCTCTCTCTCTCTCTCTCTCTCTCTCTCTCTCTCTCTCTCTTCCCCGAGCTCTCTTTATCGCCAGGACTTTCTGCCACCAGCTGTCGTCGTCCGGCGAACCACCGGCCGCCGCTCCATTCTAGTTCGGACCCCCGCCATCTCCTCTCTCTTCTCGGCCTAGTGTCTGAGCCGGTAGCGCTGCCGGAGAGGAGAAAACTCGCCAGAAACGCCGGCTACCCCTTCGCCGAAGTTCCCTCTTCCGGCCATCATAGCTAGTGATTTTTAGCTCATCTTATAGCTCTCATCAAGGTTAGTGATCCCTCAAAAGGAATCGACTTAATTCGATCTTGGTAAGGAGAGATGTTTAATTGAAGTTCTAGGGATTTATGGATATTTTGGTTTGATTACCCTAGTTAGCCTTAGAATTAGACTAAGTGCTAGTTATGAAAGTTGTTGTGCATGATGAGAGGATTATTCTGTTAAAATTTGAGAGGCAAGGGACATCGCCGGAGTTCTGCTACTGGCGGAGCAGGCGGCGGCACCGCCGCTTAGAGGTTGTTTTGCATGTTTTCAGGTTTATTATAATGAGAGGAGTTTAATGAAGTATAGTTTGGAATTTTTGGAGGAGTTTTGATAAGGTTTGGGATTTATCAATGATTAAGGATTTAGGCGGTTATTCGAATGGAAATCCGGCAGTTGGTTTAGCAGGATTTAAACTTCAAAAAGGTTAATTTTTGGCTATCGGTAAGTGTGGAGTAGTGTGAGCCTTATTAGAGTAAAAGTGGAGAAGTTGGGCAAGAGAGATGAAATTATAGGCTTCATTTTATTTTAGAATTTTATTAAATTAAGCATTATCCTAGTCTGAAGGCTTAATAATTATTTATTGTTCAGGATGTGAGGGGGATCATTTGGAGGAAGTCTCGGGTCGTCGACAGGCCTAGCCGAGCATTGTGAGTAGACCTTTGATTTGAATGTCATGCATGCATTAAAGTTTATTTAATTTTCAAAGACATTTTGGAGATGTATTATTTTCTTGGATTAATGAGTTCCATTTATTTTCGGGAACTCTCTTGAGCATTTTATTTGACATGTGGGATATGTCAAGTGATTTATATTATTACGCAATATTTCTAGGTACGGTTGGGGACTATACTAAGCTCAATGGATTTTATATTATTTTTGGGGAAGTGATATGCTTGATTATTTATTATTTTACTTCACCATAAAAGGGTTGATTTATATTGATTATTGCTAGCTAACCTTATTAGCGGTCCTCATCATATGTGAGTCGCTATTATTGCCTTATTAGCGGTCTTCTTCATATGTGAGTAGAGCGCGTAGCGTGGAACGGTATTATAGCCTGGGAGGCAACCGAGCGGTATTTATATTTATATGTTAGCTAGCTATTATTAGCGACTACTCACCATAGGTGAGTAGAGCGCTTAGCGTGGGACGCTATTATAGCTTGGGAGGCTCATCATTATGGTGAAACATCTTCCCCATTTTTATTGATTTATTTGGAACCAATGGGATTGGTTCATTCTTTTGTCTCTATATATATTTTCGGGAAAATTTCCAAGAGTGGCATGCATAAATATTTTTCTCAATAGAAAATATGGGAAAAGCATTAATTTGATTTTAAGGCTCTATTATTAAGTCAGTAATTTATTATTTATTTTGTCCACTCACTCTAACGTTTTAAATGCTTATCCCCTGGGCTTTTTTGTTTTTAAATGCCCAGTCTGCAGAGTTCGATTCGGTAAGTGTAGGAGGCGAGTTATATTTTCCACCACTTCCAGTTTTCATTCGTAGATTATCTGTTTAACCTACTTGTGTATTTTCTCGTTTCCTAGTAGTTGCTCTGATAACCATGGGATGTCTTAAATGAATTTATGTTGATTTGTGTTAAAAGCTTATGACTCCACGTAAGAGTGATGGAAAAGATTCATTTGGTTTGTTTGTATGAGAACTTAAATTCATGAAATTATTTTGAATTATTACTTTTGTTGAGGTGGTGGATGTTTATTTGGGGGAGCGGGTGGCTCCAGGAGATGTGGATTAAATTGTTTTAGAAGTGTTTGGGTTTTTGGTGATTTTCTTTCAGGTAGGGTTACTCATTTTCAAGGGAGGTTATGCCAAAATTTTGGTAGAATTTCCCTTGAGGTGGGTCCCACAGGGTTTATCCCGGATTTCAAGTAGGTCCTGACAATTTTGCCAAAATTTTGGTAGAATTTCCCTTGAGGTGGGTCCCGCAGGGTTTATTCCGGATTTCAAGGGGAAATCCGGGGTAGGTCCTGACACGTACCATTCGTTTGTTATTGGGGAAGTTTAATGGATTTAAGTGACTTTTTATGTTTTTAGTCACCATAATATAGGGTCGCTTATATTGATTATTGCTAGCTAACCATTATTAGCGGTCCTCACCATAGGTGAGTAGAGCGCTTAGCATGTGACGCTATTATAGCCTAGGAGGCAACCGATCGGTATTTATATTTATTAGTTAGCTAGCCTTATTAGCGTCCTCATCATATGTGAGTTGAGCGCTTAGCGTGGGACGCTATTATAACCTGAGAGGCATCGACCCGAGCCTGGGAGGCTCCTTTTACATGGTGATAACTCTTCCCCTTATTTTTATTCTTCTCAGATACATATTTGATCAACCAGTGGGGCTGGTTTATCTCTTATTATGAGATTTCTATATTTGATTAACCAACGGGGCTGGTTTGTCTATTTTTATGGTATTATGGATTTAAAGTTATTTGGATATTCAAGTTGCATGCTGTTAGGTTTTAAAAGTTGAAATGCGGGAAAGTATATAAGTTTATATTAGTGAAGTTATTTAGTTTATTTTTGTCCACTCACTCTAACGTTTTTAAATTACTTTCCCCTGGGCCTTTTGGTTTTAAATGCCCAGTGTGCAGGCTAGGTTTAAATGAGGTCGAGCGTATATGGAGTTGAGACATAGTCAGCGCTGCTCCGCTTAATCTTTATTCATTGTTATTCTTTCATTATTAGATATGCTCTGATCACCAGTTAATGAATTAATTTTGTTTATTGTTGGTTGTGGGATTATTTTTAGTTGAGTAATTGATATATTGGGAGGTGTGATGAACTTAGGGAGTAGGAAGACTCCAGGTGTTGAGGATGGATGTTTGGTTATAGAAGTGTTAAGTTAGATTTTTCAGGTAAGGGTTGTCCATTTTCAAGGAAGGTTATGCCGAATTTTTGGTGAATTTTTGGTAAATTTTCCTTGAAGGTGGACCCGCAGGATTTATCTCGTGTTTCAGGGTGAAATTCGGGATGGGTCTTGACAAGTGGTGAAGGGTCAAATTGATCCGCCTTGGAGATTAATCAAGTTAGTCCAAGACATTAGAAAGTTGACGACTAGTTTTGATTCCATTAGCTTTAGACATGTTTTTCGTGAGGCCAATTTTGTGGCTGATGCTATTGCTAATCTTGGTCATTCTATTGGTTTTAATTTGTGTTGAAATTATATGATTCCTAGTGAGGCTTCTAGATCCTTAATATTTGATATTGTAAACTCTGGATGCCTTAGAGACTTTGATCTATAAAATTTGTTTCTTCAAAAAAAAAAAAACAGCCCCCTTAATAGAAATAGGTAACGTGTGTGGGTGTGTGGGACTGTGGGTATAGGTTTTACTCAAAAAATGGGTGGGTAATTACCTAAACCCAACATTTTACGAACCTTAGTTCTTTAAAAAAAAAAAAATAAATATTTGTTTCCCAAGGATGCGAGGGGTAAAATTGGAAGTTGAGGTTTGGGGAAATCGAGTGAACCTCCCCCAATAGTCCAAAACAGTGCGAATTATTTCTAGGGTTTTGAGTGTGGATTCACTCTCCGCTTGAGCTGTTCCGTAATCGATCTTACAGAGCCGATCTCTCTCTTCATCTACCCTCCAAATGAGGTCCCTCTTTCTCTGTTTTTCTCTGATAATCTGTATATGAGTTTTTGTTTGTGTTTCCGGATTTATTTGTTTTTGGTAATTTGGTAATGGTACAGTCGGCACCCGGAGGTTCTATGGGCGCAGCGGTCCGATAAAGTATACCTTACGGTGGCGTTACCGGATGCGAAAGACATTAACGTCAAGTGTGAGGCTGAAGGCTTGTTCTCCTTCTCCGCCACCGGACTCCAAGGCCACCCTTTTCACTTCACTCTCGACCTTTACGGC
>NC_020491.1:17265717-17271960 GCF_000184155.1 Fragaria vesca subsp. vesca
TCTCTCTCTCTCTCTCTCTCTCTCTCTCTCTCTCTCTCTCTTCCCTTCGTTTGCTTTGTTTTTTCATATCTCTATCTTACATGGGTATTCCTTGCATTGCAGGGTTGTAAGACTAAGGCCGGCTCAAGGAACATCCTCTGCTCCATCCAGAAACAACACAAAGGTTGGTGGAAACGACTTCTCAAAACCCAAGAAAAACCTGCCCCTTACATTAAGGTCGATTGGAACAATTGGTGCGACGAGGACGACGAACAAGACTCTACTTGTAAGTTTACTTGATTCCTTTCTCTGTGTATCATACAAATAAATTAGGTCTTTTTATAATTATAGTCTTTGATTAGTCTCATCAATGGCTGGTTGAGCTGATACTTCTGGTTCTGGAAAGATAATTGTTTGAATAGTTGCCTAAATGCTGAAGGCTTTGGATGTTTTAATTGATTTGGGACTGCGTAGAGCCCCTCATTCCTCAGTGGAAGGATATTCGAGGCTTTAGAGCATAGAAATTTAAAATCCTTTTGGGTTTGATTATGTTGGTTATGTGCAACTGCCTGAAAGTCTAGTCTAGTTTCTCTGAGTATTTTTCCTGGTTCTAACTGTATTTTTTTTGTGTCTTTGCAGCTGATTTGGCCTCAGATGATGATGATGCTACGGTAATTTGACATCCTATATCATTTATAATAAGGGATTAAATTCACTTAATCAGGTAAATTGATTTTGTATTTTGCAGATCGGTGAAGATGATGAAAGCAGTGAAGATGAAGGAATGCTCTGTAAGTCCAACTTTCTATCTGACCTAGTTTAATTATACATTTGAGTGCAGGCAGAACTGTGAATTTCCTCCGTTAGTGTCCATTAGATAGGTTAATTTAGTTTTGTTTAGTCACTATTTGATTTTCTTTAACTAGATGATGCACAAAAGATTGGGAGATGGAGATTAATGGTTTTGTGGTGGGTTAGAAGGGTATAAATTTAAGAAATAGTGTAATGTTTTAGGAGAAAAGAAGGTTTTAGCTATTGTTGTTTGCAGAGAAATAGAGGATAAAAGGGAAGAGAAACCATAGAATAAAGTAGGAGAAGAAATACTTGGGCAATCAAGCTTTCATAAAGTAGGAGAACCCTGTTTTGTAAACTTGTACTTTTAGGATTTTCCTTGTTATCAGTGTGTGGGTGTCCTTAGAAAATAGAAGTGTGTGTTTCAGTAAGATTAGCTATCAATTAGAGCCTACCAAAGTAGTTGAACGACCGATTTAGTTGTTTTTTCATCCCATTTGCAATTTGAATTTTGCAAATATGGAAGACTTGCTACTGCGGAGTGTTTTAAGGGTCCGAACCGTTGATTTTTAGGTCTCTAAGTAGAAATTTGAGTGACTTTAGCTATTCAGCTATTATCCAGTCATTTGACATCGGTTCCAGTATTTATCAGAAGCTGTGGTCATAAATTGTTTCTCTAATGTAAACATTGCACCTCCCCTCCTGAATAATCCGAAAGTTCTCATAGGTAGTTGCAGTTCTTTAGTTTAATTTGTCAATGTCTTTCAATGTGAAGGAACATGTACAATGCATTTTGATATAATATTTGCGCGGCTAAATTGTTCAGTTAAACCTTTGATCCCGGTCTTTGATCATTTGCAGATCTGCCCGACCTCGAGAAGGCAAGAAAAAAGTAGGGTCATGGCTTGTTAGCTAATGGACGGAGGGAACCACCATCTGCTCTTGTTAGGTAGATAGAATAGGTTAACGGTCAAATTTATGAACATTGCATATGCTTGTAACTATATTCTCAATATTTTAAACTTCGGCAGTGCAGATCTTTTGCCCTATTTTTCTTTGTTTTGTTTTTCATTTCAACTAAAAGAGATTGGAGAGATTGTGAGGTCGTTTCAGTGCATGTGAAGTAGAAAACTGCCAATGAACACCGGGTCATGCTAGCTTCAGGCTACTGTAGGAGAAAACTGCCAATGAACACCGGGTCAATGGTCGCTCCTACAAAACCTGCAAATGCCCTCAACTAAGTTTGTAAGCATAACACCTGGGATGAAATGGTTATGCGCATCCTTTGCAATGTAGAGCCAATCCTTCATGCTTTTGATACTGAAAAACATAAACTTATAACACAAGCTTTACAAATAACACAATGCCATTTCGTGTACTTTTGTCTCCAACTTCCATTTAGATCAGCTAGGAGGGGATAGTACTCGTGGTTTTTGTTTTTTGACTTTGTGTAGTGATATCGTATACCTGTTTCTGACTTTCTGTTGCTTCACAGAAAAAAGAGACAAAAAAAAAAAAACATTTTTGTCCAGAACTGTACATATGCACAACTGAACTAGTCATCTACCCTCTCGCATCTACGCATTTCATGCGATTAGGACTGTTCGGGACCTCATCTACAACACGCACGGGAATAACTGGGATTGAATCCCACCATTCTTTCAGTCGTCTATAAAATCCTTGGTTTCTCTCCTCGATCTTCCCCAACTTTGATACTAAACTCATGGTGAAGTAATACAACAACGCTCCCATTATAAACACCTTCATCGGAACCACTGCTAAAAATATTGAGGCTGCACTTAGCACTACCATTGCTGTATTTGCATGCTGCAACATTCAAGTGTCACTTACTAGTTAAGGAAATTAATCTGCAGTGAACTATAAAATTGGATGACATTAACAATACCTTGTGGGCCTTTGAAATGAATATGGACCAGAGTTTCAACACCGAGACATTTGCTTTCTTCACCATCTCATGTACAGTTTGCACCCCCTGTTGAGCTGAGACAATGTTCTCCACTGTAGTCTGTTCAGATGCAGTGTACACCACTAGCTCTTTGCATTCTTCATCAATTCTTTCCTGCCTTGCTCTAATCATCTTTGCGACCACCCAAACCAAGAAAGCAGCTATGGCTTTGCCCACCCACTCCCTACATATAAATTCTTAACCATCATTCACAACTCAAGCTTACATATCTGAACAAGCTTTTTGTTCACATAACATAGAGTCAATGTGAAAACAGAAACTTACTTGTATGTGACAATAAGAGCTGCACCAATCACAATTAGTGTAGCTGCTGGCCTTTCCCATGTAAGGACTTCTTCAAACCAAGGCCATGTGTTTCTAATGGGCTTTAGTAGTTCCTACAGGATAAAACCAAACACACTCTCGTCAGCTTATAATGAATAAGTGACAGAACTGAACTGGAAGCTGCCAACCATGTAAAGAAAGCTCCTGTATATCAAAATATCAACGTAAGGATGACTCAAATGGTCAGCAGAATACGCATGCTGCTTAAGTATGAGAAGATCGCTAGGGTGATTCACGTTTGCGGGAAAAAGTTATAGGGAGAAGGGCATCTGTCAATTGCAAACATGTTTTAGGAATACAGTCTGTAGGAGAACCTGGAAAAAGTGGTAAGAACATAAAAGATGTGCATTTGTACACCGAGAATGAAGAAGTAGCATGAAATAACCGGTGGCATCTAATTAGAGTTCAGCCAAAAGAACCGAAGTATAATGGATAAAGGTGCTTCATATGGCCTACCCATTATAATCTTAGAACTCAAGAAAAGCAACTTCGATTCATCATTATTTAGAAGTTGCTATATCCTGATACGAATGGGTTATCACGATGCTTACCATAAAAATAGTAGTGCTTTCAGTGATTCCCTCTTCTTTCAGTCCCTCTGTGCTCGCTTTAGCAATAGCAATTTCCTTTTCTTCTTCTCTAGCTTGATTAATTACACTTTCTAGTAAGGATGTATCTTCAACTGGTCCACTTGCACCTGCACTTTCCTTTCCCACTTCTGTTACTTCTACACTTGAATGAATTGACTCGGAAATGATCATACTCCTTAAGATTGAACTTGCACTACATGGATGACCACTATTGACCTTCTTTAGACTCTCAGCAAGCTCTTCTAGAATGTAATCTCCCTTGGGCAACTCTTCAAACAAGGAAAAGATCAGGAATCGTGTCGGTTCAGGGGGAGATATTCTTAGCATTTCCCTTGCTGCATGGAGCCTTATTATCGACAGTATTGTCCTTGCATGCATCTCCCATGCTTGTATTGGACATTCTAATTTGATTTTTGATAGAAAACGGTGCATCAACATTATCTCTTTCATTAGTGCAAGCCAATGGTCACGCCTTGTGGAGCTAGTTATCTCGGGGAACTCGAGCACAATCCCCTCTGATCTAAACAGTTGGTAAAATGAGACATTAAACAACAATATAAAAATCCTAAGATGTTTTCTCTAATTTGTGGATATGACATCCTATAGACTAGTGTGTACAGAGGCTACAATGACGGCTTGCACATGCAAGACTAAGTGCTAACAAATGTAATTCAGCAATCCAAGGTACTAAAGTAGGGGCCTTTCATCCGCCAATGAGTCAAATTAACCCTAGTAAGTAGTAGCTAGAGATGCATATTTACCAATATTGTGATACTATTCACTCATTTCTAATAAGCAACTATATATGCAACTTACAACTTGGGGGACTCGTAAACAATAGCCTTGTCAAAAAGTGGGGCACCCCATGGTCCTGTTGAAGCTGGTTTGACACTCTGCTCCTTATCCTTTGAAAGGTCTATTTTAAGAGCATCTTCATATGTTATCACACCAGAAGCCTCAAAATAGAGCGCGTAGTTGGTCAGGGTGAGCTTACCTGAGATGAACAATATTCACGCATGATTAGACGGATACCCAATTAATTATATATTCATCCCCTGGCGAAAAAGAAGAATCTAAACTCAGAGATGACCAACTCCAATATTGAACATACCAGGCCAACTTGTTCCTCCAATGTGGCGTACCACTCTCTGTGTGCTAGCAGTTCCCTCCACATGTAAAATGAATTCATCATCTGCAAGCTCCACACCCTTTGGCTTTGCTTGTTTTAGCAGATGTTTTATACATCTAATAACAGTGAACGAATAATAAAGAAACATATTTTCTCAGAATTTAACATACAAGCATGTATTATTTCCCCAGTATGTATTAGATTCAACCACACTCATATACAACTGTGCAAGCTGGTGGATGTTGTTTACCGATTATTGAACTACAGGAGGTTCCCTGACCAAATAGAAAATATTTAGGGCACACATGCTTAAGTGTTTTGAAGTGTTGTTTAAAGGCCAAAGAATGAGTTCTGGCATGCCAAATGAATTGATTTTCTCTACTTCACTAGAACATTTAACTACTAATTTCGGCCATGCTTTGTTCCAATTGAGGGTAATAAATTGACAGCAATTATTTGTGTACAGATGCTGTATCAACTAGTCTCTACACATCAGATAAATGCACTCACTTGTCAATTTCCTTGATGTATTTGTCATATGCAGGAAAATAGAGCCGGTTTCCTGTAGTTGCTGTTAAAGTTTCAAAAGTAAATCTTCCATTTACAACATCTGTGACTAATGGAACAAGTGATCCCAACCACACGAATGCATCTTCTCCGATGTTCCGTTCATTATCAACCTGAGAGACTCAATCATTAACAAGAACAAAACATATACTACCGGAAGAACAAAACACTAGTCTTTGATGATAATCAATGCCTACTATATAATACGAATCGTGGAGCTTACTAAAAGTGGGATGAGATCTGTATAGAACAAAGAAACATCATCTTGTTCTGGAGGAAGCTTTGCAACTACCTTCTTGTCTTCTTTCTCCTTTCCCACACACTCCTGAAAACCCCAAAAAATTATAGAGAGAAGTCAGGGGATAGGCTAATTCAATCTTTAAAAATAAATAAGGAGGCCATAGAAGAACACATTAAACTATAGGACATGTATGTACAAAGGTTAATATATAAACAATTAATAACCTGAATACTTTAGGGGAAGAAGAAGAAGAAGAAAACAAAAATAACATGGGTGGAGGTAGGAAGGATGCGATAGCATGTAATATTATTGTGAGTTCAATGCATGAAATGAAAATATTGACCCACTAAAAATGATTTGGTTGCCAGTTTTCTTTACTTCTAAATGAAAAAAAGACCAGGAATTCTATATATGTACGCAGCCAGCCAACTCGCCCCATTAACAATAATCATTATAATGTCCCATAACAATAATCATTATAATGTTGTACATACTGCTGTTGCTCCATAAAGAAAAACTGATTATACAATCTTATGTGAGTTCGAGTATGTAGTCTAACTACGTTATATATATATATATATATATATATATATATATATATATATATATATATATATATATATATATATATATA
>NC_020491.1:17271980-17295226 GCF_000184155.1 Fragaria vesca subsp. vesca
AAGCTTCAATCCGGCCGGAAACTTGTCGCCGGCCAGTCCTGGAAGGAGAGAAACCATCTTGGAAGCCTGTGCTGTTGTCCGGGAAGGAGAGAAGCCGTCGCCGGCGTGAGACGGCGGAGAACGGACGAAGTCCGCACTTTAAGCCGAGTGCGGACGGTCCGCTTCTCATCCTCTCTATATATATATATAATAAAATCATTCACCTGAATGTTATTGCACACTCCTGGCGTAGCTGTTGCAATAATTTTTTGATTCAAATTGTAGCAAATATTCTAAAGTTCTGAAAGTATTCTTGGTTGATTATATACGCACATATGCAGAAAAACAAAACTAGATTACGAATTACGTACTCTCAAACTTTAAAGAAGAAAAATAGAAGGAAATTTAGAAAAGAAATTACGGTGAAAGAGTCCTCTTGGGCAGAGTCAGGAATCTCCCAGGAGAGCATCATGTCGAATGTGAAACGACTGAAGATTCCATCGGCAATCTTCTCCTCAATATTGTTTTGGCATAACTCACTCACACCCTTTGCACTGCAAAATTCTATGAATTTCCTCCCGTACGTGCCACCATCGGCACCGGCACCGGCACCGTGGGATGGCGTCGTTTCATTGTTCCATGAGCTGGTCGCTTCAAATTCCTCCACCAACTTATCCACTGATGTGTTCAGTCTCCTGGAGGGCATGTACGTAGATTTAATATCATGTTTATATGTATGTAGTCGATCAAATTTGTTGAAAGTTAAGATGATAATAACAAGACTCACACAGCGCAGGCTTGTACAACATCATTTGCAACGGAGGAGAGATGTTTCATTCTCATTGTCGACATTATAGCTATCTCTTATCTCTTCTTCTTCTTCTTCTTCTTCTTCTTCTTATTTATGGCAGGAGGAAGTGGAGAGGTGAGAGGCAGCGTTGTGTTTGTTCTTTAAGAAAGTGCCACGTTTGTATGTGCATGCAGGAGTGCAACACCTGTTGCCCGTTCCCCATTTCCCTCTACCTCATCACTCTCTCCCACGTACCCTCTCGGTCGACTTTTTTCGAGTTAGGGTTGGGCATAAAAATCGAAATTATGATCCCATCTTGAAATGTGTGTTAAGCAAAAATTGTAAATAAATATACCCAACACAATTTCACTCTATCTTATTGATTAAAATAAAGTTTTAATTATGTCTGGTTCGACTTATTCAGAATAAAATAAATTGGTTAATTACAACCCTTGCTTTCAAGGGAAGACCCTTTGATTCTAATCACAAAGTAACAAATGGGGAATGTGTGTTTAAGGGGAATCACGACTGCGCACCTGATTTATTTTACAGGCTGCCTACATACCCCGGGAGGGATCAAGTCACTCGTAGTTCAAGTTTTATGGCTTTTGGGGTCTCGACGAAGTAGATGACTTGTCGAAAGGTTTGGTTATGTATTTAGGAATTCGGTTTGGAAAGAACCAAGGATTTGGTTTTAAATGTGGTTGTATCCAGATTTAAATCCAGACTGCCTACATACCCTGTGAAGGGATCAAACCATTGTAGTTCGAAAGATTTGGGTTTTTGGGACTTCTCGGTTTTATACCGAGTGGAATTTTACATTTTTGGTATAGTTTGGTTGGTCTCGAAGCATTCTTTTTGTGAAACCAAACTTTGGGTAACTTTGGTTGATCTGGACACCCATGTCTTGGAGGCCCAGTAACTTTGGAATGAACTCTTAACACAAGTCTTTCTTTGGAGCCCATGTAGGTGTAGACAGAGCCTAGCTACTTTGGAGGCCCGGTTTCTTGAGAGCCCCAACTTTTCTTTTTGTTTTCTTTGAGGTTCAGTAATCACCATCACCATTTCTCATTCTTTCCCTCATATGTAGTATTGGAAGATACATGAACTTTCAGCATCTAGCTTTCGAGATAGCTTCAAAGAAAACAGAAACCGATTTGGGAACGGAATCAGAGATGGCAGCGACTTCTTTCCATCTTGCAAGGACTTCGAATCCACAAAGAAAATCTGGGTAAGGTTTCATTCTTTGATTTAGCCCTTCATTCGACTACAAACGGCAATGACTGAACCTTTTTCTTCTTTACTTGTTGGGACATTGAAATTTGATTAAGGGCATTGACTTTTTTTCAAATCCCTGAAGAACACAAGTCTTGGGAATGTGTTCTTGTCAAATCAAAACAGAGATGGATTTCAAGTCAGAAATTGAGTCCGAGATGGAATTGCATTTGGGTGATGGCTGGGTTCGCATCTCAGAAGGATTTGAGCTTGCAATCGGGCTTTATACCCATAGAACAGGTGAGGACTTTTCTCTTTCCATACTTCTTTGATTTGTACGAATTGGAAGCTGAAATTTTGTGTTTGCTTCCTTGTTGGTGGCACTGGGCAAGCGAAATTGTATTTGACTGGTCTTGGTGAGTTTTGTGTTGAGACATGGAAGTGCCATTGCGGGAACATACCAAGAGGGTGAGTTCCTTTCTTTTGTGCACACAAGACAAAAATTTGTCTTGTTCATCATTCTTCAAACTGGACATGACCATCATACCCTTTTTTTATTTGAGTGCTATGTCAAGTTTGTGAAGTTTTGTCTTCTTGTTGAGAGATTAGATAGAGCTCCACCGCTTGGACTTTTCTCTCCCAATCTTTGTATTTATCTTGACAGGTTCTCTTTTCAACTGCTCAAAGACATCGGTGCTGCAGTCTCACTAAACAAAGGGCTCAGAGTTTTTATTTGAGAGCTTTTATTGTTTTAGCTTAAATTGGTGTTTGTGTGAGAACTCTGGGAGTTGGGGGAATTTGTTTGGCTGGTGATTTTGGAGATAACAGTGGATAGGTTGGTGTTCTGGTAACATAGAGTTTGGAGGTGTATTTAGGGGGGTGTATTGCATTTGGATTCATACAGAGTTATTTTAATCAATTGGCTTTTTGAAAAGTCTACAGACTCTTTAAAAAGTTCATAGACTTTCATTGATTTCTTAAAACCATCGATTTTTAATCATAGACTTTCACTGATTTCTGAAATCTACAGATTTCATATGAATGACTTATGTAGATTTCTTAATACTTACAGAGTTACAGGAAATGAACAAAAATAAAGATGCAATGACAAACACATAATGACACCGATTATAAGTTGAGTGTTCATCTATCTAATTTCGATGCATACATTTATAATATTTGATTGAAATACATAAACATAGGTAACAAAAAAATTATATTAACTTAACAACACGCATAGTACGTAAACCAAAAACACATTATAAAGTGGGACATTAGATGTTCATAAGTTTAATTCATGTACGCTAATATAATAATATATGATCATGTGGTTCTAATATCAAGAGTTAGTAGATAATATTTTAGGTTATCGAGGATTCCAAGCATTACAATTGAAATACAACAAAATATTAACATTCAAAAAACATTGAAAAGAATAGGTAGAATAGAACATTGATAGCACAAAATATTAATAAAAAATAAAAAAAAGATGATGTATTGTAGGATCAACATATTCACATGTAAAGAGAAAGTCTGTCATAGACTTTTCCAAATCTTTGCTCTAGTGGATGGAAAAATATTGGAGTTTGGTGTGTGTAATTTACACTACAAAGTCCACAATTATCCATGAGTTATTAATTCCATAAGTATGAATGATATTTTGAATACATCTAAACTTCTATTCATTTTAAAAAGTCTTAATTGAATACCCCTGAATTTTGGTGGAATTCATAATGATTTTTCAAAATCTAGTTGAATACACCCAGACTTTGATGGACTTTTAAAAATCTGTATTGAATACACCTAGACTTTCAAATTCCATAGACTTCTTTAAAACTTCCACTAATTCCATATACAATACACCCCCTTTAGTGTTTGGCTATGGTTAACAAGGAGTCGGGAAGGTTTTTGGCCATGGTGGTTAACATGGAACAAAGATGGTTATGGCTAGTTGTTACCGGACTGTGTAATAGGTTTTGGTGGGATCCAGCAATAGCAAGAGTAACCATAGGACCAGAGAACACAATAGCATGACATAGTAACCATAGTATCCAGAACATAGTAACCGTAGTAACTAGAGCCAAAAAAACCGTAGTAACCATGAGAACCGTAGTAACCAAAGTGACTATAGGGACTAGTAGCCGTAGTAACTGAGAACACCAGGGGCCATCCGCAAGCCAGGGGCCATCCGTAAGGAATATCAAAGCAGTGATGCCTCCTATCAGCAGAACATAAAGAGAGCTGTGTAAAGAGAAAGAGAACTCGCCGAACCTTGTAAAGAAAGAACTGCTCCTCTGTGCTTCTCCTTGCTGCCTCCTCCTGTTACCTTTTTTTCTTCTGTGTTGTTCTTGTTTCTCGTCCTCTGCCCCTTCTCCCTTTTTTTTTTTTTTTTACCGTGGAGGTATTGGCCTCTTTATATTGAGTGCTTGGTTACGATAATTGAGTTACAATCAACCTCTGGTGCTTGTACTGATTTGTTCTTATCCAAGCACCTGCTTGCAAGAGTTGTAATTGAACTCAAAAGCTTTGTGGTGTAACCAAAACCAACATAAGAGTATGACATGAATAAATACTCTTTCATTTATTTTATTTTACTTTTTCTTTTCTTTTCTGTAATTTTTTTTTGGTTATCAACAATTTGACGGGACAAGACAGCATATAATATAAAAACACTAGATCTGTCCCGTCCAGTAAGAGAAAAACAAGACGGACCGCGAGACGAAAAGTTTAAGGCCAGTAAGACCCTTCCCATCCCGTGTATAATCAAAAGTAATCTCATTCGTTGATTTTCTCATCTCAATAGTTAATTTTTGAACCCTACAATCTAAGTCTCAACAGAACCCCATCTTTCGCAGTCATTCGTAGTCTCTCACTCTCTTATCCCAAAACGTGAAACCCAAATTTTGATCCACTGTGCAAATTAACATCCACATACATATAACACCACAGATCGAAGTAGAACAAAATAGTAGAGTGTATTGCGTACAAAGTCTCTTAAATCACAACAAACAATGCGCGGATGGAGAAGGAGGTTTTAAATTTTGTACACAAAACGTAGTAGCTTCTGCACTATTTTACTGGTTTTTTCTACTTCTTGAAAACTTGATTTTTTTATTTTTTATTTAATTTTTTTAATAAATAGAGGATTAGGCGATATTAGCTCCTCTGCGACGACTGATTTGGAGCGGCAAACGCCCACCCACAATCCCTAAAGAAAAGGGGTCATCACATCTGAGAACCCACCACCCGTCCCTCCATTTAAATTTATTAATGAAAAGTAAAAATAAAAAACAAGTACAAAAGGGATGGGCCGGGGGATCAAACCAAAACCTTCCCCAATAAAGGTAATGTGTTGAGATTCTCTCGAAACCAAGAGAACTAAAAAGAAAAAACCAAACTGAGAAAAAGTAGTTTGAAGCATGCTTCTCAGCTAGGCAGTAAAACAAAGAAAGTTTTCTCAAGTTTCCACCCTTGCAGACTAACCCATCCAGAATTCATAACCAACAAATTAATGAGGTCTATAATATGGCAAACCCAAAGCATCGATACGCAAGTAAGGAGAAACCTCAAGTGGAGGATAAGCATGCTAACACAAGGATGAGGAAACCAGCCCTAAATTAGCAAAATTATCTGCAACAGAATTTCCTTCGCAAAGAATATGTGACCTTTTGAAAGAGATGTGTGTAGTCGGTTGTGCATAAAACAACCTCCCAATCCCGTAAACCAGCAGACATTCCACCACAATCGGGGCCGCCCTAAGGTTCCCGCCCATCAGCGGGATGGGCTGGGCTCAACCTCGGTGGTAATACTGAGCTTGGAATGACTGCAGAAGGCATAGGGGAGACCTACATTTGAAACAACAACAAGGGTAAATGTCCCACATCAGTTTCCAAGCAGAATGAACCCACGCTAGGCCATAAATACGGCCCAACCACCAGCTTGTCAGGTATCATTAACTACCCTAGTAATTACATTCTACCAACGATATATTGACTTAAGCTTCGGAGGAGGAAAGACCGGAAGCCCCCGGTCATCCTTTTGTTTACAGGTCAACGGGAATGGGAGGATAGCCAGTCACTTATCAGACACGCCTTCAGCTTCTGCAACCCTATCCAGGATTGTATATAAACATTTGGCGCCGTCTGTGGGAACCTTTACTAAAAGCCAGCGTGACTCGATGGCTGAGTTAAGCGAGTAGCAAGAGCAAGATGTGGGAAGGGAAGACCAAAGGGAACCGATATTCGGAAGGACCCCGAAAATAGCAGGGGGGAGTTCACGGATCACGAGGAGAGTCCTCCGAGAGGAAACACCGGAGGGAGTGGCGTAAGATCTCAATCGCCAAGAGGTAGCCGAGATGTTGGAGGGGATGAGGGCCCAAATCGCTCGGCTGGAGCAGCAAAGTGCGAGGTATCGGGAAGAAGCTTCCGGAAGGAGCGCAGGTTAGAAAAGGAAAACGCCGCGCTCATGAGCGTGCTACCCCGAGGGATAGAACATCAGGAAGTGCTGGATCGGGCGGCCACGTCGCTGCAGGCCGGCACTCGGCTGGGAACAAACGGTAGGACAGTGCATTTAGGGATGAACTTGTTCCCGGACGAAATGAGGGATGAAGGACCGCCACCCTTGCCTGAGTCGATCCCAGAAGTGCAGGCCAGAAGACCGGGAGAGATGGAAGATACACTAAGAGCAATCCGGGATAGCATGGCGAATTTAGCAGAAAGAGTCTCGGATGCCGAGAGAAGGGGGACACATAACCCAGCCCGCGTGAGTTTCGAAGAAAGGGGGGGGACTGTTCACAAGAGCAGTCTGTCCGGTCGAACATAGCCAAACTGTTGAAACTTAGCTATAATGGGGATCGTGATCCTCATCTTTTCCTTGATAGTTTCAAGTCTCACACGAATGCCAAAGGGTACTCGGACATCATATGCTGCAATATGTTTCAGGAAACCTTAGCAGGGGAAGCACTTAGTTGGTTTTATGAGCTCCCTTTGAGCTCGATTGATTGCTTCCAGCAGCTGGTTGATAGGTTTGTCAATAGGTTCATCCTACAGACGGACGGGCAGAGCACCGCGCAATTGTTCAAAGTAAAGCAAGATAGGGGAGATGAGCTGAAAGCTTTTATGAACCGCTGGCAAGGAGCCACAGCCAAAGTCAGGAACTTTGATAAAAGGGTTGCAGAGCAGGCGTTCGTTCAAGGGTTGCTTCCCGGGAAATTTTTGTATGCAGTAAAAATTGAAGATCCGCAAGGCTACGACGAGCTTATGGAAATGGCGATTAGGCATGCCCAGGCAGACCATGATACTTATGGTGGGACCTTAGCCTGGAAAAGGAGAGTCGAAGGGAGACAAGGAGGTTCACCGGTGCAAGTGGTCCAAGAGGTTAGAGCCTGGAAGGGAGAGTAAGAGCCGAACTCGTACTCTGTTGGGAAAAGACACAAGGAAAGGAGCGAGAGGAAGGCAGGAAAGCAGTATAACACGCATGTAAAGGCAAATGGCCCTTACCAGGATACTAGGTACGCGAGGGCGGCACCGGCAGCCAAAGAGCAATTCTCGACGCTCAACGCCACCTACGAGGTGATATGGAATGAGAATAAGTCTGTCATTCTGCCTCCCGTGGCCAAGAAATTCCCCGAGTCCCGGCTCACCAAAGAAGACACAGGAAAATTTTGTGGGTACCACGGGGAGGCAAGTCACCACATAAATAACTGTATAGAGCTGAAGAGAGCGGTAGAGAGCCGAGTGAAAGAAGGAAAATTGCAGTAGTATGTGCCCGGGCAAAGGCATGTAGGGGCGATCGAAGTGTACGGGACGATCAACACCATCCATGGCGGATCCCGCATAGATAATAGGAGCAACAAAGCCAAAAAGCAGTGTACGGGAAGAAGGGATAGCTGGGAAGTTTTTGCCATTGGGAGTTGCAATAATCAACAAGTGACCACCGGTTGGAAGTCCGTTACCTTCCTAGAAAAGGAAGAGGAAGGGATAAGGCTGCACGAGGACCCGTTCCTAATAACATTGCAACTCGATCATTATATCATGAAGAAGATCCTAGTTGACACGGGAGTTTCAGTCAACGTGTTATTCAGGAGTGCCTAGAAAGGATTGCATCGAGGAAGCAACAAATTGATGCAAGATCATGAGCCATTAATAAGCTTCTCAGGCGATGTCGTTCAACCCCTCGGATCGGATAGCTTTGGAGTAAGCATGGAAGGTCGAGAGGGAATCGCTCGGGCGACAGTGGAATTCATAGTGGTGGACTGTGAGTCATCCTACAACGGGATCTTGGGAAGGCCCGCCTTGTGGAAGCTGAAGTCGTTTGTTGCCGGCCACATGTTGATGATAAAGGTCCCTACCCCAACGGGAGTTATTACGATCCGGGGAGATCAGGGGGCGGCAAGGAGTTGTTATGCAATAGACAACGGGAGTGTCACACCCTGGACCCGGTGTCGGTGGTTCCCAAGCACCTGACGCCGAACCCGAGGCGTGAGTGGGAAAAGTAAAAGAAACTAAAACAATTTCAAATACTTTTCTCGAAATAAAAGAAAATAAAGCGTTTACAATAACAAAACAATTACAAAAACAAATTGATGAGCTCTTACGATCTATCTCACTTCTAATCTTCCGTAAACCTGGTTGACTCTCGTACACGTCAACTAAACGTCACAGTTAGTCTTCTAGAAACACTTGTCCTCGTACGAACCTGAACAAAAGTCTTTAGGAGTGGGCTTACGATCAGTAGGGCCAAACCTTTTTAGGTTATTCTTAACTATGTCAAACAATCAAGTTGTCAAACAATGCCAACCAATACTTTACAAATAAAACGATAATTCGATGTATGTATGCTAATGAATGTCTTCCTCAATTACTGGCTATCAGTCCATACATCAAACACAGGTGAGCCTACACGTCCCATACCGTGTATTTTACCAACCGGGGGTGACTCAGATGTCTCGAATATATGATCTAACAATCAGTAATATCTCACCACCTGTACCTCTTTTGTTAGTCATCTTGTTATACTTATGGTCTCCAAACCTGAAACCCGAAAGATCGTTTTATCGATGTCCGCCATCGAAAGGGCATACATTCCCTGAATTTGTGCACATGTGGGCTAGCCTGAATCTTGAACAACTCATGAGGAAACTCAACTACACGAAATGTATATATTCTATCAATTTCATTCTCACCTCTCCACAATCACTAATCTCACTAATCTCACAATTCCTCACAATGCATTATGCATAACAATTGAATATCAACTCACATTTCAATATTGAACACATGCTTTTAAGGAAACCGATAACATCGATCATACAAGTCACTGACTACACATGCTTTTATCAAAAACGATAACAATCAAGAGTTAATCACTCAATTGCACACAAAGCACTCATTTCAATTATAACCTAATTATCAATTTAATAAAGGTTCCCCGAGAGAGACTCTACCTGGAATCCAAGTGTTAGTTCTTGACGCTAAAAAAAATTAGTTAACTCGGCGACATTCTTCTGAAATCCTTATCCTTCTGCACTTGCAATCCAGCTACTCGCATTTGATCCTCATGCCGAATCTTCATTCCCAGAAAGTCGTCGAACCTCTTTAAATAAACTAAATCAATTTCCAAAACTGATCAAGTCCTTAAAATTACTAAGGACACCCAACACAAAGTTCCACTCCATTGAATCCAAAAGCTAGCAACATCCACATTTATTTATTCCCACTTTCACTATTAAGATTTTCTGACTATCTCGCCTCTATCAATCAATTACTGCAACCAATTATAGTCACTACAACACTACAATTCAAAAGAGAACACACCAATCTCCATCAATTACTTTGGACACCCATCTTACTACACACCTTCCGGCAAATCTTCAATCCACCGAAACACAATTGTTCAAGCATGGCAATACCAATTACATCTTAAAGTTATCCTGGACATTTGTTCCAAGATCATGTGAACCTCGATCAACTATCCATTGCTGCAGTTACCACCATATCTCACAACCATACAAACATACATGATCTACTTCAACTTTGATCACAAAATCAAGATATTCGTAGCACCCTGCTCTCAAATACCAAAGCCAATTGAATGAACACTCATACCAAACATAATACACATCTTCAACCTCTCCCTCACACAAGTCTTCTGATTTCAAAACACCACCATAACCGCCGTGAACAGTGGCCACACACTACACCGCTCAAAACCCAACTTCATACAATTCTCATATTCCTGCAATTCTAATACATCTCAAAACACTACTCCACAATCAATGTATTAACAAAAGCCAGAAACTACAAGAACAACTGTGGCCGCCGCCGTACACGGTCGACAACCTGTCCAAAATCCCACTTCTCCAACGGCCAACCAATCTCAATATCAATTATAGAAACATGTAAAGCTCATCGAATAGACCAACTTTAATACCTGAGTCAACATCAAGCTTCACCGGAATCCGTCGAACCCTCACTGGAAAATTCAGAAACTTCTCCTCTTCGATTCTCCCTCCTCTGAGCTTCTCTTCGAAAACCAGCAACATGGAAATGTTCTTGAGACCGAGATGAAGCTATCCATACCAGTGAGAGACCTTGATTTGGCCGGAATCGGAAACTCGCCGGTGAACCCAGCCTCTCCTTCTCCACTTCAAATCTCTCTCTCCCGACCTCTTTTGAAGAAACTGAGGACATAGGGAAGACCAAGAGGACGAGAGGAAGCTTCCAGTACCATTCACGCTTGCTGCCGTCGCCAGAATCGAAAACCCGATTGGAAACACAATCGCCTTCTCTCCTCCTTTTCTCTCTCACCGGAGCTCCACTCTTCAAGCTGGAATCACAAGGAGGTTGGGGACGACGAGACGAATCTGTGGACGGTCGTTTTGCGCCGGGAGACAGCTGCTTGACAGAGGAAGGAGCTGAGCTCCGTCGCAGCTCGGGACGGGGTCGGTCTGGGTCTGAGACTAATCTGTTCTGATCTTGATCCCATTCTCTCTTCCTAGATATATACACCATCCAACGACTGAGATCAAACCGCCACAATTTCTATTTTTAATTAAATTTTTGGATAATACCAACTTCCAAAAATCATTAAAAATAGCTCTGATGTCCAAACGGTCCTCTGAAAAATCCTACGAACTTGTAACGATGTATAGTTTAATCCTATGGGCTCGAAAGATAAATTTTGAAAAACCAAAAATTTGAATAATTTTCAAAACCCACAAAGAATTGAAAGAATAATAAAAATTGAAATAAAAATAACTCGAAAAATAATTTTCCTTTTAAAAATGGAAAATTGAAATTTTAGGATGTTACAGGGAGGAAAAGGTCGGAGGTTCTGTCGGCAAGCCAGGCCGTAGTTTCCCCCTTGGATCCATATGTGGATCCCAGAGATGATACTGACTCAGACGAGGAGCGACCAGGGTCGGCCGAAGAGACAGAAGTGGTGTCGATCTCTAATGAGTTCCCTAATCGGGAAGTGACCATAGGGACGAGGCTAGCACCTGGCAGACGAACGACCCTGGTGGAGTTCCTGAAGAGAAACAGTGGGGCATTCGCTTGGACGTATAAGGATATGCCTGGGATATCGAGTGGCATCGTGACGCACAAGCTAGGGATCGAGAAGGGATTCCCTCCCGTGAGGCAAAAGCGAAGGATGTTTAAGTCAGAGAAGTATTGTCAAGACCCACCCCGAATTTCACCCTGAAACCTGAAGTAAATCCTGCGGGGACCACCTCCAAGGAAAGTTTACCGAAAATTCGGCATAACCTCCATTGAAAATGGACAACCCTTCCTAATAATACCTGCATACACTTTTGAAAATTCAAATCCAACCTTAAACTCTTGGAGCCTTCGTGCTCCCCTAAATCACAACATCTCCCAATTTATTTACTAACTTTAAAAGAAAATCTCACAACCAACAACCACAGTTCAGAGCAACTCTAATTGAGAGGAAAGGAACTAGAAACATAGAAATGAGCAGAAGTTATACTATTGACTATGTCTCTTCCCCATGTACGTCCGATCTCAACTATGCTAACCTGCAAACTGGGCATTTTTAAAACGAAGGGACCAGGGGAAAACTGACACGACCCACCCCGAATTTCACCCTGAAACCCGGAGTAAGTCATACGGGGACCACCTTCAAGGAAGATATTACCGAAAATTCGGCATAACCTCCCTTGAAAATGGACAACCCTTTTTAAACTTTTTAAAGAAAACCTGCAAACACTTCTAAAATTCTCAATCCACCCTTAACTTCTGAAGCCTACGTGCTCCCCAACACAACCACCACCAAGAATAATAAATCATCTTCCAAATCAACACATAATTATCCAAATAAGATAACATAAATCCTCCGTCAAATATTCTAAAATGTCAACAAGCCTTCGCCCATAACCGAAATAATATACAATAAACCCAAGTATTCAAAGCTACTAGAGACCAGCGGAAGTAAGAAAACACAGGTAGGTTAAACAGGTAACCTAAGGAAGAAAAGTGGTGGAAATGCGAGTGACTATGCCTCGTCTCCTACTAGGTCCAACCCGAACTCTGCAGACTGGGCATTTTAAAACGAAGAGCCCAGGGGAAAACATTTATTAACGTTAGAGTGAGTGGACAAAAATAAATTAATAAAAATATTTATGCATTCCCATTTTAATTTCCAAAGAAATTATATTGCATGTGACCGCTCAAAAGCGCTCAACTCATAAACTGGCAATTTCACGACTAGCTCCGGCTAGTCACCAACTCAAATAAAATGGAGCCTCTCAGGCTAAACTATATAGAAACATATATGTGTATGTATTTACACTCGTCAGACTCCTTGTATGAATTCTATGAACAAATTAGAAAAATGGAAATTCATATAAGGCTACGACGCTTGCGTCTAACGCTCACATTGCGCCATAATTGAATTTTTCCTCATTCTGACCGAAGAGGACGGGTGTCACATCCCGACCCTTAAATTTTTACCTTATTTACTAGCTTGATTATAATAAGAATTTTACTGTCTCCGTCAATGAAGTTATAGTTTAATTGGTCCCTAGAGGGGTTTTGGGGGACGATTATTTTGGAGAGTTTTTTGTAGGAGAAAATTATGACGATGGTAAAAAATGGTAAATTTTAGCTAGTAAAAGGTAATTTTTATTAGGGTATTATTTTTGGGGTGTAAATTTTTGGTGGAGTTGGGTATAATAAAGGACTTGGACCGGGTGTGGAGGCCCAAAGCTTTTCTTCTTCTCTTTTCTTTTCCTTCTCTTCCATTGGTTCTCCCTCCCGAGCTCTCTCTCCCCGCCGGACTTCCAGCCGTCGCCTGCCGCAGTCGGGCCAACCACCGGCCACCGCTCTAGCCCAGTTCAGAGCCCCGCCGTCTCCTCTCTCTTCCCGGCCTAGGGTCCAAGCCTATAGCGTCGCCGGAGAGGAGAAAACCCGCTGGAAACGCCGACAACTCTCCTTCGCCGGAACTCCCTCCTCCAGCCATCAATCCGGGCAAGCCTGGTACGGTTTTGTAGATCTCCAACCCAGCTGCCTTGCCCTAAAAGGACTCACTCCGATTCGCTTCAGGTAAGGAGAAATTTGAGGTGGAAGTTCTAGGGCGTTTTTGATGTTTTTGTTCGATTGGCATAGCTAGGCTTGGATTTTGGGTTTGTGCTAGTTAGGAAAGTTGTAGAGCTTGATGAGAGGATTATGCTGTCAAAATTTCATAGGATTTGGAGGTCACCGGAATCGGCCTCCGGCCGGCGCTGCCGCTGTTTGGGAGATTTTTAGGGTTGTCAATGTGGAATATTAAGGGGAGTATATTGATGTGAATTATGGAATTTTCGGATGAGTTTTGGATATGTTTGTGAATTTCTGAAGTTTGGTATTTTTGGCGGTTAATTAATGTAGAATCCGGCCGTGGGATTTAAGTCATTAATCTGTAGAAGGTTGAATTAAGGCTGCCGGTATGTTCGGTGAAGTTTGAGCCATATTGAGTTAGGAATGGCGAAGTTGGGCAATGATGAGTGTGTGGGAGGCTCACGTTTAATTTTGCCCATTGTGTTTAATTATTGGATTTTTAGTGGGAAATTAATTATATATTTGGAACAAGACGAGAGGAGGCCCGAGCAGAGGAAGCCTCGGAGCGTCATCAGGTTTAGGCCTAATTTGTGAGTGAACCTTTGTTTTAATTGAAAAGCATGCGATGAATTATCTGTTGATCATTTATTTCTTTTCCTGAGATTTATTTTCTTTCTCGGATATTTGGCAATTTTCCTCATTTGGAAAGATCCCGAAAATGAGATTTTCGGTGGATATGTTTATGGATATTATGAGTATAGTATGTATATTAATGCTAGCTAGCCATATGTGCTTGGTCCGTCACAATGAGGTAAAATGTCATTATGGTGTGACGTGAGTGTTAGACACTAGCGTCATAGCCCTATATGAAAACTACTTTCTTTTCTGGTTTATTTAGGTTTTCATATAGGGAGTCCACACGTATATAAATACACCGTCCTCTTCGGTCATAATGAGAAAAAAATACCATTATGGCGCAACGTGAGCGTTAGACGCCAACGTTGTAGCCTTGTATGAATTTCTATTTTTCTAAATTGTTTCTAGGATTTATACAAGGAGTCTGACGAGTGTAAATACATAGAAATATATGATTATATATAATTTAGCCTGAGAGACTCCATTTTATTTGAGATGGTGACTAGCCGGAGTTAGTCGTGAAATTGCCAGTGTATGAGATGAGCGCTTTTGAGCTGCCGCATGCAGTATATTTTTCATTGGAAATTGAAATGGGGAAGCATAAATATTTTTATTAATTTATTTTTGTCCACTCACTCTAACGTTATTAAATGTTTTCCCCTGGGCCTTTCGTTTTAAAATGCCCTGTCTGCAGAGTACGGGTTGGATCTAGTAGGAGGGGAGGCATAGTCACCCGTATTTCCACCACTTTTCTTCCGTAGGTTACCTGTTTAACCTACCTGTGTTTCCTTATTTCCGCTAGTGTCTAGTAGCTCTGAATACTTTGGTTTAATGTATATTATTTCGGTTGTGAGCGAAGGCATGTTGACATTTTAGAATATTTATTGGAGGATTTATGTTATCTTTTGGATAATTATATTTGATGTTTGGATAATGTTGTGTTGTTGTTGGTGGTGGTTGTATTTGGGGAGCACGTAGGCTCTAGAAGTTAAGGTTGGTTTGGGAATTATAGGAGTGTTTGCAGGTTTTTTATGGAAAGGTTGTCCATTTTCAAGGGAGGTCATGCCGAATTTTTCGATAATATCTTCTTTGTAGGTGGTCCCTGCACGAATTACTCCGGGTTTCAGGGTGGGTGGGTCGTGTCAACGGGTGTATAAATACGTGTGGACTCCTTATATGAAAACTTAAATAAACCAGAAAAGAAAGTAGTTTTCATATAGCGCCATGACGCTTGTGTCTAACACTCACGTCACGTCATAATGATATTTTACCTCATTATGACGGACCAAGCATGTATGGCTAACTAGCATTTATATACATACTATACTCAATATCCAATAAACATATCCACCGAAAATCTCATTTTTGGGATCTCTCCAAAGGAGGAAAATTGCCAAATAACCGAGAAATCAATAAGTCTCATCAGAAGAAAATAAATGATCAACAAAATAATTCATCGCATGCTTTTCAATTAAAACAAAGGTCCACTCACAAATTAGGCCTAAGCCTGATGTCGCTTCGAGGCTTCTTCTACTCGGGCCTCCTCTCGTCCTGAACTAAATATACAATTAATTTCCCAACTTAAAATCCAATATTTAAACAAAATGGCCAAAATTAAACGTGAGCCTCCCACACACTCATCATTGCCCAACTTCGCCATTCTTAACTCAAAATGGCTCAAACTTCACCGAACATACCGGTAGTCCTAATTACAACTTCCCCCAAAAATGACTTAAATCCTACGGCCAGATTCTACATTATTCAACCGCCAAAAATACCACGCTTCAGAAATTCACAAACCTATCCAAATCTCATTCGAAAATTCCATAATTCACATCAATAAACTCCCCTTAAAATTCCACACTTAAAACTATACAAAACTCCCAAACAGCGGCGGCCGGAGGCCGATTCCGGCGACCTCCAATGCGTATGAAATTTTGACAGAATAATCCTCTCATCATGCTCTACAACTTTCCTAACTAGCACAAACCCAAAATCCAAGCCTAGCTATGCCAATCGAACGGAAACATCAAAAATGCCCTAGAACTTCCACCTCAAATTTCTCCTTACCTGAAGCGAACCGGAGTGAGTCCTTTTAGGGCAAGGCAGCTGGATTGGAGACCTACAAAACCGTATAAGGCTTGCCCGGATTAGTGGCCGGAGGAGGGAGCTCCGGGGAGAGAACCACCACGGCTTCTTGTCGTGGTAACTTGCAAACGCCGGCGGGAGAGGGGCTATCACCAACTTAGGGTTGGAGAGGGAAGGATAGGGGTCCAAACAAGACCGGTCCGGCTGCCTGGCTCGGTCGGTCGACGGCGGCAAGAGCTGGAGAAGAACCGGAAGCGGGAGAGGTCGGGAGGAAGAGAAGAAAAAGAGAAGAGGAAGAGAAGAACAAGAGAGGAGAAAATGGGGTTTGGGCCTCACACCATTCCTGCCCAACACCACAAATATTACCCAACTCCACCAATTTAACACCCCAAAACAAAAATACCCTATTAAAAATTACCTTTCACTAGCTAAAATTTACCATTTTTACCATCGTCATATTTTTCTCCTACGAATAACTCTCCGAAAATAATCGTCCCCCAAAACCCCTCTAGGGACCAATTAAACTATAACTTCATTGACGGAGATGGTAAAATTCTTATTATAATCAAGCTAGTAAATAAGGTAAAAATTTAAGGGTCGGGATGTGACAAAAACATTTGTAAACGTTAGAGTGAGTGGACAAAAAAAAATGAATTTAATGAAAAATATTTATCCCAATTTAAATTTCCATAAAAAAAACATGCTGCATGCGACAGCTCAAAAGCTCTGAACTCATCAATTGGCAATTACATAACTAGCTCCAGCCAGTCTTCAAAACTCAATAAAATGGAGCCTCTCAAACTCAATAATATAAATCCATCAATATATATGTATGTAATGTATCCACACACGTCCATACTCCTTGTATGAATTCTATGAAGAAAATATAAGAAAAATAGAAATTCATACAAGGCTACTACGCTTGTGTCTAACGCTCACGTCACTCCTTAATGCGGTCCTATTAAGGTGGATGGACGGGTGTATAAATATGTACCCATACCCCCTATATGAATTAGACACTCATATAGGGCTACTAGGCTCGCGTCTAACGCTCACGTCACACCATAATGCTGTTATATACTACACCATTAAGGTGGACAGACACATATGGCTAGCTAGCATTTATATACATACTCTCCTCATAAATATATATTTATATTCACCGAAAAATCCCATTTTCGGTAACTCTTCAAAAGAAATAAAATTGTCAAAATAAAATGACATCAAATGCTCCAATAAAAGAAATTAATCAACCATAAACCATAGCATGCATAATATTTAAAACAAAAGTCAACTCACAACTTTAGGCATAAGCCCGATGAAATCCAATTAGCCACTCAAGTGAGGTCTCCTTGAATCCTGGCACAATAACCATGCTTAGGACCAAACTTTAATTTCAGAAAAAAAATAATACTTAAATATATAACCTAAAACTCTTCCGCCTAATCCACTACCCTTTCTAGGGTTAAGCTTATCAGATTCACGCCAAACTCTAACTATAGCCTCAATTCATTTATTTCAACATTCTAAAACAATAATAAGGGAAATCCAACGGCCGGATTCTACCCTAATTAACCGCCAAAATACCAAACTTTGACAAATCCCAAACCTATCCAAAACTCCTCCAAAAATTCCAAAATTCACTTCATTAGTCTCCCCTTAATATAACATATTTAAAACCATGAAAATCCCCCTAACAGCGGCGGCCGGAGGCCGACTCCGGCAACCTCCAATGCCTACCAAAATTTGACAGCATCTTCCTCTCAACTCACTCTACAACTTTCCTAATTAGCACAAACACCAATTCCAAGCCTAACTAAGCCTAACATAGAGTCTGCATTGACTATAGAAAGCTCAATGCCACCACAAGAAAGGACCATTTTCCCCTACCATTCATTGATCAAATGCTTGAGAGGTTAGCTAGTCATGAGTTCTACTGCTTCTTGGATGGATACAGTGGCTACAACCAGATTTGCATAGCCCAAGAAGACCAAGAGAAGACTACATTCACATGTCCCTTTGACACTTTTGCCTATAGGCGCATGCCCTTGGGTTTGTGCAGTGCACCAAGTACGTTTCAAAGATGCATGATGTCTATTTTCTCTGATTATATTGAAAATATAATTGAAGTCTTTATGGATGACTTTAGTGTTTTTGGTAAGGGCTTTGATTCATGTTTGAGAAATTTAGAACTCATTTTAAAAAGGTGTGTTGAAACTAATCTGGTTTTGAATTGGGAAAAATGTCATTTCATGGTGACACAAGGAATTGTTCTGGGACATATCATATTTGCTAGGGGAATTGAAGTTGATAAGGCCCAGATTGATCTTATTCGTTACTTACCATACCCCACTACTGTGAGGGAGATACGTTCATTTCTTGGCCATGCAGGTTTTTATCACAAGTTTATCAAGGACTTTTCCAAGATAGCCAGACCCCTAACTCGCCTCCTTCAAAAGGAGGTAGCCTTTGATTTTGATGATGAATGCAAGAAGGCATTTGAGAAGTTGAAGGAATTGTTGACAACAGCACCGGTGATGCTACCCCCAAATTGGGATGAACCCTTTGAGTTGATGTGTGATGCATCGGACTATGCTGTTGGATCAGTGCTAGGGCAGAGGAAGGACAAGAAACCCTATGCCATTTATTTTGCCTCAAGAATGCTCAATGATGCACAATTGAATTACTCTACCACTGAAAAAGAGCTTCTTGCTGTTGTATTTGCTTTAGATAAATTCCGTTCTTATTTGCTTCAATCTAAAGAAATTGTTTATATTGATCATGCAACATTGAGGTACTTGTTTACAAAGAAAGAGGCGAAGCCAAGGCTTATTTGATGGATGTTGTTACTCTAAGAATTCGAATTGAAATTAAAGACAAGAAGGGGAGTGACAACGTGGTTGCTGACCATTTGAGCAGATTAGTACGCGAAGAGGATGCCTTGCCCTTGTGTGAGACGTTTCCAGATGAACAACTCTTTGGAATTGAGGTAAGTGAACCTTGGTATGCTGATATTGTGAATTATCTTGTGTCTAAGACTTTTCCAGACACTTTACCTCGTTCTCAAAAAGAAAAACTTAAGAAATTGGCTAGGCATTACATTTGGGATGATCCTTATTTGTGGAAACATTGTCAAGATCAAATAATTAGGAGGTGTGTCCCTGAAAATGAACATCAATCTATTCTTGCCTTTTGCCATTCTGAAGTATGTGGAGGTCATTTTGGATCTCGTAGAACTGCCCTTAAAGTGTTGGATGCAGGTTTCTTTTGGACTACAATTTTTAAAGATGCCTACTTGTTTTGCAAGACTTGTGATAGGTGTCAGAGATTAGGAAACCTAGGACCTAAGGATCAAATACCTTTATACCATATTATAACTGTGGAAATTTTTGATGTGTGGGGTATTGATTTTATGGGACTTTTTCCTTCATCCAATGGTTATTTGTATATTCTTGTGGTAGTTGACTATGTTTCGAAATGGGTGGAAGTGATAGACACCAAAACTAATGATTCAAAAATTGTTGCAGATTTCCTTCGCTCTCACATCTTTTGCAGGTTTGGAATGCCACGAGTTATCATAAGCGATGGAGGATCACATTTCTGCAACAAATCAATTGAGGCTCTGCTGAAGAAGTACAATGTGACGCATAAGGTTTCTACACCTTACCATCCGCAGACGAGTGGACAAGCAGAGATCTCTAACCGCGAGATAAAGAGAATTTTGGAGAAGACTATGAGCCCAACATGGAAGGATTGGAGCCAAAAGCTAAACGATGCATTGTGGGCTTATCGCACAGCTTACAAGACCCCCATTGGAACATCTCCATTTCAGTTGGTCTATGGGAAGGCATGTCACCTTCCAGTAGAGCTTGAGCATAGAGCATGGTGGGCAATAAAGAATTTCAACATGAACCTTGATGATGCCGGCCTACACAGGAAGCTCCAATTGAATGAACTTGAGGAAATCAGAAATGGATGCCTACGACAATGCATGGATCTACAAAGAGAGGACTAAAGCTTACCATGATAAAATAATCCGTGGCAAATCTTTTGTTGTTGGCCAAAGAGTATTATTGTTTCATTCTAAACTTAAACTCTTTCCCAGTAAGTTACGTTCTAGATGGATTGGCCCTTTCATGGTTACTTATGTTTTTCCACATGGTGCTGTGCAGATTAAAAGTAAAAAAACTAGAGAAGAATTCAAGGTGAATGGACATCGTTTAAAGCCATACTACGAGGCTTTCAAGGAATACAATGTGGAGGAAGTACCCCTTCAAGAAACACCATTCACACAGAACTAACGTGTGGTCCAATCGTCTAGCTCATGGACGTTAAACGAGGCGCTAATTGGGAGGCTACCCAACTCAACCGAAGATGTGGAGGAGTCATCAACGCAAATTCGTTTTCCATCCCTTCTTCCCTTTTTACATTTTGTTTTTACTTGTTTGTTTGTTTGCTGTTTGTTGTGTCGTGATTTCCTACTCCATACTTTGATTTTACACATTATTTTGTGCACATTGAGGACAATGTAGAGTTTGAGTGTGGGGGAGGGATTTACATGTTTGTTGCATTTTTATTTGAAAAATTTGAAAAATCCAAAAATGGTTTTTGTTGCTTTTGAGTCTTTTGTTTTATTTTTGAGTCTTAGGAGCCCTTAACTGTCTGTGATGAGCTTAATTCTCTAAATTTATAAAGGAAGATCACAAGATTGAGATGATTTCCAACTGATATTCTGAAGTTAATTGCAATGAATGGAAATCTATGAATTGTAGTGGATGTGGTTTTGAAACCTGGGTACAAAAATGAGCAAGTTAAGTCAAATTTTGATTCATATGAACCCTAATGTGAGGTTTTGAGCCTTCATCTGTGCCATTCTTTCTGAGTGCTTAGTGAAATATTTTGATTCATTTTCTTGGCTATAACTATTGCAAACCTCATTATTCTTTCAATTTGATTGATTAATCACCATAGCTTTTAATGAACTAGAGATGACTAGAACTCACTCTTGTGGACTTTCGAAACTTTTTATCATAAAACGCTTTGATTTTGGAAAGGATAAATGGAACTTTTTAGGATGAACACCATTGCTAAACTAGCCTGTGCCCTTATTTGTGTGCGCTGCACACCCTTAGTTGAACCCTCTTTGAGCCTACATCGAGCCTTTTCTTTCATCACCCATGGAATTTTTAACTTGAGCTTAGTACAGTGACATCTCTACCCTTGTCCTTTGGGCCTAGTAGAGCATTTTGTGAAGAATTTTGTGGAAGTGATGATCTGAAACAAGTGTGGGGGAAATGACTTGTCCTTGTCTAAAAAAAGAAAAGAAAATGCCGTGAACAGTAAAAGAAAGAAAAGAATAAAATTTCGGCAGAAAAAGAAGAAATCTGGACATTGTCTTTATGTTGTGGAATGGGAGTTTTTGTTGTAAATGGAAGGCCTAAAAACGAAATTAATTGGCCATTGTTCTGTTTTATGATGTTGTAAGGTGGTTAGAATGACGAAGGGCCCAACAAGTTGGTATCTGGCCCCTGATTTGACGACATAAGGCGTGTTTAATGCTCTGCTAGGTCCTTAGGAATTTTGCAATACTTGCTCTTAAATTCATACCCCTAGCCCAGCCCCATTAACACCTTCTAAAGTTCCTTTTGATCTTAAAGATGAGTAAAATTTGATCTGTGGAGTTTGTCCCAAGAGTTGAGCCTATGGTATGGTTCATTTGTGTGAGTAATTGATTCTTTCTTGAGGTTTTATATCTATTTCACTTGTGCTTTTTGTTCATATAAATGCAAGCTTTTTGAATGCCTCAAAATACTTTCTCTTGCATAATTTTGAGTGACTTAGCCAGAAAATCTGTGTGAAAAATGAGTGCATATCTTGTGAGATTGAATCATATTTGTCTGAAACATGCTGAGCTTAACCATCACCACTGTTCTTCCATGTCCTACATGTAAATATGTGATCTATGCATGGCAATTAGCTTCTGAAACCTCATGGAATAATTCTTGATTAAGTGCTAATTTGGATCCCATGAGATTGGAGAATCTGTGACAATAGTTAAGGGCAGTAGAGTTTGTTCGTTATTTGTTGTTTTAGTTTTTGAGTCTTGTTGTTTTGGTTTTGCTATGGGACTAGCAAAAGCTAAGTGTGGGGGAATTTGATACGAGCACAAAGTGCTATGTTTATAATGTGTTTCCTGCCCCATTTAGCTATGTTATTCTTGTAATAATGCCATTTCTAACATGTTTTGTGAGTGTGAAAGCAAAAGAGAAGAAAAGCAGAAAAGGAAGCTAAAACAGGCAATTTAAGAAAAATCCTAATCAAAGGAGGATTCCTTGTGCAGCAAGGAGTCTCATTAAGTCACAAAATCTGAGGATAAGTCGTTTAGGAAACTTTCTTGTTTTAAAAAGGGAAACTTTCTTATTTCATTTTCAGAAACTTTCTTATTTGATTTAGGAAACTTACTACTTTTGAATCTTTCTTATTCTGACTTTCCTAAAATATTTTGGAAACTTTCTTTCCTTATGAGACAGGGAATCCATTTGAAGTCAGGAAACCTAATTCAACTTGGAATAGGAGTCTGTGAATGTATATAAAAGGAGGAGGACGAATTCTGCAGTAATCAAGGGATTTATGTGTTAATATAAATCAGAAATTAAGGGATTCTTTCCTTAATTTCGTCATTTAAATTATGTCCATCCTACCTTATTTATCTTTGTCACATCCCGACCCTTATATTTTTACCTAATTTACTAGCTTGATTATAATAAGAATTTTACCGTCTCCGTCATTGAATTAATAGTTTATTTGGTCCCTAGAGGGGTTTCGGGGACGATTATGTGCGGAGAATTATTCGTAGGAGGAAAATTCGACGACGGTAAAAATGGTAAATTTTAGCTAGTAAAAGGTAATTTTTATTCGGGTATTATTTTTCGGGGTGTTTTATTTATGGATTTGGGTTGTATAAGTGTGGATCGGGCCAAGGG
>NC_020491.1:17309851-17312851 GCF_000184155.1 Fragaria vesca subsp. vesca
AAGCATAAATATTTTCATTAAATTTATGTTTTTTTTGTCCACTCACTCTAACAGTTTCAAATGTTTTCCCCTGGGCTCTTCGTTTTATAAATGCCCAGTTGCAGGTTAGCATAGTGAGGCCGAGCGTACATGGTGAAAAGGCATAGTCAATAGTATAGCTTCCGCTCATTTCTATTTATTTCTAGTTCCTCTCCTCTCAAGTAGAGTTGCTCTGAATATGTGGTTGTTGGTTATAGGATCATTTGTTAGATTAGTGAATCTATATTGGGAGATGTTGTGATTTGTGGGGAGCACGAAGGCTCCAGGAGTTACGGTTGGAGTTGGAACTTTTAGAAGTGTTTGCAGGTGTTTTATTTAGGAAGGGTTGTCCATTTTCAAGGGAGGTCATCACGAATTTTCGGTAAATTTTCCTTGGAGGTGGTCCCCGCAGGATTTACTTCGAGTTTCATGATGAAATTCGGGGTGGGTCTTGACAATCTTACTTTATTTCCCTTGCAGGAACCCTAATTGCGCACAAATAAAGGAAGGGAATTTTTGTCAAAAGCCTGATTGATAGCAGAAGAGGGAAAGTTCTTAATCGCTGGGATTTCCTTTGGAGAACAAGGAGTGTACCTGGTCTGTATTCAAGCCTCACGCAGGAATTATTGTGCAAGACATTCCAGAGATTTCTGGGGAAGATTTTGTGCAATATTCATTACCGTTGGATCACAAATCAATCAAGGGCTAGGAGGATAGCTAGGGTTTCGGCCAAGACAGTATATAAGGAGCAGAGAGCAACCTTTTCAGTATCACTTCCTACGCTCTAGAAATTCATAAACGTTCTCTTAGTTTCTCTCATTGCCGTGAGTCCCTAGAAGAAGAAGGAGAGAAGCCCTTGCTGCCTCGGACATTCCAGGGAGAACTAAAGCCCTAGCACAGCCTTGCATGACCTCAAGTTTTTGATCGGCAATCAGTCCATTGAAAAGTGTAAATCTATGTCTAGTACTTTGTGGCCATCTTCTGTTTTTAGTTTTCGTTTAAGAACCATGTGTTTTATTTTCCGAATTGGATGGAATCTTTGTTGAGAACTAAGTGATTTCTAGATAATAATAGTTATGATTTCATTGTTCTAATGATGTTATGCGATTGAGTCAGTTGCCTTAGAAATTCGTTGAAAGCATATTTGTGTTTGATATACCTATGTTAGAATGCTTGCTAACTAATGCTATGATCTGTGCTAAGCCTCGTAGGTAAGTATAGATCACCAGTAGTGGAGGCCATATCCTGTATGGTTGGGAACATGTTTTGCATGTGATTGGTTAAGCGTCGTACGTAAACTGTTTGGATGTTAGGGTTCGTTCTTTTACTTAATGATTTGCATGTTTGTAGACAAATACTTACAGTATTGATAGCAGCAGCATGTAAAATGTTCTAAGTTCAGACGTTCTAGCTTGGATGACTATTTAGAAGAACCGATTAAATGCATGACCTCGTAGGCTTGTATTTAGAACCCTTCTGTGTTTCTCTTTGGTGATAACTCAACTGTGTGATTAAAGTTCATTGGATTATGATTATGTTTTCTGGAATCTGGTTTCGAAAGTGTGGAAGTCGATCACTTGTAAATAGTAGTTTAGTTCTTTTATTTTTTGTTTTCGTAGGAATTTAGTAAACAAACCTTCAAAACCCCCCTTTTATCTATTGTACCATGTGTATATTTGTAACTTAATGCTTGTTAATACTTATTATTACTGATTCTTTAGTGTAACCGTGACAGCAGGAGCGCCTTTTAGGTCCCCGGATTGATCGAACCCTATTTGCCAATACTACATTCTGATAGCAAAAAGGTTTTTTAAATTGTGCGCCCGGTAACGAGCACGTCAACAACTCACAAAGAAGTGGAACTCGAACCGTCTTTATATGAGAAAGATATGGAGGGATTTAGACTAAGAGCATCCGCTAACACATTAGCATTTCCAGGATGATACTCAATAGTGCAATCATAATCATTAATCAACTCCATCCACCTTCTTTGTCTCAAGTTTAGCTCTCTTTGAGTGAACACATACCGAAGACTCTTGTGATCGGTAAAAATCTAACACTTGACCCCATAAAGGTAGTGTCTCCACAAATTGAGAGCAAAAACTACCGCTGCAAGCTCTAGATCATGAGTGGGATAATTCCCCTCATGCGGCTTCAATTGTCTAGAAGCATAGGCAATAACTCGTCCATGCTGCATCAATACCCCACCTAGACCACGTCTAGAAGCATCACAATAAACCACATACTCCCCACTATCATCCGAAAGTGCCAAAACAGGAGCACTAGTCAAGCAATTCTTCAATTCTTGAAAACTTTGCTCACACTGATCTGACCATTCAAACTTAACACCCTTCTTGGTCAATCTTGTGAGAGGAGCGGCAATCTTTGAAAAATCTTGCACAAAACGCCGATAATAACCTGCTAATCCCAAGAAACTCCGAATCTCCGTCACAGTGGTGGGTCTTCTCCAATTTGACACTGCTTCCACCTTTTGGGGATCCACACTAACTCCTTTTTCCGAAACCACATGACCCAAGAACCCCACTTTATCTAGCCAAAACTCATTTGTCAAATTTCAGACATCTTTATAACTCTTTTGTCTACTTTGAGCTGCTTTGAGTCTATCTCTGACTACTTTAATCTTTTCATTTATCCTGAATTATATTAATCTTCTCAAAGACTAAATCCTTCGTTGAACCAGTATAACATCAACACGTAAGTGATTTCAGCGATACCTGCTCCAAAGTACGAGTACCCGTAGGTATGCACACTCCTTCCTGAGCAATGGAAATAACTAACCCAAATAAGTGCATAAATTTGCTATCACCATCGGGCTCAAATCTCCTAACGTCACGCAACGACCTCGTCATTACGTTGCTCACAACTCGACAATGAAGCCCACTTACTAGAAACTAAAGTTCACGCATTCCCACATGCTCATAGGGGTCAAAATTAAGACCCGCTAATTGAACAGATTTAAGG
>NC_020491.1:17324048-17324269 GCF_000184155.1 Fragaria vesca subsp. vesca
CACAATAATCACATATACCCAATAACACATAGTATCAAAAGCATAAAATGCCAATGAATCCGCCGCGGTCGGACCATCACTCTATAGACACTACGTGCTACTTAGGCAAATGTGATAGTGACAAGGAAGCAGGAAAAGGAACCTATAGCTCTGATACCAACTGACACGACCCACCCCGAATTTCACCCTGAAACCCAGACGTAAGTCGTGCGGGGACCACC
>NC_020491.1:17326285-17340239 GCF_000184155.1 Fragaria vesca subsp. vesca
TGTACATAATCGTCCCCGAAACCCCTCTAGGGACCAATTAAACTATTTACTCAATGATCGGGACGGTAAAATTCTTATTATAATCACGCTAGTAAATGAGGTAAAAATATAAGGGTCGGGATGTGACACAAATGGTATCAGAGCCAATCTGCCGTGTGGTGCGACTGTGCCGACGAGGGCGTCGGACTCCCAAGGGGGGTGGATTGTAATATCCCACATCGGCCAAACGGAGAGGGGTTATGTGCTGTATATGTACATGCCCACCTCCAATCTAATACGAGGCCTTTTGGTGGCTCAGCGGCTTCGGAGGGGATGGGTACTCCGAGGTTAAGCATGTTGATGCTAGAGCAATCCCAAGATGGGTGACCTACTGGGAAGCTGCTCCTGAGCTACCGGAAACAAAACCGTGAGGGCCGGTGGGCCCAAAGAGGACAATATCGCGTGACGACGGAATGGGTCCTGGGATGTGACAACTAATCTCTTTACCACAACCAAAAGATAATCTGAAACATGACTATCATGTGGAAACTGTTGGAGAGGAAAGATCCCACATCAGAAAAGGGATAAATAAAATATAACTTATAAGTGGATAGGTCACACTTAATTGTACCGAGACCTTTTGTGATTAAAACCCAACACCTTAAAGGTGGTTAAGTTGGGACAATATCGGTACAATGATGATCCACGGGCCACACTTGTCCCTGTTCTAGTTGGTATCAAAGCGGGTCCCTCTTCAATTACGTCTCCTAACATAACGGGAGAAAGTCTCCCAGCATAATGAGCCCAGAATTGGGTTCATCGAATTGCCATCGGAAAAATTCCGATTGGCCCATACCATACCAAGTGCCTGCAATGGGTCTTGGACTGAAGCATTACCGATTTCCGATGTGGGAATTGAGCTGAATGAATTCCACGTGCAGACCTAAAAAGTTAGGTTGCACGTGAGGGGGAGTGTTGGAGAGGAAAGATCACACATCAGAAAAGGGATAAATAAAATATAACTTATAAGTGGATAGATCACACTTAATTGTACCGAGGCCTTTTGTGATTAAAACCCAACACCTTAAAGGTGGTTAAGTTGGGACAATATCGGTACAATAATGATCCACGAGCCACACTTGTCCCTGTTCTAGTCTGGATATTCCTCCTTGCTCGCCATAAACAAAACTGACTAATAATGTCCATGAAAATTGGCACAGTCAATTCATGATGTTAAACTTGATGTTGAAATCCACATAAATAGAACACCTTCCTTAAGCATTGACAATATCTACATCTCCAGCCATGCAACTTATTCGGGTGCAACCGCGACCCCAAGTGCAACAATTAAAAGCACATGGCTCACTCTAGCCGTTCCACAAGAATGATTCTAAATGCCAAAACCTTTGGACCTGACAAACACACTTCTTTTTCTACCTCTAAAAACAATTAATCTGATAGCAGAATACGATCTGAAAATCAGATATGCTTAAGTCTCCTACACCTTCTAGGCGCCACAACTTCCCACCAAAAAGATTCTCCGATAATCGAGCTTGCAGCAACAAGTTAACCATCGAATATAAAAATTAATTTCCGTAATAGGCCCACTACTACACTTTGTGGTTCACCATCCCACAAACTCTATAAGTTCAAGTAAGAATCAAGGCTCATGGCTAATCTCAGCGCAAGCTCCAAAATAAATAACTTAAAATTCATGAAAGACAAGTCCCACAACTTCGAGCTCAAAAGCTCCACAAATCACTGACATCCACTAGAACCCGTTTCGAAAATGCACTAGAAACCAACATTTAATAGTGGTTTCAACTAATCACTTTGACACCAACGGATGAACACACAACCAAATAGCAAAGACCTCCCAAATCAAACTTGGATCAATAAGTGGTCCCACTACAATACGATCCCGAAAAGAGACGTCGTTCAACCTATCCATATATCTGCTAATCACCACATTAAATCTCTTAGTAAACCTTGACTCGAAGTGCTTCTTGAATCAACAGGGGAAAACCCTCTTCCATAAGACTACAACCAAAAATATACCTACAACAACACAAACCATCTATTTAACATCACCACATGACTCTCAAACTACCATATAGGACTTACGGCTCTAAGATTCATCGCTTAATTGAACTCCAGCTCACTTGGGATCACGACTGGATTTACCCATGATCCATGTCTACGACACAACTACCAATTATCATTTGCCTAAAAAAAAATTCGACAAACTAACCAGAATCTCTAACCTTCAAATCGAAGAGTTTGACTTCGCACTCCTTTATTTCAAGCTCTGAGGATGCTACCCAAAAACTACAGCAGGAATAATTTATATATTCCCACACACACAACAACCAAAACTCTGCTCCACATCACCGAATTAGATATAAGGTGAGTGACCAGATCCTCCCATTGATGTGTTGTAGCTAGTCACCAAGTGCTAATGAAGTGATGCCAATAACCAACTTTGATCACAAATTCAAGATTTATATCAACCACCCGAAATGACACAGCTTAAAAATTACTTTGGATACCCACGCACTCTTGCTCCATGATCCAGTGGGTTTTATTCCACGTACTGCTACCACTTCCACCAACTCCAAACAATTGCTATAGAATACCTATGACAACACGTAATAAATTCACCAGGTGTTGTCATAAAACTAGAGTGACCACAACCATCCCGCTCTCACTCCACCATTACTTTTCAATTCCATTTAAATTTATCATCTTCCCAAACACTCAACAAATCTGGAAACCAAACTTCAACACCTAGAATTCCGAAAGAATCCATAATGGCCCCACGATTAAAATAATACAACTGACATCTCACTCCACGATTCCAAACTTGCTTGAAACTCAAAACATTTACTGCCACCATTCAATTTCTAAAATTTCCCAACTATGGCACAACAACAAGTTGTCACAATGCACTGACCAATGACTTTTGTAAAACCAACCAAGGAAAAAAAATATCTTGGAGTCTTATACTTAACGCCTTAACCGGCTTCATCTAATCCACAATAAAGACGAATGTCACAGAAAATTTTACTATTCATCGACTACTATTAACCGCCTTCTCCAAAGAATTCCCACTACTCTCTTAATAGCATGCTCTAAAGATAAGAATATATCTATAAATAGAGTTGTAGGAACCAGAACAGGTGCTGGCATAACCAGCATTATCCCAAAATATTCCCAACTGCTTTCTGTTGCGGATAAAAAATAGTCGGCAAATTGGCCTTCAATCATGACTTATCTATATTGACTTTTAGCTTTTCATGTAGCAACGCCTTGCCACCAAACAATAGCCACAAATCCCACGTGACTAAATCGCTCAAGATTAGGGTCCCCAACAACTCATAAAGGTACCTCTTGGAAATACTATGGGTACCTCACCATATCACTTCATCCAACCTTTATCTCAATAGAATTCACCACTACTTCCAACTTTCCTTACAACTTTTCTCTCCCAAAAGTCACGTAGCTCAATGCCAAGATTTTCTATCGGGCTACAACAACTCATTACTTGACCACCAAAAATAGAAAACTCCCACAGATTCACACGAGATGCTCACCCTAGCATCTTAATCACAACCCAATTAATCATTGATCAAATGAAAGGAATGATATCAAGCTTATGAGTTCCCTACTTAAATTCCCATCTCGCAACTGAACTCTAACAACTTTTGATATCAAATCAATACCCCTGGAATAAGACATAATCTAAACACCTTTTTCTTACTCAAAGCAAGATGATCACTTAAGAGGTCAACGTACGGAGGCATAGTCTTGAAGATATAGACATTTATGGCACAACATTGTCCATAAGAAGACAAGAACAACTACATCACAAACTTAATCAACACATAGTGTCTAAAGCATATAATGCTAATGGATCTGCCGCGGTCGGACCATCACTCTGTAGACACTAAGTATGACCAAGAATATAAGGTAGCACTAAAAAGAGAAAGCAATCGAATAACCTAATACTCTGATACCAACTGTCAGGACCCACCCCGAATTTCACCCTGAAACCCGAAGTAAATCTTGTGGGGACCACCTCCAAAGAAAAATTTACCAAAAATTCGGCATAATCTCCCTTGAAAATGGACAACCCTTCCTAATAATACATGCATACACTTCTGAAAATCCAAATCCAACCTTAAACTCCTGGAGCCTTCGTGCTCCCCAAATCACAACATCTCCCAATTTATTTACTAACTTTAAAAAGAAAATCTCATAACCAACAACCACAGTGCAGAGCAATTCTATTTGAGAGGAAAGGAACTAGAAATATAAAAATGAGCGGAAGCTATACTATTAACTATGTCTCTTCTCCATGTACGCCCGACCTCAACTATGCTAACGTGCATACTGGGCATTTTAAAAATGAACGGTCCAGGGGAAAACATTTGAAAATGTTAGAGTGAGTGGACAAAAATGAATTTAATGAAAAATATTTATGCTTTCCCAATTTAAATTTCCATAGAAAATATGCTGCATGCGACAACTCAAAAGCTCTCAACTCAACAATTGGCAATTACATGACTAGCTCCGGCTAGTCTCCAAACTTAATAAAATAAAGCCTCTCAGGCTAAACTAATATATATATATATATTTATATTTACACTCGTCATACTCCTTGTACGAATTCTATGAAGGAATAAGAAAAATAGAAATTCATACAAGGCTACTACGCTTGCGTCTAACGCTCACGTCACACCATAATAGAATTTTACCTCATTATGGTGGAAAAGCACGTGTATATACGTGTGGACTCCATATGAAAACCTATATGAACCAGATAAGAAAGTAGTTTTCATATAGGGCTATGACGCTTCTGTCTAACACTCACGTCACGCCATAATGGAATTTTACCTCATTATGACGGACCAAACACGTATGGCTAGCTAGCATTTATATACATACTATCCTCATAAACATCCAATAAACATATCTACCGAAAATCTCATTTGCGGCACTAGGGGTTCGGTTACCTACCCAAAAACGAAGAGGGGAAGGTGGTGGTTCGATGGGGACCAACTTGGTGGCCGGAGCTGGCCGGACGACAGCGGACGGGCGAGGAGAAAGTCCGGCAGGGAGAGGACTCGGGGAGGGAGTCGGGTGGGAAGAGAGAGAGAGAAGAGAAAGAGAGAGTGAAATGGTTTTGGCCTCCACACCCATACCGGTCCAACACCTTAATACCCACACTAAAAAAAAGAAAACCCAACTCCAAAAATAACACCACGAAATAATACCCCAATAAAAATTACCTTTTACTAGCTAAAATTTACCATTTTTTACCGTCGTCATATTTTCTCCTACGAATAATTCCTCCGAAATAATCGTCCCTCAAAAACCCCTCTAGGGACCTTTAAGACTATAAACTTATTTACAAAAACGGTAAAACTCTTATTAACACTATGCTAGTAAATAGAGTAAAAATTTAAGAGTCGGGATGTGACAAGCTGAACTTAAACCATCATGGCCTCTCTTTCTTTTTTCAACAGCCTAGTCATTGCCTTGCAACTTATAACAGCTGCAGAGGTTCTAGTCTCACCCTGCAGTTGATATTCTTGCCCTTCCACCCAAAACCTCATCTTCATAGTTTCAAAGTTCCACAAGAGATCTCCAAGAGATCTCAACCAGCTAGCTCCCAATACAACTTCACACCTAGTCACAGGCAACATATAGAAATCCCCAGAAAAATCAAAACCTTGCAGGTTAAGGTGTGAATGAACCTCACCTTTAGTCTACATTTTTGCACCACTAGCCAACATGACATTTAAGGGAGCAAAATAATGAATAAGAGACTTAGTACCTTTCAGCAGGGTTGGATGGATGAAGTTATGAGTAGCCCCAGAGTCAATAAGCACATGAACCGTCTTAGTTCCAAATTTGCCCTTCAACTACATTGTTTGACAGTTGGAATTTTCATCTCCCATAGCTTGCAATCTGATTAAGGGCTCATCCATATCAGTGATTGGAGGTACTTCTCTAGAATCTTCATCTTGCTGTTCTGCAATGGCATTGATCAATTCCATGTCACCAGGAACAATTTCAATACTCATCAATTGGCCCTTCCTCCTGCAATTATGACCAAGGACATAAGATGCATCACAAAAATAACACTGTTTCTTGGCCCTCTTACTTTCAAATTCTGCATCAGTCAATTTAATCCTAACATCCTTGTGAGGTGCAGCCAATAAAGCTCTTGAATGATTAATAGTAGTTGCATTGTTCGTTCCTGCAGTATTTGACTGAGAAGGTCTAAGGAAGCTAGAGCTAGAATATGAGGGTTGGGACCTTGAGATTCTTCCAAATGAAGATTGTGGTTGTTTAGCATATTGTCTCAGATTAACATTTCTCCTCTCATAAACTCGTGCTAACTCACATGCTTCATATAGAGATTTTGGTTTGAGAGCTTGCACATCAGATCGTATATCCTACCTTAATCCACCAATGAAAAAAATAAACCAACACATCTACAGGCAAGCCAGGAGTCCTTCTTGACAGTTTGGTAAATTCCTCCATAAACTGTTCTACACTACCAGTTTGGTTCATTCGAGTCATGAGGTGTATGATTTATGGAGTAGCTTTAGGGGAAGCGGTTTCTCTGTTGATTTAGTAAGTATTTTTGTTCGGAGTTTAGGGTATCAAGGACAATGCATGTCCTGATATGTTTAACGTCTTCCCTTCTATAAGAGTTTTTCTTATGAACGGCATAGTGGTGGGACCACTTACTAATCCAAGTATGGTTTGGGAGATCATCACCGTTTGGACGGGTGTCGAGAGGGGGATAGGCTGAAACTTTTCTATTAGATTCTAGCTTTAAGGACGTGATCGAAATGGGTTGCTAGTGGATGTCGGTTATTGGTAGAACTTTTGAGCTTGAAGTTATGGATTTGCTTTCTTCTTGTACTTTAGTTATTTTCCTCTCTAGTTTGAACCATGGTCAGCCTTGAGTTTCGATATATTCTTGCTCTTACAGTGTTCTGCGGCTGATAAACCACAAATTGTAGTAGTGGCTCTGGAGTGGTAAATGATTTTAACATCCGATAGTTAACTTAGCGTTTTGCGAGCTCAACTTAATAGTGGTGTTGAACTAAATGAGCTGTTAAATGTTGTTTTCGGATGTCGTTGCTTGTGACTATCAATAAAGTCAACTCATATATAATTTAGTTATTGCTGTTACTCTAGTCAGAAACTTTTGGGGCTTAGCAGCCGTAGCAACCGGCGTTTGCAAGAATTTTAACCATAACAGTTTTGTGGATCGTGTTCTGTCCTCGGACTAATTGATAAGGAAGTGGAAAGAGATGTGTGTTTGTACAGTTCAGAGGTTCTGGCATTTAAAAATCTTTCTCATAGGGTGGCGAGAGTGAGCCGTATGATTTTAGCTATTGAATTGGTGATCGAAATTGAACCCGAATAAGAAGTGTGGCTTAGGTTACAGATTTTGTTAATGCTTAAGGAAGGTGATCTGCCTGCGTGGATTTCGACGTTTAGTCAAGCAACATGAGTTGTCGCAGTAAATAGTGAACAACTCATCTCTTCTTATTCATGGAATAGGTACTGTAACCTAAAGACTAGTCTGCATGTAAGTTTGAACGAACTTGGTTCATACGAGGAGATAATCGTAACTTCTAAGGTATCATCATACGCCAAGTCATCATATTTTTCCTCATTTTTGGAGGTGCCAGTTTCGGGTATGTTGATCGATTTTGAGGGTGATATTTTTCTTTTGCTTGTAAGTCGTTGTTGGTGGCGACTGTTGAATTTATTATTGAGGGATGAGATTCCGACAATTATTATTGATTAGTAATGATTAATTCGCGGGGCGAATTAATTGGAATAATATTATGATTGGCTGGTGGTATAGCTTTATGGAAAAAAGATTTTCGATGACTCAAGAAATATTTTTAGTTAAGGCTTGTCAGTTCATTGGCATAAATGGTAAAATTGTGATAGGTCATGTTAAATGTCTTTCTGGTGATGCGTATTCATACATGATCATATTGTGGTGGGACCACTTTTGATCCGTATAAGACCTGGGAGGTCATTGTTGTATGGATACGATTTGAGATATAAGAGATATTCAGTGTAAGGGTATGGTAATATAGATCGCATTAGCATAATCTGGCGACAAGGGAGATATTCGCCGATTAGCTTAACGATTGAGGCCAATCATATAGGTGGTGAAAGTCCAAGTTTGATGCGAACGATCGAGTTTTGTTTTGACTAATTGGTGACGGAAGTAAGATGGTATTGTGAATGACGAAATTTATTGACCATATTGACTTGACGAAGGTCAAAGTCATCCGTGTCATTTGAGGTTATGTATCATAAGTAATTATAATCAGGCAAGCCATTTAATTAGTTGAAGGTAAGTCAAGGAGCAAGGTGTATTATGTGAGTGGTGCCATGTGGAACGTTGATGGAATATTTCAGTTGACCCTGAGTTCGAGATTTGTTAAAGCATATGCACACGCCTCGAGTTTGGTAGATAAGTTATGACGTGCCAAGGTAAGCGGAAAAAGAATTCAGTAACTATTTCCACAAGTGAAAAGGTATACCTTGTGGTGGAAGAAAGTTGGAAAAGCATTGTTGATGGAACAATTTAGCCTAGCGCTTATTGGAGTCTGAGGTGAAAAGAAGTATCCTCTACCCCTTTATATGATTTGAAATTTCGAGGACGAAATTTTTATAAGGAGGGGAGAATTGTCACACTCCGGTTCTTAAGTTATTTACGGTTATTTACTTTGGTATTATTTTGGTCTTTTACCGTGTTGAGTAACCGTTTACTACTTAAGGACCCTAGAGTTGACTTTTAGTCAGAAAATTATTTTGGGAAAATTTCTTGAAGGAGGTCGTAGAGGATGTTAATACGAATTCATAGACATGCTAAACGTTAAAATTGGAGTTAGCATGAAAAAATTATCAGTTAAAAAAAAAGGGTAAGCATTTTTTAGTAAGAGGTAAAATTGTTGTTGGGTTTTAATTTGGGGTATTAATCTGTGGACTAGGTCAATAGGAGGGAAAAGCCCACCTCACTTCTCTCTCTCTCTCCCTTCTCTCTCCTCTCTCCCGAACTCTCCCCGACCCACCAGATTCCTCAGCTTCGTCCGTCGCCGTCCGGCCACCATAGACCACTGCACCGGTCCCAAACGGTCGGCCGTCGACCCAGCCTTCTCCCTGGACCGGTGAGAGCTGCCATAACGCCGCCGTGAGGGAGGAAGAGCCCTCGGAACCTTCGACTGTGCAGTGGGAGTCCGTCGCCAGAATTCACATCTCCGGCCGCCATCGCCGGTGATTCCGGGCCCATTAGGAAGAGCTCGTCTTGTGTAACAATCCCTTAGAAGGTAATTAACCAATTTGAAGTGTGTAGGAGGATTTTCGGTCTAGGGTTTGAATTGGGGATTTTTGGATGTTTTGATTCGATTACCCTAGTTAGGCTTAGAATTGGACTAAGTGCTAGTTATGGAAGTTGTTGTGCGTATTGAGAGGATTGTTGTGTTAAAATTTGGGAAGCATTGGACCTCGCCGGAGTACGGATGCCGGCGCCGCCGCCCCTTTAGGGGTAGTTTTTCATGTTTTTGAGATGGTTTTAATGAGAGGAGTTTAATAAAGTAAAATTTGGAATTTTTGGAGGAGTTTTGATAAGGTTTGGGATTTTTCAATGGTTAAGGATTTTGGCGATTATTCGAATAGAAATCCGGCAGTTGGTTTAGCAGGAGTTCAACTTTAAAAAGGTTAATTTATGGCTATTGGTGTGTGTGGTGAATTGTGAGACTTAATAGAGTAAGAGTGGAGAAGTTGGGCAAGGGAGATGAGATTACAGGCTTCCTTTTATTTCGGAAGTTTTTATTAAAGTATTATCCTAGTCCAGAGACTTAATATTATTTATTGTTCAGGATGTGAGGAGGATTGTTTGGAGGAAGCCTCGGATTGTCGGCAGGTATAGACGAGCACTGTGAGTGGATATTTTGGTTTTTAATTAATATGCATGCATGATTTTATAAGTTGCCCATTATATTTTTCCAAGCTTAAATTGTAATTTCGGCTTATGAAATGGTCTTTGAATTTATTTGATTTTGATGCATTGATTAATCTTTGCCATGATTGATGAAATTTATTTGAGATTGGCATATTGGTTGTGGAATTTATTTGAGATTGACATATTGGTTATGTTTTCGATAATGAACTTATGGATTTGAGCTTGGGTTAGAGATTTAGTATTTGAGTTTTAATATTCTTTATGATTTCCGGATTTGAGACTATACCAGATTTGCATATTGCCTGGTTTTCAAAAGATGATAATTATTTAAGTTAATTATTTCTTTGAGCATTTTACGTGTGGGACACGTCGTTGAATTTAATTAATTTATTTGCTATTTGAATTCTTTGAGTACGGTTGGGAATCGTATTTATGTTTTAGTTATGAGTTTCGGGGAAACTCACATGGATTTCTGTTTCTTTATTTATGTCATACTTGTCGGATAATATATTACTAATGCTAGCATGTTGTTCCGCCTTTCGAGGCGATGTGGCTTCCATATTTTAAGTGGGGTTACTCAAGCCTTTTCCGCCTTCGGGTGATGTGATGTAGTCGACGACATCACGCAAGTCCTACACCCTCTCTGTTATCATAACGTGAAGGTGTAGGGAGTATGGGAGTACTTTTTCCTGGGAGGCACTCGAGCCTAGGAGGCTCACTTGTATGGCTATAGCTGCTTCTTATTTAATATTTATTGTCTTGACTTGCGGGGCTAGTCCATCTTTTCGATATTTCATTTTACAAAGGTCTTTATATACCTTTAATGTTGTTTTTGACTAGCGGGGCTAGTCCGTTATTTTGGTACTTTCTTTTACGAAGGTTATTATTTATCTTTGTCGTTAATTTGACTAGCGGGGCTAGTCTGTTTTCTTGGGATTTTTCTTTAAGAAAGTTTTATCAACACTTGCATGCAACGGATTTCTTGATTATTGGAAAATGGGAAAGTAATTAAGTTTGGTTAGTTATGTTGTGATCAGTTACTTGATTATTTTTCGTCCACTCACTCTAACGTTTTTTAATTACTTTCCCCTGGGCCTTTTGGTTTTAAATGTCCAGTTTGCATGCTAAGTCTAAGTAAGGTCGAGCGTACATGGAGTCGAGGCATAGTCAGAGGCTGTTTCCGCTTATTCTTTATTCATTGTTTTTCTTTTATTATAGATATGCTCTGATAACCATTTGAGATAGTTATTAATTGATTATGGCTTGTTGTATTTTTGGGAGATATGTTGAACTTGGGGAGCAGGAAGGGTCTAGGTGTTGAGGCTGGTTTGTTTGTTTATAGAAGTGTAAGTTGGATTTTTCAGGTAAGGGTTGTCCTTTTTTAAGGTAGATTATGCCGAATATTCGGTAAATTTTCCTTAGAAGTGGACTCCGTAGGATTTACCTCGGGTTTCAATGTGAAATTCGGGGTGGGTCTTGTCAGATAGAACAACATTGGCTGGTTTTCCATTCGCAGGTATATTAGCACACTCACTAGAACTATTAGGAGCAGAAATAGTCTCAACACTAACACCAGAAACATCTCATGTGGTGAACACACACTACGGGAAATCTCGTCCTAGGCGACAGAACAAATTCGTCGCCTAAGACTCACTATTTGTCTCCTAGAAACTTCACCGACGACTAATCCGTCGTCTAAGTGTCGTGAGGTAGACACTTAGGCGACGGAAAATAAGTTAGTCGTCGAGTATGATATTTCCTAGCCGACGGATCATTTCTTGCCTTGTCGACAAACTTATTCGTCGATAAGTATCTGTCTCGACAGAAACTTCTTGTCGGAAGGATACTTAGCCGACGAATACGAAATTTTTCTTAGCCAACAAAATAGGCGTCGGTATATCTGTTCACCGACGAATAATGATACATTCTTAGGCGACGGAAAATTCGTCGATATAGTTTTATGCCGACGAATTATGAACAGTTCTTAGTCGACGATTGATTTGTATTCGTCGGGTAGGTTATTTATCTTAGGCGACGGATGCTTCTGTTTCCGTCGCCTAAGTTATTTATTTAGGTAAAAAAAAAGGTTTAATTTTGTTTTTTAACCTTATTCACTGTTCAAAAATTACAAATCAGTAACAATAATCAAACACATACAGATACAGATATACCAGAAGCATTGGATTTAGAAAACATATTCATATATTGATCATGATCGATAACTAGATCGATGGAGAAATATTTAATGAACTAGCTAGGTAGAAAATTGTTCATACATATACAATCTAGCTAAACTATGAATGAAGTACTACAAAATCAATAATTGAACAATTCTATGTTGTCGCCTAGATCATCATTGTTTTGTGGAGAAAATGTGGAGGAGAAACAACTGGAGGAGGAGGAGGAATCTGTGGAGGAGGTGGAGGTGGCATACCTAGGCGCTCATATATGGCTGCAAATTGGGACTGCACAGCGCTATACATGGACTTGGCAAGTAGGGCATGCTGATGGGCCTCTTGATATTGTTGTTGGGCACGCTCCTCTGATTCCTTCAGTCTCTGCTCATAGCGCTCCTGCATCTCTTGGAGTTGCTGCTCATCAACTCTAGGAGGACGACTACGTGAAGTGGAACCATTTGAAGATTGGCTCAAGTCTCGCTCGCCTCCTCGTCCCATCCCTCGGATCTCCTTTCCTTTCCGAGTTTTCAGCACCGTACCCAACACCTCAATTTGTTGGGACTGAACACTCTCCATAATCTCCTCCTCCGTCGTGTCAGGGTGTTGTTCCTTGAATGCATCCTTTCGTTTATTGACCTCATCAACCATGTCATTCTGCATGCATTTTAAAATACATGAATTAATAAACAAGTTTGCTCAACACATGTAGTAGCACCTAAAACTGTAACAGTTGAAGCTAGGAATCAGTTGAAAAAAATAAATTTCTATAGCAGTAAGCAAGGGTGCCTACATGCGCGCCCCAGGGTGCTTGTATGCGCGCCCCAGGGTGCCAGCAGCGCACCTTGGGGTGCACCCTGAAACGTGTATACTCCAAGTATTTTTCTTCTAAACTTGTTATGCATGTATATTAAGATATATGGATCGAGGTCATCGATCTATCAATTTTCTTTTTAATTAAGCACAAGGAATTCGAAGAAAAATAGAAGCCTCTATTTTGATTAGAAGAGTAGTTGCACGCATGTAGGTATATATAAGTACGTGTTCATACATAAAAGACAATACAAGAGCCTAGCTCTCAGAAAATAAACTAGTTTGGATTATTTCATTTTACACATACATAATCAACCTTTCATTTTCGAGCTAATTAACCAAAACCACAGCCACATATATATAGCTAGACACATCAAACCATGGGTACTTGTACAAATCACAATCGATCCCTAATGACAATCAAAATAACAATCGATCCCTAATGACAATCAAAATAACATCCAATGCGTAGTATGTGTATGTACAGTTTTTTTTTTTTTTTTTCAAAGCAATGTGTTAGATTGTCCTATCAAGATTCAGGTATAAGAGAAAATAAAATTGAAAATAATAGAAGCTAGGGCAGGCAGCTATAAAGTGTTAAAGATGCTAACAAATGTGCCCTACCAAATATTAATTGTAGTTTCCATCCAAAATCAATAAAAGGGGTGCAGGTTACCCAAACACTCATGAGAAAAATGACCAAGAAACTCCAAAAGCGTCTCCAAGATTACCACTCACCAAGATTAAGAAACCTCCCCTGCTTTGATCCCAATCCCCTCTAAGACATAGATGCAAACAATAAAATAGTAAAAGGAAAAACACTTACATATTTCTTGGTCGTATCTTCATCACCGGCCCTGACATAGGTCTTCTCAAAACCTTTGATAATTGGAAGCTGCTCCCCTTGTATTCTGAGTTTCTCCATTGTGTAGATGATAGGAGAAGACCCCGTGTGGTGGTGCATAGTCTTCTCCCC
>NC_020491.1:17340259-17341829 GCF_000184155.1 Fragaria vesca subsp. vesca
AATCGAACATTGGCTCATCATTTTCATCCCACTCGTACTTCGGCTAAGTAACAAATAAAAAAAAAATTCAAAGAGTTAAGCACTGAAAAATATAAATAAAAAATGTAATTAAGTAAATATACTTTTCAAACTATTTTCTGTTACTTACCGACAATGCATTCCACACCTTCCACTTCTCCACCTGATCAAGGTCGTAGAACGTCCTTGCCCTCATTCCCACCAGACTCCGTATGACGGAACCGATATCATGCGCCACCAAGCTGTTTATCCCCCTCACGCTAGGGCCTTTTACACGGGGGCAATACTGCAGCTTGATCTTCTGCCCGGTTTGTGCAACAATATCCTCTGCCTTCTTTCTAGAACAGAAACCCTGCTTCTTTTTCGGGGCCGGAGCTACAATTAATATATATACAGAACATTAGGATAAGCAGTAAATTTTGTAAGCAGTAAGCAGCCGGGGGTGCCTGCATGCAGGCACCCTGGGGCACGCCTGCAAGCACCCTGGGGCACGCCTGCAAGCACCCTGGGGCGCGCATACAGGCACGAGGAATTAGGGTATTTACCTGTTGGGTTTCTAACTTTCAAACGAGCACTGCCGACAATGCGTCTTGTAGATTCGGGTGTTGATGTAGATGATGGAGATCCCGTTGAAGTAGTGTCAACGGGAACGGGTCGCACGATCAAGGGGGGACCCGCTGGTGGTACTGTGTCAGCCGGCATGGGGGAAGGGTGGTTGCTACTGCTAGCTGAGCCGACGCTCTGCTGTATAGACTCCATCAAAGCACCGGCCTTAGTGGCTCGGTCCTTCCTCTTCCCCACGATCACCATCTTGCAATTGAATAACACACAATTGTCAAAATGTAATCTAATGAATTGATTTAATCTAATGCTAATGCCTAATGACTACACACTTAGTCAGTTGCACAACAAAATTATCCAAGCATTTTCATCCAAGCATTTAACTAGTTTGGTGGAGACCCTTTCTAAATCGATCATGTTCTGCAATTTGGTAGCATATAGAACTCAGCTGAACAACAACTGAAAATGCAACTAAGTAGCAAAATCAAGATAAGACTTTCTAGGCCACAACTGAAATGCTCCTCATTATATATGCATTGAAAAAATTTTAGGCCACAAGCTAGCTAACATTACACTACGCCAGATAATGCATCACACGACGGGGAAAAAACGTCGTCTGTTAAAGGTCAAATCCGTTGTTAATCCGATCGCTGTCTGATCAACATGTCGCACAACGGCTAAAAGAGCTTGTTTGACTAACTGACACACAACACTACAATAAAACCATTGTGCAAGTCTCGACAGATATCATCGACAGCTGCCGACACATGTCGAGCTGCTTCTCGGCAGCTGGCGACATATGTCGATGAAATATGCCGAGAATCACACAATGGTTTTTTGTAAAATATTGTTGTGCGAGTCTCGACAGATATTATCGACAGATGCCGACACATGTTGAGCTGCTTCTCGACAGTTGTCGATGATATCTGTCGAGAATCACACAACTAGTTTTTTCAATAAAACCCTTGTGTAATTGTCAACTCACACAACT
>NC_020491.1:17342847-17343418 GCF_000184155.1 Fragaria vesca subsp. vesca
AAGAGAGAAGAGAGAAAGGGACGATAGGTGAGAACGGTGAGTGTGTGTGTGTGTGTGTGTGTGTGTATGTGAAATTAAGTGTGTGTGAGCGATACCTTTTTTCTTCTTCTAAGTGTCAAGTCTTTTAGGTTTTTGAGTCAAGTGTTTTTCATATCATACAACATAACTCTAAATTTTAGTTGTCTGAGAAATGACATCCTTAAATTGCAAGAGCGGGAGATTTCCCGCTGCTATATCTCAGCCTTAATTTTTTCCCTATCCATTTTACAAATCAGACAACATAAATTGTATATTTTGTTGTCTGAGAAGAAATGACATCCTTAAATTGCAAGAGTGGGAGATTTCCTGCTGCTATATCTCAGCCTTAATTTGTTCCCTATCCATTTTACAAATCAAACAACATAAATTGCATATTTTGTGTTGTCTGAGAAGAAAGAAAATAGAGATATTCAACTTAATCGTGAGGGCGGAAATTTCCCGCTACTTTTCATTCTAACGAGTCACTCTTTAAAATAACCCTAGTTTTCACTCACACAACGCATAAAAGCATTAAGAGTTGTCTAAAATNTGG
>NC_020491.1:17344130-17344946 GCF_000184155.1 Fragaria vesca subsp. vesca
CCTGGCATGAGAGATATATCGTACAACAGACGTATAAAAAAGTATTGTGTGATAGTTTAAATTGTATACATTCACACAACATTTATTTGTTTCACTGTTGTGTAACAACACCCAGTTATATGTCAAACTAGAGTGGGTTTAGAAGCAAAATGGGCCTCATTTTTATCTTCATTCAGACAACAAAATATTGTCTAAAGTGTTGTACTAGTTTAAGGAAAAAAAACTGGAATGATCTCAAACTATCCACACAACGGATGAATGTTTCTGAACATTGTATGAAACATTTTTGAAATTTGTACAACTCTGCTATTGTGTACCGTTGTGTGAAAAGTGTCGTTTGTTGCACTTATTGGCGTAGTGAAAATGGAGTTTTGATTCGTAAACAAAATAGAATTGTTGTACAAACTTCACCGCCTTGTTAATTAGAACCTAAAAGATTGCATACCATATAAGTGGATCATTGAGATTATATATGAAGAAAATTAAACAAGAGTACATTGGTTATGATCAAATATTAATTAGATTTATTATTTGGACATAATTAGAACCTTCGAGTAAAACCGAGCTTATTAGGCCTAATTGATTGTCGGGCCTTTTTGGTATGGGGTTGGGCCTCACTAAGAGATACTTAAATGAAAGCCCAAGACACATTTTTTAGGCCCAATAATACATATAGACCAACCAACTATTTGGCTTTATGAAAGTCAATATTTCACTTAAATGTTGAAATAGTTTCAAACTATATAAAGTGAAAGCATGGACATAAGGTGATATGAGTTTTTCATTTCTATCTCTAGTTGATAGGAAAAACTCTCT
>NC_020491.1:17344966-17352251 GCF_000184155.1 Fragaria vesca subsp. vesca
TAACTCTCTCTCTCTCTCTCTCTCTCTCTCTCCATTTTCATACGTCGGTAACAAAGGAAGAAAGAATAATTGCAGACTTCTTTCATTCCTTTCATCTTCTTCATCTCTTGATTTACTTGGTGAAGATCCTTAGAGGTCACATTATTTTGTGGCTTTAGTTACTACATCAATGAAGAGATTACTAGCACAAGGAGTTCTTAATCAAGGTGTTTCAAGGTGGAGGAAACACACACAAGAAGAGATCAAGGAGAAGAGTTTTGGTGGTTCACTTGGATCGGATTGAAATCACGCTCCAAGGGTGAGTAGAACATAAACTCCCTTTTTGTTCTTCCTTACCATATATGCTATGTTTATATACATATCACAATAAGCCAAGATCATGGGTTAAAGGAATGAAATTTATATTTAGTTAGTAGTTTAATGATTAAACTAATTTCGCACTAATTAAAAGTTTTAAAAATCCATCCATTCATTCAATTGGTATCAGAGCCATTAGCTTAATTTTGATGTGTTATAAATATGGCTAAGTTTATTAGTTGATGTGATTTTCTTAAGCTTAGGGTAATATGTAATTCAGATCATAATATTTGCCTTAGCATAAAAGTTATGAAGCATGTGATGTAAGATAGATTTTATGATAGCTAGAAAAAGATTTCAGAAATTATATATATGATATAATACCCTGGAAATTTGATATTAGTTTCTAATATTATTTGAGAATTTTTGAGTTAGACGTTAGTGTGTTTTTGAGGTTCGAAGGAAGAGCAGAAGTGTTCGGACACATAAATTCACCCAAAACAGTTCTTTTCTCTTCAAGGGTCATAGAGTTGACTTTTATCTATTGGGTTTCTCGAGAAACTTCATTCACGAAAGTTGTAGAGCACAATGATACGAGTTCGTAGATACATGACACGCGTAAAACAAACTTCGTATGAGAAAGTTATGGTCAGCGGAAGTTTGTGGCTTTACGGGAATGTGATTTAAATAGGAAAGTTTTAGGGTTCACTTCTCATTTTCGCACAAACCCTTTTCTCTCCTTTTTTCTCTCGCACACCTCTCCTTCAGAACCAAAGTCATCCGTTTGACCCGACCCGAACCCGGCTGACCTGACCCGGCTTTTCCGGCTACCTTCGACCGATCTAGACGCCGGCACCGGTCAGGTTCTCTTCCTCTCCTTGGCGCAATATTCCCTGTGTTGGTGGGTGAGGACGACTCGAGCTGAGCTGTGCACACCGAGCGCCACAGTAAGGGCGGTGACCCGGTTTGCAACTCGATCGGATTCTCACCTCCGGCGGTGGCGACGAGGCTTGAAACCGGTCGGGATAGGAAGTGTTGGGCGTCCTTGTTCGATCCTTGGTGGTTTTGTAGCTCACCTCGTTGCGTAGAGCTACGATGGACTTCTCCTTGCGGCGACACTACTTTGGCCGGAATCTTGAGTTTGATGGTGACGAGGAGCAGCGTTAGGTAAGTGTCGTTGTCCTCCTTTTCTGAGTGTGTTTGTGCTAGTTAGACAACTTGTAGTTGAGTTTTCAAACCTTGAATTATAGTTTAAGGTAGCCAGTTTGTGGCGACATTTCGGACCCAATTCCGACCAAATTGATCTTGACCCCAGGTATAAGAATTGCTCTCCTTGTTTTGATCTACACATTTGGTGTTGGGAGTTTGTCTGAATTCTGAAGTTTTGGGGTGGCGCGTGGTGGCATGTCCGGTAGTGTCTGTGGTGTTTGTGGTGATGGTTAGGTAGTACTCATCGATACGTTTGTGTTGATATGTGGTTTGTAGATTTTGGTTACCAATATTGCATGCTAGGACTTTTTGGTTAATCTTAGACTTGTGCAAGGTTTTGAGTTTCTGTTTTAGGAATTAGAAGCAGCAGTTTTGGGTTGTTAATTCAATGACCTTGGTAGGTTGTCTTCCTTTGGGCTAAGGTCTAGTTTAAGGGTGTTTGTTATCTTATAGTACTTTGGTTACTAAGGTTATTAATTATGTAATTTTAGGTGACTTGTGAAGTGTGGTTTTGCTTGGCTCTTGTGTTATGTCGAAGACGCAGCGGAAATATTTAGGTGAGTAAATTCTCACCAAGGTCCACTTTGGGACCAACTATTTATAATTATTATGATTATGATTATGATTTTGATGATGATGATGACGATGATGATGATGATGATAATGATTATGATGATGATTATGATGATTGATTTTGATGATGATGATGATTATAATGATTATAATTTAAAAAATTATGTTTTTGTTTTGTTTTAAAACATATAAGCTTGATCGCCAACGGCTCATAGGTAAGAGAAAACAAGATTTCCTATTTAAATGATTATTTTTAAGGTTCATGGGACCATAATATTTTTAGTTCTATTGATGTGATTATTGGTGCCTTGGTCGTGATTGTGTGTCATAGTTGTGAATATGTGTCTTAGTGGTGATTGTGTGCATTTGTTGTGGAATGGTGCCTTAGTGGTGATTGTGTGCATTAGTTGTGGATGTGTGCGTTAGTGGTGATTGTATGCATTAGATTAGGAGCCTTCGTGGTGGACCGGGAACCAAGCCTTGGCCGGGTGATTGGTTACGGTCAGTATAGAGCTCTAGTCTGTCTGTCGGTACTTCATGGGGGATGACTAAGTGTTGACGAACCCATGAGTACACGTTTGTTTGGTTATTTATGGGGGATGACTAAGTGTTGACGAACTCATAAGTAAGAGTAGAGAAATGATTGTGTGATGTTTCTTATGTGTTGTCATTTAAATTCTTTATTTTGAGTATCTCCTGAGCTATGTTTAATGCAGAAGATCCTTTAATCTTAATTGTATGATTTTTAGTGGAATTCCTGAACTATGTTTTTTGCAGGATTTCATTATGATTTGTTTGATTGTGAATTATTGCGTTTTCTTATTTCTCTCTTTTGAATTCTCTTACTTTTAGGTGATTCGAATTCTCTTACTTTTAGGTGATTCCTGAACTAAGTTTGCTAATGCATGAATTACCAGTTTTATTCATATGTGATATTGGGTTGAGTCTTTCATTGTAGATTTACTCATACGAGCTATTAAAGTTTACCGAGTTTGTTGTTTACAACCCGGTGCACCAATTCATAGTGTAGGGGTTAGACCTGTAGGTGATGATCAGCAGGGTTGAGACAGTGGCTTAGGAGCTGGATTTTAGACGATGTACATTATTGTATGTTATGGTAGTTGTTTTTAAACTCATGTGAGCGTCCTTATTATTACTAGACTTTTGAAGTTGATGTAATTAAGGAGATATAATGTTTAACTCGGTTGATGAGTTTGCTGACATTTACATTTCCAGTATTTGATTTCCAGTAGTGAGCTCTTTAGAGTGTGACATTTACTTTAGTTCCCAAGTTATATAAACGTCAGATTGTATTATTTGATCTTTTTATTTTTGTTATCATGCCTTGAATTTGGAATTTTTATTTATCTAAAATTCGGGGTGTGACAGTTTGCAACCCGGTGCATTAGACGTAGGAATCTAGAAGCTGCTTGTTAGTAGTTGGATATCTTTATTTTGATTGTAAAATTGTAGTGAGCTCTTTAGAGTGTGATCTGTACTTGACTTCTCAAGTTATGTAAACGTCAGATTGTATTATTTGATCTTTTTATTTTGTTATCATGCCTTGAATTTTAAAGTTTTATTTATCCAAAATTCGAGGTTTAATTAAACTTTAACCACTTCATAGGTCACACCCCGAATTTTAGATAAATAAAAATTCCAAATTCAAGGCATGATAACAAAAATAAAAAAAATCAAATAATACAATCTGATGTTTACATAACTTGGGAACTCAAGTAAATGTCACACTGTAAAGAGGTCACTACTGAAAATCAAATACTGGAAATGTAAATGTCAACAAACTCATCAACCGAGTTAAACATTATATCTCCTTAATTACATCAACTTCAAAAGTCTAGTAATAATAAAGTTGCTCACATGAGCTTAAAAACAACTACCATAACATACAATAATGTACATCGTCTAAAACCCAGCTCCTAAGCCACTGCCTCAACCCTGCTGATCATCACCTACAGGTCTAACCCCTACACCATGAATTGGTGCACCGGGTTGTAAACAACAAACCTGGTAAGCTTTAATAGCTCGTATGAGCAAATCTACAATGAAAGACTCAACCCAACATCACATATAAAACTGGTAATTCCTGCATTAGCAAACTTAGTTCAGGAATCACCTAAAAGTAAGAGAATTCAAAAAAGAGAAATAAGAAAACGCAACAATTCACAATCAGACAAATCATAATGAAATCCTGCAAAAAGCATAGTTCAGAAATTCCACTAAAAATCATACAATCAAGATTAAAGGATCTCCTGCATTAAGCATAGTTCAGGAGATACTCAAAACAAGGAATTTAAATGACAACACATAAGAAACATCACACAATCATTTCTCTACTCTTGTTTATGAGTTCGTCAACAATTAGTCATCCCCCATAAGTAACCAAACAAACGCGTACTCATGGGTTCGTCAACACTTAGTCATCGCCCATAAAGTACCGACAGACAGACTAGAGCTCTATACTGACCGTAACCAATCACCCGGCTAAGGCTTGGTTCTCAGTCCACCTCGAAGGCTCCTAATCTAATGCACACAATCACCACTAAAACACACATCCACAACTAATGCACACAATCACCACTAAGGCACCATTCGACAACGAATGCACACAATCACCACTAAGACACACATTCACAACTATGACACACAATCACCACCAAGGCACCATTCCACAACGAATGCACACAATCACGACTAAAGCACACATCCACAACTAATGCACAAATAACCACATCAATAGAACCAGACAAGCGACACCTCACTATAATATACTTTTTCACAAAGAGAGATACACACACACACATAGATTTTCTCTAAAGAATAATCTACCAAGAACTAAAGATATTATGGTCACTAGAACCTTAAAAATAATCATTTAAAAATGAAAACTTGTTTTCTCTTACCTATGAGCCGTTAGCGATCAAACTCATATATTTTAAAACAAACAAAAAGGAAAACATAATATTTAAATCATTATCATCATCACAATCATCATAATCATTAACATTATCATCATCATAATCATCATAAATAAATAGGTCACAAAGTGGACTTTGGTGAGATTTTACTCACCTCAAATCCAGCTACGTCTTCGCAAGCACAACACAAGCATATAGCTCAAAACCACACTCCACAAGTCACCTGATAACAAAAACGTTAACCTTAGTAACTATCAAAAACAATATTATCCGACTCGAACCAAAACTCATGTCCTAACCCATGAGCTTGTCACTCGAGACAAAACCTCCTCCTTGACCTCTAAAAGGTCACCGAAACGTCCTACACGTCCTATAGAACTACTAACCAGATTCTCATGTTCAAATTTACTCAAAATTGAACTGAAAGGAACTTAGCACCGAGGGAAGCCCTAGCATGCAATAATGGTAGCCAAAATCTACAACCCACATATCAACACAAACGTATCGAAGAGTACTACCTAACCAGCACCACAAAACACCACAAACACTACCGGACGCGCCGCCACGTGTCACCATAGGCGGCGGCGAGTGAGCCCCACGCGCCACCCCAAAACTTCAGAATCTAAACAAACTCCCAACATCAAACTTATAGATTGAAGCAAGGGAAACATCTTTTATACCTGACGTTTGAACCAATTTGGCTGAAATTGGCCGGAATTGTCCACAATAAAACTTGCTGCCAAGGCGGCCTCAAACCGACTTCTAGACCTTAAAACGAGGTGAATGGCAGCTTGAATCGTGCTTAGAGGGAAGAATGCTTCAAGGAATGGGCAGCCTCACCTCCAGTCTGCTAAAAATCATACACAAGTGATAATTTGTGATAGCAGGTGAAAAACTTACAGGCTGAAAAAGACTCAGTCTATGACAAAGAGTGTTTAGAATGAATAAACAACAAAGGGAACTGTGATAATGGTTAAATAAAAGAGAAAGGAGAGACTAAAAGCTTGTATTTATATTGAAATTAATTGTACAACAATGATGACAATTCTATCAGTCTGAGAATGTAGAAAATGCAGTGCATTCATATATGAGGGACAAGAATGCAGCAGAAAAATATCTTCTTGTGAATGTTGGAGGAAACACGTGTAGGGCTATGATGATTTCTTCTTTGCCAAGAGAAGATGAGGATATGCTAGACTGTGCAATACCAATCCATAGGAGAATTCAAACATGGGAGCCTCACGTGCTATTTGGTCAACAAGCATTTCCACTCACTGAAGTTGCTGCAGTATTGGTGACCTGTGAAACTTTGTCACCATTATCAATTTTATCCTTATGTAAAACAGCATTCACTAATTTTACTGAGTTCACCAAGCTCTATCAGCTTAACACAGTCGCCGCCGTACACGGCCGGAAAGTCCTCGAGTCGAAGTCGTGTCCGCCACCCTCACTGTGGCTTTTGATTCTCTCAATCCCAGTCGAGTCGTCCTCACCCACCTACACAAGGAGGATCACGCCGAGGAGAGGAAGAAAACTTGACCAGTGCCGGCATCTAGGTCGGTCGGAGGTGGTCGGAAAAGTCAGGTCGGGTCAGTCAGGTTCGGGTTGGGTCGGCTGGAGGACTTTGATACTGAAGGTATCGCAAGAGAGAAGAAAGAGAGAGAGAGAGGAATGGGTTCCGGAGAAAAAAGAAATGGAACCCTAAACTTTCTTATTTAAACCCAAAAATCCCGTAAAGCCATGAACTTCCGCTGACCATAACTTTCTCATACGAAGTCTGTTTTACGCGTGTCATGTGTCTACGAACTCGTATCGTCGTGCTCTACAACTTTCGTGAAGGAAGTTTCTTGAGAAACCTAACAGATTAAAAATCAACTCTTGACCCTTCAGAATAAATCATTTTCAAGAAATTAAACGCTCAAACACTTTCGGCCTTCCTTCGAACCTCAAAAACACACTAACTTCTAACTCGAAAATTCCCAAATAATATTAGGAACTAATATCAAAATTCCGGGGTATTACAACTAATTTACTTCCATTAAATTAATGTAATTTAGTTATTAATTTATTTTGATTAAGTTAATAGTACTTGTTTAATTAACCTAATTAATCATGGTTAATTAAAGGATGATTATGGACTAAGGCCTTATATAATTGAGCATGAGATTCACTACATGAGAAAACCCCTTTAGTGACAAACCTGTTTTGTCTCTAATTATATTATTTTTGTCGCCCATTACTATGGGTGACAAAATGCTTTTGTCGCTAAG
>NC_020491.1:17352271-17361046 GCF_000184155.1 Fragaria vesca subsp. vesca
CCTACCTTGTATGAAAGACAACAACATTGGAGAAAGAGTGCTATGCTAAATCTAGTAAATCTAGTACTCCTACCATTCCATCTGATTCAAATTATAATCAACAACCTTATTCTAACTACCTATATACCTTTTATTCTAGCAACCAGAACATATCCTCCACAACTGCCAATGGCAAGTTCATCCCAAATCCTATCATTTCGTATTAACAATGAGATAGTTTCAGTCTACACAAGTAATATTGACCAGATGCAACCAACATATCAAACCCAGAATTCATTATATGCAAACTTCTATCAATTTATTCGTCTGTAACAATTCAGAAGCTATAAATTGGTTACATAACAAATTAACCAAATATTACCTTTTCGTGAGACAAGGCTTCGGCTTTGGACTTGGGAGTGAAGAGGGGAAGTTTGAAGTTAGGGTTTTCCGGCAGAGAGGAAGAGGAAATTGGGTTTGCTGGGTGGCGAGATCGGAGACAGAAGGACTATGTAGCGAGATCGGAGGAGGTGGGTGGCGTCGATGCGGTTGCCGATCGGTGGATGGTGGGGTCTCCGATGGGTGGAGGCGGTGGATTCCGGTCTGGTCGCGTAGCTCTGGGAGGACCTCAGTCGGGTTTTAGGGATCGGTTTATGTGAGAGTGTGTTTATAAGTTGGATTTTAGGACCTCAATTGTGTTGTCTCAGACTAGGAGTTTATATTTTTCTTAGCCGACGGAACAAGATTACTTCCGTCGGCTTAGTAAAACTAAGGCGAAGACCACTCCAATTTCCGTCGCCTAAGTCTTAACCGACGGAATATTTTGTCGGCTAAGAAATTTATTCGTCGCCTAAAAAATTAAATTTTGGCCCCAAAAAAATAGCGCAAAATTCCCCCGACTAATATTTCGGGATCCTAGGCGACGGAAACAACCATGTTCCGTCGCCTTATTAATACTAAACCGATGAAATAGTCAAGTTCTGTCGCCTTGGAAGTACCAAGGCGATGACTTATTAAATCCGTCGCCTAAGTTACATAAAAATTTATTCGTATATAAAATCGCATACGTACATATGCATTTTAAAAATTACACGTACCTATATACAATAATTCGAATTCATCAAGCGTGCGCGCATATACGTAAGTACGTAGAAATTAAAAATAGCCGGCCTTCATGATCGAATGATATCTAAGCATCAAGTTAATTTGAAAATACATATCCGAAGTTATGCCAAATTAATTAATATAAGTAGATTAGACCGATCGAAATCCACAATAATATAATATGGAACAAGTACAATTAATATTAATCGTACTCGTGATAATCTGAGTCGTCCGAATCATCATCCTCCTCAGTTTGGTCAGAATACTCATCATCCTCTACGTATTCGTCATCTATGAAGCCGTCGTCATCATGATTGGGGCCGGGGTTGTGACGTTGTAGCGAGTTCAGTTCAGATGGTGTAATTGGAAGGTAACCTATGATAGCCGAAACGTGTTGGTTGTTAACACGAATATCCTCAGTATCGGGGACTACATGTGGAGATTCCTCTTGATATGGTTCATTCGGTTGATCAATTGTTGGTTCACTAGGCCCACTCTCATCATCCCCTCCCAGCGTAGCTGCACTCTAAATATTCCTATGTGACATCACCTGCACCACTTTCCAACCCTCACCCATGGCCGGATCATCAAGATAAAACACTTGTTTCTCCATGGTGGCAAGATCATCAAGAATAAACGGCTCATTCTCATACCATATATTGTTTGAGTCCACTGATAATAAGCCACGATCTAGAATTGTACTCCTCCCTCTGGTTGGGTTAGTATTGAACCATTTGCACTTAAACAACACGACAGGCATACCCTTGCCATAGATTAGTTCGATGACACTGACAAGAACCCTGTAGTAGCTGAAACCCATACCCTCAACCATGACTCCATTGTTTTGGGTGACATGGCTTTCATCTCGTTTTGACGTCACAAACTTAACACGGTTCACAAAACATCCAGCACGAACTCTGTGGCTTTGGGGTCCTCCAGCCAACGAGTGCAAGTCTGGGTCGTAAGAAGCAGGAAAATATTGTAGAATGTGCATCATCTATAACAATTTTAAGAGCAACGTACGTTGTTATATTATGTAACATCAAAGAACAACATATATTTAATTTATGTAACTCCAAATATATATAAATATATATATATAGATAGAGGAGGTACCCAAATAGGGAAGTAATCAGGAAAATCTCTCTTGTGTATGGCTTCGTTACCATTTTGCCTTAGTAAATGGGACTTGAAGTACCGCTCGGCTTCTTCACAATGTTGAAGGACACACCAATGAGCCTCTTTGATCTCAGCATCACTTAATCTTTTAGAATTACTTAGCCTGCCATACGGTTGAACATCGTTGGAAATAACTGGTAGATTGAATTGCTGGCTACTACCCGCTCCAGATGATTCCCCTATTGTGTCTTCATCATTAAGATATGTGCTGCAGTAAGTTACACACTCGGCCTGAATGTATGCCGTTGTGATCGACCCTTCAGGGAAACGTTTGTTTTTGTTCTTCTTCTTGAAATCCCCTAGTTGCCTGCAAAACAGATATATATTTATTCTCTTACATACAATAAATATTTTTAAAAAATTATCTTAATTTGAAAGGATCGATGATTAATTAATTAGAATAAATATGAGTGCATATGTACCTCTCATTTGGATAGCACCAGGTGTACTGTACCAGACCAGTAAGGAACACTTGTTCGGGAAGGTGGATCATGAGGTGAATCATGATGTCAAAGAAAGTTGGGGGAAAGATCCTCTCCGGCTTGCACATGATGTACACAATGTCTTCTTGCAATGACCGAACATCAGACTTTTTAAGCTCTTTAGCGCATATCCTCTGAAAGAACTTTGACAAAGCCACTAATGTGTCAACCACATCACTCTACAAATACGATCTAATGACCACGGGAAGAAGACGTTGCAGCAAAACATGACAGTCATGAGTCTTCAACCCACTAATCTTATTTTCCCCCATTTTAACATATCGAGCAATATTCCCTGCATACCCATGAGGATACTTAATGTTTCCAAACCACTGAAACACTTCCGCCTTCTTTTGAGGATGGATTGTGTAGCCTGCTTTCGGTATTATGGCTTTTTTGTTTTTTGCACTCTACTAGCCATAGATGGGGGCGTATACCCATCATCTTAAGATCAACACGGGCTTTGGCGGTGTCTTTGTTCTTATGTTTGAGATTCAGAATTGTTCCAAGAACGCTGTCACAAACATTCTTCTCTATGTGCATGACGTCCAAGTTGTGTCTGATTTTCAAGGTCGATCAGTAAGGCAATTCAAAAAATACACTTTTGTGCGTCCAATATTTAAACTCATCAGGCGTGGGAGGATTCAAGTCAGTTACTTCTTTACTCGTGCTCAAATATACGAACCAGTGCTGGTTAAGCCTCTCCAAAATCCACTCACCAGACCTCCTTGGGGGTTTCAGATTATGCTCCTCAGTCCCATCAAATGCCTCAGCATCCCACCGCCACTCGTGATCCTCGGGAAGATGTCTACGAGATCCCAAGAAACAAATTTTGTCGGCATGGCGACTAGAATTGACGTCATCTATGCATACCGGGCAAGCCTTGTACCCCTTAGTTTGTTGGCCAGACAACATCCCGTAAGCTGGAAAATCACTGATTGTCCAAATAATAGCTGCTTTCATCATGAATGAAGTTTGACTATGCCTGTCACAAGTAGGGAGTCCATTTTCCCATAACTCCTGTAGCTCGTCAATTAATGGTCTCATGTACACATCCAAGCACTTTCTTGGAGAACACAGCCTTGGAACCATAAGCATAAGAAAATTGTCTCATGTCAGGGGTGTTGTCATAAACAACATTGTCTTGATATCCTGAGGCGGCGAATGGGAAGGCATCCTTTAAGAGGTTCATCATAGCAGGGTCCCCGTAATTAGCATTGGAAGATCCTGCCTGTTGATTATGTTGTGCTTGAATTTCTGCAAGTGTAGGCATTTGAACTGGATTTTCGCCGTGCCATGTCCATGTGGTATAACTAGGACAAATACCGTTTAGTGCCAGGTGAGAATACATGTCTTCATATGTTACTGGTTTCCGATTGAGACATTTGTTGCACAGACATATGTGAATAACTTTGTCTGGAGGACTATGTAGACGCACGAACTCAAGAAAATCAAAAATGCTCTTCATATAAAGAGGGGACCCTCTCCCTAATTGCATCCAGCTCTTGTCCATGTTGTACACTATAATAACAGGAAACAAAAATATAGTTGTCAAAAAATCGTTAATAATAAACTGGAAATATATATATATAAATATATACTTAACTATTATATATATATATAAGATATATTAATGTACGTTGTTCACACCTATAATCTTCACCTTATGCCTCCGGTTAGGGCCCTAATCCCGTTTGAGAGCACATGACATTATGATTTCGTTTGTTGTTGGGGCGTTTCAAATTCGCGTATGTGAGAAAATTTCGGCAGCATCTCCCTACAGTTCCCCTAAGTGCACGAATATCTATATACCTAATATGCACTTGAGGAACAATAAAGGAAGATCCTATCGAAATATATATACTCACAACCGAAAACGAAACGCACCAACAATAAACGAAATCTCAATGTCATATATGCTCCCAAACTGTCCAAATATGGGACAATTCGAAAACCATTTTGTTAGACACAGTCGTAACATAATAGTTCTCGAACGGGATTTCTAAAGGTAACAATATATATTGATGAATTTAATGTATAAAAATATTATAATTCTTGATTACATAATTCATCATTTTATTTTTTATCATTAATTTCAATACACAAATAATTTACATGAAAACAATAATTTGATAAACATATTATTCACATATATATAATATATTATTAATCATACGAACAAACTAAAAGTAATATATATATATATACACTACTAAAATTATAACGTACACGTACACAATAAAGTTAGATATACTTATATATATATATATACAAATTAAAAACATAATATATATTCTACACACATATTATACGTACAATCATATTATACACACATATATACAAACATATTATACGTATATACACAGATTATACGTACAAACATATTCAACATGTATATATACACGTACTATCAAATGTTACAAGCATATATCATGCATGCATCAAGCAATCCAATAATTGGACCGGCAAAATTGGACCACCGGCAAAGTCGCCGGAAATTCACCGGAAAAGATATATACATAAATGAAAAAATTAAGTAGATCGATAAGCAATTAGAAGAAAATCGAAGCTAGCTACGTACCTCTTGAAGCTAGATCGACCAGCAAAATATTCTTGAAGAAGGGGGAAAGGATCGGAGCATATATATACCTCTTACTATTAGTTTTCTGCGTATTCTTAGCAGAGGAAACTTAGCTTGCTGCGTTCTCTTCTGGAAAGAAGGGGGTTATATATAAAATATGTATTTACTTAGCCGACGGAATATTCCGTCGCCTAAGACTACAAGGGTCGACAAAAATATTCGTTCTAGCTTGTGTCAGTCAATAATTCACTTTCCTAGTCGACGGAACAGTTCGTCGCCTAGGGAAAAATATTCGTCGCTTAAGAAGTACTTAGCCGACGGAAAATATTTCGTCGCCTAGGACTGACTACATCGACGAAACATTACTCGTTGCCTAAGATCTTTTTTCTAAGCCGACGGAACTTAGACGACGATTGATTTTTTGTCGAATAAGAACATCTTAGTTGACGAAAGCTATTTTCCGTCGTGTAAGAATATCTTAGGCGACGGATAAGGTGTCCTAAACGATGACTGAATATCCGTCGATGAAGTATGTCTTAGGCGACTGAATTTTTTATTTCCGTCGGCTAAGTCTTCATTTCCCGTAGTGACATCATTAATATTCACATAAGCCTGTGTAGTATTTGTAAGAGTGGGATTACCTTAAGATCTCACCGTTGGTGATGAAATCGAGCCATCAGAGAGTGATGGAGGCAAGAAAACTAGTGGTGGTATAGATCCGAAGCGAACCGATCCATCAGCTTGAGGGAGTGGTTGAGATCCAAGATTTGGAATGGACAGTTGGTTGAGCTGTTGTTGTAGCTGTTCCATCAAAATGTTCTGAAAGCTCAGGAGAGACGCATCCATCGAAGCTTGAAACGAAGCTTTCAAGGAGGTTTCAAAGGCCTCCAATCGAGCATTTGTTTCCTCCCGATGAGACTGTAACTCGGTTTCAATATGAATGAGCTCTTCAGAAACGATAGGAGCGTCCGAAGACGATGACTTCACAACCGTCTTCAGTTTGGCCATGATTGACCTGGCTCTGGATACCATTTGTTAGGATCAGAGACCTAACGAGAGAGAAAAGAGAGAAGAGAAGAAGAGAATCAGGGAAGAAGAAAACTAAATTGCATTCATAATCGATAACGTTATGAGGAGGAAAACCTTACACATATATGCAACCTTATCGTGACTAACACGTGCCACACATGTAGTCATTTATGTTTAAAACAACTAACTATGCTTAATTAACATAACAGATAATTAGAACTAATCAGCTCGTGCTATGCACATGAGCAACTCAGCTTTCCTAAGTCAATAAGAAAGTCAAAGTCATCTCATTTCATAACAGAGGCGGGGTTGCACGTTTGTGTGACGGCGGCAAACAGGTAGAGCCGTAGAGGGAGAGGTCGTGGTTTGGTTTCATCAGAGATCTCTTTTTTTTTTTTTTTTTTTTTTTCTCAGTAAAGAGAGTTGAGGTGGAAAAAAGAGTAACACGTGTCGGTACGTGGTTGGAGGATCACACAAACCACGTGGTGCGACTGTCACACCTCAGAATTCCTCATAAAAGAGAATAAACTGGGTAAAGTTGGAGTCAGAACGCGGAAAATGGAAAAGCAAGCGTAAACCCCAGCTGGGTGGTGGATTGTATCAGACTGACCGATAGTGCAATGATGAAGGACTTTGATTCCTCCTCTCCGATTCGCCTTAACATAGGTAACCTCTCTCTCTGTTGTAATCCATCCCAATTGAAACTTTGCGGAATCTCAGCATGAACTGAGAACCCTAAATCTTCGTCCCTCCTTTGTCTCTCAGAGCAAATACATGCTTATTTGGTCACTGATTGAAGTAAAGGAATTGAATTTCTTGTTTCTATGAGTCTAATTGTTGAAAACTCCACCACTGACTGGCGGCCAAATCAGTAGAGTCGGAATGAGGGCAACTTCCACATATGAAGTTTTCAGAGAAGGCCGTCATAGATCTAACTAGTTTTCATTATAGATTTATAGATATCTGGATTCCGTTGTTCTTGCGTGTATCATGTGGATTTATCAAACCCTTTGATAGTAGCTAGTTGAATAGATGTTGAGCAGTTTTGTGTCATTTTCTTACTTGCCAACAGGAGGAAAGAAATTTTACACCACCATTACTACTTTGACTCAACGCGACCCCGATTCAATGCTTGCTGCAATGTTCAGTGGTCGACATACTTTATCCCATGAAAAGGTATACGCTTCTGTCTTTCCTTGATGCACTTGTGCTCAGGGATATGTTTTATTTGCCGTCAACTTAGTGAACTTACTGAATCGCCAATCAAACGGACTTAAGGTATGGAAGAATGAAGTCGGAGATACTCCATTTGACAATTGCCGCTCAGTTAAAGATGTAGTTTGGTTCATGTACTGACAAATGATCAGATACTTGAGTAGGTTGAAGAAGCATCATTTGGAGACAACTGAGATGAAACTAAGTAACTACCTAGTCAACAGTCTAGACATGCTCAACAAAGACCTATAAATTCCCATTTAGAATAGTGACTTAGATTAACATAGATGGGAGGAGTAAGGAGTTTATCAGGAAGCATGTGATAACATGTAACTAGCACGGAAATATGAATAAGAAAGGACAAAATCAAAGTGTTTTAGTTGTTATGTACTTATGAGTGAATACTAGTCAGTGATAACTTACTGTTCTCTAATTCTTGCAGGGATATGTTTTTGTTGATAGAGATGGCAAACATTTTCGCCACATACTTAATTGGTTACGAGATGGTGTTGTTCCCATTTTAAAAGATTCCATATTTGCAGAACTTCTTCGCGAGGCAGAATACTATCAACTACTTGTAAGAGTGGTTTTAATGTGCATATATTTATATATAATAGTATCCTCAGTATATTTTGAGTTCCTCAGGATTGCGTGCTGGTTGATTATGCATACTTGCTTCTTCAGATAGTGAATATTTGCTTATTCGAATTGAACAATGTCATAACTTCGGTAAAATGGACACTAGGCTTGAGACAAAGGCGGAGGAAATGCAGATGTATGGAGTTCTATAGAGGGTCTTATTCCATGCTTGTAATGCTAGTGCTACTTATGTTGGTTGCCAAGTTGTCCTTTGCTACTGGTCAGTTGACCTTATTTACGTAATCTCTATGAGAGTGAACCTATTTACATGGATATAATTGGTCTTGGTTACACACGGATGTCATCAGTCTTCATTCTTAAGTATATTTATTGCGTGTGTGTATATATATACAGCCCGGATGTGAAGCGGACGTCCGCACCGGGCTTAAAGTGCGGACGTCCGTCCGTTCTCCACCGTCCGGTGCCGGTGACGGCGCGCCTGCACCCCAGAAGACTCCAGCAGCGTCCCTGACCACTTTCCCTCCCCGGCGAGTCCGTTTTTTTCAGTTTTCCGCTGAGATCACCCAAAACTTCAAACAAGATCAATCTCGCCGGAAACTGGAAAAG
>NC_020491.1:17361066-17380683 GCF_000184155.1 Fragaria vesca subsp. vesca
TTATGATATAAAGGTACATGTTTAACATTATTCATCAATTTGGTCCCATATCTTTTCCATGCCATTTGATCCTGCCATATATAGATATAGGTGGTTCCTCTATGCGCTTTTACAGAAATTCTGTATCAACAATGTTATGAATTTTAAAAATTATTTTCAGGGGCTGATAGATGAAATACACGCTGTTCAAAATAATAAGAAGGATGATGAAGAGTCAGAGTCAGAACTAACACGCACTGATATCCTAAAGTGTATCCAGTCTGAGAAAGTCAGATTTCGTGGCGTTAATCTTTCTGGCCTTGATCTTTCGAAATTGGTAATTTTCTCAGTTTCTGCACAAGTAGATATGTGGCTTCTAGGACTCAGATTTCTAATATCGAAAATATCTAACTGCTATATTTCTGTTTAGAATAAGTTGTGTTAGCACTACAACATAAACTACGACCCCGGTTTTTTCTTTTGAGAAAGTCGGATTCATATCTCAACTTAGTGGATGAAGCATTTTCATTTCCTTAAATACATCAATCTGAATATTTATCAGAAATCTAATTTCTCTAGGAAGCTGAAACTACATCAATACATAAAAGTACCCCTGGTTTTATTTGAACCTTTTCATCAAATGACATGAAAAGAAACCAGAATGCCATGTTTTGAGGTGACAAATACACTTTTTCAACAGAAGTGAAACTTTGATGAACTCAGTTTTGATTACCTCGCCCATGTTATTTTTGGTCTTCCTTTTATCCTTACAGTCTATGCTAATTAATTTGCTCTTTTTATTCATTACTTCTATCCACTTTCAAATAAACTTGTTGAAACAAGCGTAGGTGGTTACGTGTTATTTATCTCCAGTTGGTTGGTACTACTTTAGTTTAGTTGGTCATCAGATAATAATAAACAATGTCAAACAGAGCAGTAATGTTATCTATCTTGGTCATTTAGGTTATCATTAAGCTTCAAAGTGGAAGTACTTCAAGTACATCGCAGCAGCCTTTCTAAAGTTGATTACAATAAACCTTAAGGAAAACCAATTTAATAATATTACCAATAGTTGACATAAGAGTGTTACTTTTAGCTTAGTTTCTACGTCTAGGAATTTCTTTTGGATTGTGAGAACATCTCTTGATACTGGCTCTGTTGTGCTGTTATATCACTGGAATTTCAGGACTTGTCATTTGTGGACTTCAGCTATGCATGTCTGAAAAATGTGTTCTTCTCACGCGCAAACCTTCATTGTGCTAAGTTCAAGGTAAGTGCTAATTGTACCAATAAATGTGGTTCGTTGTGAACAGATGGTTCGTTGAGAACAGATGTGCTAAGTTCTGTATGTTAATATCATTAGGAAACCCAAGACATTTTTTATGACAGTACAACAGTGTAGTTAGCATCATGAGTCATGCACCAACCTTTTGTTGGATACTATATTAATGTATTTGACGAATATTATTGTCCCTAAATCTAACATATGGTAGGAATTGAGGCTCTTACATTTTGTCACAGGATGCGGACGCCGAGGGTGCCATCTTTCACAATGCAAATTTGCGAGAGTAAGGGATCCACATTTCACAGTAGTGCTATTGGTTTAATTTATAATTAATGGGCTGCCTGGTTAACGAAATTTTCCTGCCTAAGGAAGATGTGAATTTACTGGGGCAAATCTCCGTGGAGCTCTGTTGGCTGGTACAAATCTTCAGAGTGCGAATCTACAAGGCAAGTTCTACTGCATTCTCTTAATCTTTTGTCAGGGGTTTATTAATTAGTTCCAGACTACTGCTGCTTTTATTGTTTGATATTTATATGTGAACTTCCTTAAACACTGATAAGCTAGTGTGACTGTTGTTCGGTAGCAGACAACACTTGGCCAAAGACTAGTTCTCCTTTGAATTGTGTTTTTATTTTTTATTTTTTATTTTTGCAGATGCATGCTTAATAGATTGTAGCTTCTGCCAGGCAGACCTTCGATCTGCACACCTACAGGTTTTGCATATATAAATTTATAAAAATCCTTCACGGTTTTGACATTCATTGTATTCGGTTTTCTGGAACATCCATTGGTGAGATTTTATTTGTTTGCCTGACATGCTTTATGCAAGTAAAATATAGTCATCTAACACCGTTGGATTCCTTGGATGATGACAAACATATATACTTCCAATCTTCCATCAATGAAAGTGAAGCTACCTGAATGTCTTCTATGATATCCATTACCTGAATGTCTTTTTAGTAAACTTAAATTTGATTCTTGTCATTAATCCAATCTATAAGGACTGTGTCTTGTACTCTTTGATTGAGATTTAGCTTCCCTAACTAGCAGTGGTGGAACCAGGAATCGAAAATGGATTGGGCTGTTAAGGGCATAAAAAATTTTGTAATAGAAAAAGCAATAGCTAAACAAATCATAATAAACAATGTTGTAACTAAAGAAAAAGAGGAGAAAAAATAGGGAAAATAATAGGAGAGGAAAACAAATATTGAATTACTAATACAAAATATTGTAAGGAAGAAGAAGAGAGAAAATAGAAAATAAAAAAAAAAAGAGAATGGGAAATTGGAGAAAGAAAAAATAAAACAGGAACAAGAGGGAGGAAAAATGGAGAAAAAAAGTGGAGACAGGAAAGGGGGAACGGGTTTTGAACAGCCACCATCCCCCCTAGAGTTAGAATTGGACTTAGCACACAACCAACTGAACCAAGTAAGGTTTCATTACAAGCAGCACCCATAATTATACAAGTACATAACCTTTTTTCATCTGGGCTAGCCCTTAACGTAGTTCCGCCACTGCTAACTATCCCCTTGTCTTAACATCACACTTTTGGTTTTGTAATTAAATGATACTCCAAGAGGAAATTACAATGCTACAGCTTTGAAAGAATGCTTGGCTGTAATGAGCAAGACAAATGATACAATTATCTCTGAAGTTTTATGCTGAGAGGGTAAACATGATCACGGACGGTTTCATAAGTTGCTGTCAGTTATTTCCTGTTGGAAAACGTGTGGCTTAGATTAGAGCCATTTGGAATCCCACATCAGAAACGTGAAGAGTCATCCTTGGGTTATAAGGAATGGTACCACACACTAATGTCGAGGTCTTTTGTGTTAAGACCCCAAACCTGTTTCTCATCTGGGTGGCTAAAGTTTTGGACCCGTGTGTGTGGGACTTGTGGGGCCCGTTTGCCGCTTCCGCATAACATTTCCAACCCAAGTTTACATAGACAAACAGTTCAATAGTAAAACCAAATTATAGAATACAACCCAAATTAATTCAGAAAATTTTCAGTAGCTAGCTATACATATGACTTGATTGTCAAAAGTCAGACAAATCGGAGTGGATTTGACAGTTTGGAAACCGATGATCAGAGGCATGGAATAAGCATGCAGTGTGGTTGGACTGTGATCGAAGTTACCATGAAGTATAAGAAAGTAGGATGTGGGGGTGGGTAAAACCCCTGGTGAATGAGTTCTTAAATTTTAGCACCCGCTTATCTCTTTCAGATTTGAGCAGAACAAGATCTTATATCTTTTGGCAATAGGTGGAGAAGCCAACTATCTTATATTGTTTATTTAACGCACGGCTTAAGAATGAATAGTTTCTCAACACGTGTCGAGTTCTGATATTGGGTGATGTTGACATGTGTCCCCCAAAACTGTGTCTAACACGTGAACTGTATGCTCTAAGTCTATGAAGATGTTGCCCATGAGTTTATATATTATCAAGCAAAGCTTAATCTTTTCGACGACACCAATATTTACCTTTGGTGCAAGTATTTATATTTTCCATGATTGAAAAAAAGAAATGATTCCTGATTTTTACATCTGATCAGAATTTAATTATATAATTATTTGATGAAAAGAAATGAAATTTTGTGATTCAGGACATGGTATCTCATACATGATCCTGTTTTCAGAATGCGGATCTTTCAAATGCCAATTTAGAGGGAGCTATTCTGGAAGGAGCAAATTTGAAGGTAAACTGGAGCTTTGTGTGTCAAACATTTAAAAAGAAAAATCTAATCTGAAGAATTATATGTGATAATTGTACTCATACTAGTGGGTGATGCAAAGTTAATGTGACGACAGTTATATAATCAAATGAACGGTGAGGGTCTAGGCAGTAGGCAGTGAGATTATATGTAGTATGACTGTTATGCTTGATAGCTTAGAGCCTGCTTTTAAATTTATAGTAGATTTGTTGGACTTTGACAAAATCTAATAAAATGATGTTATACTGTTTTATTTTTACTTCAATTTTCTATATCACATGCTTACGTGGCTTGCAAACACATGGTCACATTAGCAAAGATATCATGTACACCTTTGTTTCGGAGGAGAAACTTTATTTTTTGTATTTCATGCGAGCACATCCTCTCTCCCTCTCTCTGTTTTATTTTTTTGTCTTGTATCCTACACTGACTGGGTTAAGGGGATTGACTTGAAGAAAAGATTGTTCTATTCCTTTATATGCTTCACTTTTCTGAATGGAAAGCAATGTAGGACAACATGAGGTCAATTCTGCATGGAATTATGGTGGGATTAGAATGAAAGAAATTTTCAGAAACAAAATAATTGTATAGAGAAGAGAAAGTTTATGTCTGCTGTAGTTCTAGAGAAGCAATTAAATGTAGAAGAATGTAGAAACACAAGGTAGGGTAAGCTAGGCAAAATTAAAGGCCTCGTAAACAACCTGGTCAAATAGCAAGAGACACTTGGATGTTTTAAAGACATTGTATTATCTCGCGATTCAATTAGACGAAATAGCACTGTGCCTACTTAATACTCTTAACAAGACTTGGCGATAACTATTAGAACAACTCTTTGATTTATTTATAGGTTATGTTTCTTTCACCAACTCTTATACTAGTGTCTTACTGACAAGTTATAAGAATGAATCTGTCTTTGGAATGACATTATATGTACAGGGAGACACAGGATGGTTATTACAGGGCCCTCTCCAGTAAGGATCTTATAATAAGGATTCATAAGGAATTTAATTTCAACGGTTGGATGAGTATTCAGATTTTATTTGATATTATGCAGCTTTGAATGACCCGTTTAATGGTTGACATAAGAAGTCCTCATGAGTCCTGATTATAAGGTCCTTACCGTATACTCTACCAGCTGTTATGTCATCATTGTCCCCCTTGAGTAATTCTTATGTATCATTGCATATGTGAGGGCGGTGAGGCTCCACATGCATGTTAGAAGCACTGACATTTCTAAAATTTGTGTTTATTTTTGAAAGGAATTGTACATGTAATGCTGATATATTATTGTTAGTTATGTGTTTATGCCCAATATATTGCATACAAGGCTTTTATGGAGGTTTACTCTATGTTTGCACAAAACACAGAGTAGGAAAGAGTAATCTGGTTAATAACATATATAGGGTAAAATATTTTTTTTTCTTCTTTTCTTTTGCTAGGGCGCTAAGTTGAGTAATACGAATTTGAAGGACGCAAATCTTCAACGAGCTTATTTGCGGCAAGTGAATCTTCGAGATACGGTAATGAAAGATGATTGAAGCACTTTTATTACTTTTCTTTGGTTTTTGTTTTCAGAACCAATTAAAATTGAAATAACCAACACAAGGATACAATGTTGCTGTCTTATGTTGTGGCTACTTTCTTCCTCGTGTTCGGATGGGATTTCTGGCCTTATAATTAAATAGTTCTTTTTTTGTTGTAGAAAAGTTGCAGTCTGCGTTACTTATCTGTTACTGTTTTACATTCCAGCATTCAGAATGCATGCATCTTTTCTGTTGGTGGGATAGTTGATGGTTTTATAATTTTGTGTTTTAAACAGCATTTGGAAGGTGCAAAGCTTGATGGTGCTAATTTGCTTGGAGCAATCAGATGACAATGGAGTGATGCTATTTACATCTCGAGGGGAGGTTTGTAATACATTTGTGTATATAACCTTCTTTACATCCTTTGTTTGCTAAGACACGTTCGAGAAATTGGTGTCCAAATTTTTCATTGATGCTACTTGAGTAATTAAATGGTATGGCTTGTACAGAATTATTGTAATAGGAAGATAATTTGTTTGCTGATAGTATCCAGAATTTACTTGAAGTTGGAGAATTCTTGCGTACTACTTTCTTAAAGAGTGTAGAAATATATTTCCATTGATTGAAAAGTGTTTACATATGCAGACCCTATAGCTGATATTCTGGGAATGACTAAAATTATGCATAGCAATCAATATGAATTTACACTGATGATTTTACATTCAATCTAGGAAGATAATGAATGATTCAAATCAGGCTTGATTTGTGTGGAAGATATTTTGACATTAATATCCCCCCGCAAACTGGATGGCCTTGGATAGACAACTTTGACACACAAGGCAGGATGGCAATGTTTGTGGAGAGGTTTTGTGAGGTCAGTTGGTAGGTTGACAAATGAAATGTAACAAACATGATGACTACCAAGAGCAACTTTTCACGAACAAAATGGTAGTCAAGTTCTATGTGCTTAGTACGTGCGTGAAACACCGAATTAGATGCTATATGAGTAGCACTTAGATTATCACAATGGAGCACAACTGGAAGAGCAATGTGCACACCAAGTTCAAATAATACCAGGTTGTTTCAGCAGATGCATGAGCAAGTGAGCGGTACTCAGCTTTAGCACTAGAACGGGCAATCGTAGATTGCTTCTTCGAGCACCAAGATATTAAGTTAGTGCCAAGGTAGTTGAATTATGAACTATGCAACCGAGTTAACAGCAAAGGATATATATGGGCGTGTAATGGTAAGGTATTGGAGAAACCCTACCATTTCACGAAAGAGTGTTGGATTCTCTAGTGGTTCTCCATCAGTAGCTATGAGAGGGGGTTTGGTAGCCATAGGTGTGCTCTTAGGTTGGCTGAGAAGGAGATCATACTTCTAGAGGATGTCATGGGCATATTTGAGTTGGTCAATATGAAAACCATAGAAGAGGACACTTGCAAGCCAAGGAAATATTGGAGAGCACCAAGATCTTTTATATCAAAGCCGTGGCTGAGAGCATGAATAATTAAAACTCTCAACAATGCGGTCATGGCTACCAGTAATGACAATATCATCGACATAGAGAAGCAGGTATATGGTGTGTAGCTCATGGTGAAATATGAAGAGAGTGATCCGCCGTACTTTGAAGAAACCCATCAGATAAGAGGAAGGCACTAATGCGATGGAACCAGGCACGAGGAGCTGGCTTGAGGCCGTAGAGGGACTTGTGCAGTTTACAGACATAGGATGGATGGTCAGGGTCGACAAAACCAGGCGGTTGGGTCATATACACATCTTCATTGAGAAACCCCTGTAAAATGCATTTTTGACATCAAGTTGACTAAGACTCCAGCCTTTAGATACCGCAATAGCAATGACTGCGAATCGTGGCAGGCTTGATAACCGGACTGAATGTTTCATGATTGTCAATGCCATGGCGCTGATGGAATCCTTTGGCAACAAGGTGGGCAAGATGTTTAATTCTGAAACCCATCCAACAGTGTTTTGTGTAGGGGAAGGCGGAACTAGAGTCCATGTCTGGTTCTTCAAGATATCATTGATTTCTTCCGCCATGGCGGTACGCCATTCCTGGGATTGAGAGGCCTGGGAGTAACAGGTAGGTTCCGAATTAGCAATAACAATGAGTAAAGCACGAGGAACCGGGTATCTTACAGTGCCATCAGTTCGAACTTTGGGCTTGGAGTTGCCCATGCGTGATCTGGTTTGCATAGGGAGAGGCAGAGCCGCGATGGAAGGGGGCGGATCTGTGGAGGGTTCTGGTGCAGCAGTTGATGGTTCCGGCAAGGTAGAGGAAGCCACAGGTGGGGAAGGAGCAACGGCAGCCGGAGATGGTGAAGGATGTTGTGTGCGGCGTCGGTATGTGTGAATAACAACTGGGGAAGAGAGTGGAGGGGGTGGTGGGATCGACGGGGCATGGCGGTGGTAGGTGGCTAGGGTTGGTGGCACCGTGTTGGTGGATGGTGACGCCGATACAGTCGAGGACAAGATTGGAGCAGGGTAACGCGTTTGTGAGGAGATTGTGGTGACCAGAGGAACTGTTTGTAATGGTGAATCAATGTGGGTATTGGTTTCTTGTTGAAGGATTGGGCTTGGGTTTGGGCTTGGGCCCGAAGTAGAAGAGTGGCTCGGCAGGTGGGCCTACGGAGGTGCAGAAGGGGTGTGGACTAGAATAAAGTCGATGAACTCCGATCTTGTGGAAGATGTAACCTGCAAATCTTTGTAAGGAAAATGGTTTTCGTTAAATAATACATGACCGAAGACAGAGACACGACCAAAGGAAGGATCAAGACATTTATAGCTTTTATGATGAGGACTGTAACCGATGAAGACACATTCAAGACTACTACCTGACAACTTGTTAGAAACATAAGGACCGAGACGAGAAAAACATGCACAACCAAAAACACGAAGAGAAGAGTAGGAAGGTTGACGTTGATGAAGACAGAAGTATGGTGTGTCCCATTAAAGAGTGGATGTAGGGAGAAGATTGATGAGAAAAACAGCGGTAAGAGCTGCTTCGACCCAAAGATCTTGTGGAGCATTAGAAGTGAGAAGAAGGGTGTGAATGGTAGAAACAATGTGACGATGCTTACGCTCAGCTAAACCATTTTGTTGGGGAGTGTGAGGGCAGAAAAAAAGTTGTTGGATGCCCGTAGTGGAGCAAAAATGAGAAAATGCTTTGTTGACATATTCTGTTCCATCGTCACTTCGGAAATATTTAATGGACCCTTAAAAAAGATTTTTAATAAAAGCAACAAGAGTTTGAAAAATGTGTTAGAACCTCATTTTTCCGACACATTGGATAAATCCAAGTATAACGAGAGTACTCATCTGTAAAAAGCACATAATATTTAAATCCACTAACAGAAAGAACTAGGGACATCCAAACGTCACTATGGATTATATCAAAGAGAGATGAAGCAAATTCTTTATTGGATGAAAAAGGTAATTTGTGTGACTTACTAAGCACACATTCATTACAAAAGGAAGTAAACGAAGATTTAGAACCAAGAGAAGACGCAGGACTAGACAAGACTGATGACGACAGGTGACCAAGACGATTATGCCAAAGAGAAGACGACATGGTGACTAGAGCATGAGGAGCTTTGGAGGGGACGCCAGAGACGGGAAGAGGATAGAGGCCATCTTTACATGGGCCTTGAAACAATAGACGACCTGAGCTTAAGCAATATATTTGATAGAAATTAGGAGCAAAGAGGAAGAAAACAAAGGCTATCTTTAGTAAATTTGGCTACAGAAAGTAGGTTTTTACGAATAGAAGGAATTTGAAAGACATTATTTAGAGATTCTCAGTTCTCTAAACATTGTGAGGACCTCCGTAATTTTGGGGATTGTTTATCGGCATGGAGGTCATGTGGTGAGTGGCGCCAGTGTCTGGGTACCAGAATGGATCATCAGGTTGAGCAAAGTGCGCGCCAGCAAATGGACGAACTGATGTGGGTCTAGAGAACTGGTGAGGACATTGAGTAGGCCCATGAAGGGATGACATACATGTTGGACACCACTGCTGTCCGGGAGGAGGGCCAAAGATGTCGGGTTGAGTAGGAGGCCGCATCTGTTGTTGGGCCCATGGGTTCGGCTGAGAGAAGCTCATATAAGGCTGGTAAGAGGGATAAGATTGTTGGTACGGCTGTGTTGGTACACCATACTATGCCACCAAGCATAAGTAACACCTTCGTTATTGTGTGCCCACGAGCCATAATGAGACCCGACCATGACATACATCTTGAAGCCTAACATGCAAGCTACGCAACGGTATCCAGAAGTCACCAAAAGCTTACCTGGAAGTCACATTCTCGGCCTCACCAACATGCCCTCTCACAACACCTTGAAGAGTAGGAATGGGCTTCTTGTCCCACATTGAAGACAATGTAAACGAAGGAGCCTCCTTCTCCTATAAAAGGAGACTCCTTCCCACTTACTCAATACAATCCCATTACACAATCACAAACACTTGTAATACTTTGGGTGACCATTTAAGGCTCCCAACACATAGTAGAATCTTAAGTGGACGTAGCCTTGCCCACCGATGGCAAGGTGAACCACTATAAATCTTGTGTCTCTCTATCTCAATCTCTCCTATCACTATAAACGGCAAACAACATCCGTTAGTGCATAAGATTATCAACCCGCATAATCCACTTCACAAACAAGCTGATTGTTGTAGCTTCCAAAACGAAAAGATGTCTGCCCATATGATAGGCGTTGCTTGCCGAAAACTGTCATCCACCGCCGCTGTTCCCAGCAGACAGATGGCGACCGGAGCAGTGATAGGAGGCAGTCGGATTGGTGGAGGAGCCAACGTTGTGGAATAGTGCAGTGGTGTTGGGCACGAGAAGAGATGCTATCTGTTGGGCATCAAACGCTAGAATTCTGGCTCGGAGATTAGAGAAGTTGGATAGAGTACTCTGTGACAAGGCAGTTCGAAGCATTAAATAATCAAAACCAAGACCAGGATGATCGATTGAGGCAAGTGCATCGACAATTGACTTGGCATGTTACAAGTAGGCATCAACAGATCGGTTCCCTTTCTGAAGTTCATACAATTGAAGCTTTAAGCTTGTGGCGCTAGCAGTTGATTTTTGATTGAAGAAATTTGCAAGACAGTCCCAAATTTCTTTGGATGTGGTGCGCCCAAGGCAGATCCGAGCAACGGGTTCAGTGAGAGAAGTGGTTAGGATGCTAACGATCTTTTGATCCTCAATGAACCATGTTTTGTATGCGGGGTTCGGTTTGGTGGAGGTCGTAGTGTCGCCATTGGCCGAGACAGTGATGGTGCGAGATGGTTTCAGGATTGAGCCATCCACATAGCCCCATAGATCAACACCATTAAGGTATGATTGAATTGGAACAATCCAAACTAAATAGTTGGATTTGGTGAGTTTGGGAAAAGAGGAAGTGTTTTGGGAAACAGAGGAAGAGGAAGCCATGGAAGAACAAAGAAGATGAAGGAAGACAAAGAAAGGAGGACACATAATAAGAAGAAAGAATAATCACAAGTATGGATCTTGACACTAAACTGATACCATGTAGAAATATATTTCTATTGATTGAAAAGTGTTTACATACTTTGCATATATACAGACCCTATAGCTGATATTCTGGGAATGACTAAACTTTTGCATGGCAATCAATATGAATTTACACTAATGATTCTACAATCAATCTAGGAAAATAATGAATGATTCAAATCAGGCTTGATTTGTGTAGAAGATATTTTGACATTAATAAAGAGTTTAAATAGTAGCAAGAATGATTGAATCAATATTCTAACTTAGTGAAGAGTTTAAATAGCACTAAAGCATCAAAATTTATTTTTATAAAACCATAATCTAGAGGATGATATTTAATAGAAGACCGTTGTCTATGTAACCTTGGAGGAAAAACATTAACGAAATTATAAAACTGAAGAAAAGACAGCGATAATAGCATTGATTAGCAGAATGCATAGTATGTTGAAAAACTAGCTTATTCCTTGCGGTCATCTTTTGTGTAGTTGGAGCAGTAAATAAAGATTTTAACCATAACGCCTTCATAGTTTGAAGAGTAAAATGTAATTAATCTTAATTTCTAATTGTTGGTACATTTAAATGATTGAGAAATATTTGACAAGTATAATCTCTCAACCACCATCATGATTAGTAAATGAGAGCACGTGTTCCTTCGACTGTGGTTAGTAATTGGGCAGAGTGGGAGGCCTCTATGTGTTTATCCAATCCATGCACTAATTAGATTCTCTCCTATCCGAATGACACCACCCAGCACGAGCAGAGTATATCCTCTCTCTCTCTTTTTCAGAGCAAGTTCATATGTTGGGTTAGAATGAACACAGTGACCTGGGTCATTCTAGATTACTGTGATTGGGCAGCAGTTTTCACCAGTTTGAAATGTGAGATTGCTGCCGCGTGACAGTGACTGTGTTACACCCCGGTTCTTAAGTTATTTTACGGTTATTTACTTAGTATTATTTTGGTCTTTTACCGTATTGAGTAACCGTTTACTACCTAAGGACCGTACCCTAAAGTTGACTTTCTTTTCCGTTTAGAATTTGGAGAAACTTTCTTCATAAAAACTTTCTTCATAAAAGTTGTAGAGGACGTTAATACGAGTTTGTAGTCATGCTATGTGTTAAAATCGGAGTTAGCATGAAAAAGTATTTAATTAAAAGAGTAAATTTGAGATGGTAAAAAGGGGGTAAAAATTTTGTGGGTATAATTTTCAGTTGGGTTAAGTTTGGACCGGGTATGTGGGCAGCCCAACAGTCCCCCACTCTCTCCCTCTCACCCTCACCCGTCTCTCTCTCTCTCTCTCTCACCCGTGCACCCCGACCCACCGGAGACCAAGCCTCCGTTCGCCGCCGTCCGGTCGCCAAGGACCACCGGACCACCCCAGTTCGGACCCCCGCCACCTCCTCTCCCTCCCCGGCCTAGTGCCCGAGCATCTAACCCGCCGGAAGAGGAGAAAACCCGCCGGAGACGCCGGGAAGCTTTTCGCCGGAAATCCCACCTCCGGCCGCCATAGGTCGAAATCTTTGGCTCATCTTGTAGCCCTCATCAAGCTGAGTAATCCCTCAAAAGGAATTAGTCTATTTCGTTGTTGTTATGGAGAAATGTATAATTGAAGTTTTAGGGATTTATGGAAGTTTTGCTTCGATTACCTTAGTTAGCCTTAGAAATGGACTTTGTGCTAGTTAAGGAAGTTGTTGTGCATGTTGAGAGGAGTGTTGTGCTAAATTTTGAGAAGAATTGGGGTTCGCCGGAATACGGCTGCCGGCCTCCGCCGCCGACGGGGCAGCCGGCGCCGCCGCTCCTTAGGGTCAGTTTTTCATGATTTTGGGTTTGTTTTCATGAGAGGAGTTTAATGAAGTATAGTTTGGAATTTTTGGAGGAGATTTGTTAAGGTTTGGGATTTATCAATGATGAAGGATTTAGGCGGTTATTCGAATGGAAATCCGGCAGTCGGTTTAGCAGGTTTGAAAGTCTAAAAAGGTTAAATTATGGCTTTCGGTAAGTGCGGAGTAATGTGAGCCTTATTAGGTAAAAAGTGGAGAAGTTGGGCAAGAGAAATGAAATTATAGGCTTCTTTTTTATTTCGGAAGTTTTATTAAAGTTTTATCCGGGTCTGGAGGCTTAATAATTATTTATTGTTCAGGACGTGAGGAGGATCATTTGGAGGAAGCCTCAGGTCGTCGGCAAGCATAGCCAAGCACGGTGAGTGGACCTTTGATTTTATTATCATGCATGCACTAAAGTTATTTAATTTCAAAGGCATTTGGAGACATATTATTTTGTTGGATTATCGAGAACCTGAGAGAGGGATCCAGAATCTGAGGAAGCGACTGGAGGGGAAGCAACTGGTTTTCTCGGGTTTGCTCGCATTTGAGAGCCTTACCGCTTCAATGTTTATACTTCCGGAGTTCCACTTATTTTTCCGGAACTCTCTTGCTAATTTTAGTTGACACGTGGTGATACGAATTACTCAGGTGTTACTACTAGTAGCGGAAATTAGTAGTACTAAAACACTCAAGTAATGTAGGTCGAAGGAAATATATTCCTCTCTTATTATTGTGCAAAAGGGTACAATAACTATTGTCTAATGCCTTCTCTCACAATAACTCTCTAGCTCTCTCTGATTCGCTCTCTTCTAAACAGATGTTGTTTCTGTTTCCCTCTCTTCTAAACAGATGTTGTCTCTGTTTCACTCTGGTGTCTAGAACTAAGCTAGGCACCTCTATTTATAGAGTCTAACTCTATAAATCCTTATCTAACTGGGAAACTACTCATTAACTAAGTTAGACAACTATTCCTTTTCAAGCTAGGAAACTATGTACTTAACTAACTTGGAGAAGGAATCACTAATTCCTAAAAGCTAAAGGATACACCTGTATCATGGCTCCCCCTTTTAGGAACTTAAACTCCCGTTTAAGTTAAAACTGGAGATTAGGAAACTCAAGAGTTCCCTTTTATTTGCTGAACCATTTAGCTTTGCTTGGAACCTGACCTGCACGTCCAATGCGGAACACTGTACACTCCCCTCGACGCGTCGTAGCCACTTGCTGCTCCAAAATGCAATCTGCCGGCAACGGATCCTCTTTAAGGCTCTCTTTACTCCGCCTTAACCACACTAAGTCGCTAATACCAAAGTTACAAGATCTGATCTTGTACTTTGCTTGTGACTTCTTCAATTTTGTCTTCTCAACATCTTGACTTGAGTGCCCTTCATGTGGACATGTCAACAAGACAAATTTCCTGCAAGCATTGACTAATCTTTTAGCCTGAGTCGCTGCTACCAAGCTTGCCTCTGGTGGGAGTGACGTCGCCCGAATAACGAATCGTTGTCCGTCTTTCGTAAATGTGTACTTCTGTTCTGAGCCTTCCTTTCGTAGATAGCATCTCTATCCCATAAGTAAGGATTTCCCAGAATCACCTGACAAACATCCAATGGCACCACATCGCATGTCACTTCGTCGATGTAAGATTCATGAAGAGCAAACTTGAATCTGCATTGACTAGTAATACTTAGTCTTGTGTCCTTCTGAATCCATCCTAATGGATATGGCTTTGGATGTTTGACCGTTTGAAGACCTAACTTTTGAACCAAAGCTTCCGAGATAAGGTTCTTCTGACTTCCCGGATCCACAATGGCATCAACTAAACTGGTCTTCACCTGCAGCTTTACAACAAAAAGCTACTCCCTGCGGTTCTCGTCGTCGTTCCCTAACTGTGTTCATGCCATAAGATTGAGCTTCGCATTTGGTTCTGTCATTCCTGGAACTTCCTTTACCTCGTTGGTGATTAATGTTGTCTTCTTCCTCTCCTCCTTGTGCCGTAATACTCTTGGCTTAAGGTAAGGGAACTTTACCCAACACTTATCTGCCACATGGCCTATTCCTTCGCAGTAACTGCAAACCAAACATGCTTTCCCATCAGATACACCATTCTTATGCTCTTCCGTTTTGGCATAGGAATCATTCGACTTACCCCCAGTCTGTTTTCCATCTCCCTTGGTTTCGTTCTTCCTAAACTTCTTCTTAATGGTGATGGCTTTCACGCTAGCGTCTTCAACAGATTGTACCATGAACAATCTCAACTCCCTTTGGAGGTACTCATGCAGTCCTGCTTCGTACTTCATAAATACCGAATACTCCTTCAGGGATATATCTAGAACCATAGCTTGATTCTGGAATTCGGTAGTGTAATCCTCCACGGACTGATTGGTTTTCTGACGCAAGTTATGCCACTTATGCCAACGTTCCTCCAGAAACCCTACTGGATAGAACTTCTTTCTAAGCAATTCTTTGAACTGCTTCCACGACACTACCTCCTCATCACTATTCCTCCGGTAGGACTTCCACCAAGTTAAAGCATGAGATGATAGTTACAGAGTCGCACAGGTGATCTTCACTTGCGATGTAAAACGATGGAACGTAAAATATGTGTCAAGCCGCTCAATCCAGTCGTCCAACTTGTCAACATTGACGCTGCCATCGTACATCGGAACTTCAATCTTGAAATCAATCTTTAAGTTTCGAAAAGAACTCCTTCCTTCTTGTTGCGAGGTTTTGCTGGCAGTGTCAAACTCGTCATCTGATCCCGTCTTTGCTTGTTCTTCTTCCGACTCCGAATTCGTTTCCTTCGGCTTCTCCGGTGATTCCTTCAATAGCAACTGTTTGACGAGACCGGTCAATTTTGCAATTGCAGTGTTTGACGCAGCCATCTGCTTCTCCAACGCAGGAAGTCTTTCTTTCTCTGGTGTTTCATCACCCATCTTCTTTCCTTTTGATCTTGTGGTATTTTCCAAAGACACAAGAGATTTTCCTAGCTTTCTGTAAAGTGAACGAGTCAGGACCATACACCACAAGACTCCCCACGGATACGGTTAGCTCTGATTACCAACTTGATACGAATTACCTAGGTGATACTACTACTAGCGGAATTATTAATAGTACTAAACACACAGGTAATGTAGTTCGAAGAAAATATATTCCTCTTTTATTATTGTGCAAAAGGGTACAATGTTTATTGTCTAATGCCTTATCTCACAATAACACTCTAGCTCTCTCTCTCATACACCACAAGACTCCCCACGGATACAGTTAGCTCTGATACCAACTTGATACGAATTACTCAGGTGTTACTACTAGTAGCGGAAATATTAGTAGTACTAAAACACTCAAGTAATGTAGGTCGAAGGAAATATATTCCTCTCTTATTATTGTGCAAAAGGGTACAATAACTATTGTCTAATGCCTTCTCTCACAATAACTCTCTAGCTCTCTCTGATTCGCTCTCTTCTAAACAGATGTTGTTTCTGTTTCCCTCTCTTCTAAACAAATGTTGTCTCTATTTCACTCTGGTGTCTAGAACTAAGCTAGGCACCTCTATTTATAGAGTCTAACTCTATAAATCCTTATCTAACTTGGAAACTACTCATTAACTAAGTTAGACAACTATTCCTTTTCAAGCTAGGAAACTATGTACTTAACTAACTTGGAGAAGAAATCACTAATTCCTAAAAGCTAAAGGATACACCTGTATCACGTGGGACGTGTTAAGTGATTTTTATTATTTCCAAGTACAGTTGGGAACTGTACTGTGCGCTATGAGTTTATTATAATTTTTGGGGAAGTGTGGATCTTTTTATTTTAATATTGTACTTCACCATAAAAGGGTTGATTTATATTGATTATTGCTAGCTAACCTTATTAGAGTTCCTCATCATATGTGAGTCGCTATTATAGCCTTATTAGCGGTCTTCTTCATATGTGAGTAGAGCGCGTAGCGTGGGACGCTATTATAGCCTGGGAGGTAACTGATCGGTATATATATATATTTATTGTTAGCTAGCCATTATTTAGCGGTCCTCATCATATGTGAGTTGAGCGCTTAGCGTGGGACGCTATTATAGTCTTATTAGCGGTCCTCATCATATGTGAGTAGAGCGCTTAGCGTGGGATGCTATTATAGCCTGGGAGGCTTATAGTTATGGTGAAACCTCTTCCCCATATTTTATTGATTTATTGGGAACCATTGGGATTGGTTCATTCTTGTTGCCTCTAATTATTTTCGGAAAGATTTCCAAGAATGGCATGCATAAATATTTTCTCAATGAAAAATATGGGAAAAGCATTAAATTGATTTCCATGCTCTATCATTAAGTCCGTATCTTTGTTATTTATTTTTGTCCACTCACTCTAACGTTTTAAATGCTTTCCCCTAGGCCTTTCGTTTTAAATGCCTAGTCTGCAGAGCTCTGTTCGGCGAGAATAGGAGACGTGTCTTATTTCCCACCTCATCCAGTTTTCTCTCATAGGTTACTAGTTAACCTACCTATGTATTTTCTTCTTTTATAGTAGTTGCTCTGATAACCTTGGGATGTTTTAAGTGATGTTGTTGTTGTGTGCTAAGAGCTTGTGACTCCACCTAGGAGTGTTGAAAAAGGTTTATTTGGTATGTTTGTATGAGAGATTAAATTCATGAAATTATTTTGATTTATTATGTTAGTTGAGGTGATGGATGTTTATTTGGGGGAGCAGATGGCTCCAGAAGATGTGGACCAAATTGTTTTAGAAGTGTTTGGGTTGTTGGTGATTTTTCTTTCAGGTAGGGTTACCCATTTTCAAAGGAGGTTATGCTAAAATTTTGGTAGAATTTCCCTTGAGGTGGGTCCGGCAGGGTTTATTCCGGATTTCAAGGGGAAATCCGGGGTAGGTCCTGACAGACTGTTTATTGAATTAAAAAATGATTTTTAAGTGTGAATAATGACTTTAGTTGTAAATAAATAGTAATTAAACAATATGATCGACTTAATGAAATTAATTTTTTTATTCCATGACATTTAATTGATAGACCAAGTCTAGGAAAAAAAATAAATTACAATAATTTGAAATTTCTTAATAACTATCTAATTATCAGGATTATTATCCTCATTACAAAAGAAATCGGTGTTTGAAAGATCATTGCCATCGATGGGGATAATAGTAACTGGGAAAAGGTGGTTGGTAACATCCACCGGAATAGGGTGTTTGGGGATATCCACCGGGGAAAGGTGTTTGGGGATATCTTCCAGGGGAAAGACCCCGAAAAATTTGCTTATGTCTCCGCTATCGCGTTTTGTTTTGCTAGCCAATAATCTTTTTTAGGCCCTGGCGACATATATAGTACTTGGATTCATCTCCATAATACACTCTTCCCTCTCTTAGATTTTGAATTGCTCATTCCGCATATCCATTTGGAGCCGCATATATTCTCATTGTTGTTGGTCTTGCAATTGCCTTGCGTATGCTTCATCTCGTTTTTCCCTTGCTGACAAGATTGATGTTTGGTTGTTTGCAAGCGTCACGACAGCAGATGCGACAGATGATTCTTCTTTGGCCGCCTTCCCTTTTCGATGTGCTTCCTTTGCAGCCTTTCTTCCTATAGGTTGCACATTCCGGTCGGGAGCAACTTCATCAACATCTTTTTCTAAGCTGATAGGAGATTCATCACAACTTGGTTGCGTAGACATCCCTTCATTGCCTCCCATTGATGTTGCCACACTCATCTCGGTCGGAGATGGAATGTCGTGAAATGCTTGAAAACCTTGAACAACTTCATAGCAATCAAAACTCGAGAATTGGCCTTTTGGGTCTTGGTTGATTTCCCTTTGGACATGGCTTGTTTCCAAATCTCTTGTGCTTTCTTATACTACAAATAAAAAAACTACAATTAATGGGATACATGAAATAGTAACTAATTTATCAAAAAATCATAATAATTATGTAAACACGAAATTAGTAACTAATTATTCATACCTCATCAAGTGGATTTGTACCACTCTTTACCCAATTCTTAGCTTATCGTAATGCACAATGCCATTGAAACAATTCGGGTTTCAAAATTCTCCACCTCCCTATAAATGCAGATGCACTTCGATCGGTAGCATCTGGTAAATTTTTGAAGTAGTGTATGCGGACATTATCCCATAGCTCGACTTTCTTTTGATTATTACCCTTTCTTGAATCTTGGCTAATAAACCTCCACGACTTGCACAATTGGAGGTCTTCCTCTGGACTCCATCTCGCCAAAGTTGTGTTAACTCTGGCCATGATTGAAACAAAGAAAAAACCTAGAAGATGAAAGCTATGTAATTTGAAAACTAAGAAATTTTGATGTGTGAGATAAATTGGTGAGGAATGTGTAAAATTGTGATGGTGTTCTAGGATATTCTCTATGTGTGCCTTGGCCTTATGCCAATAGGATATGTAGTTAGACTAGATCTATGTATTCATATCCTTACCATATTGGTATTGTGTAATTCCCTATATAAAGGGCTCCTATCAATGAATAAGAGATTCTCTTGCTATCTCTTTGTCTCTACCATTAATCCTTCATCACGTTATCATGCACTTTGTTCTAACCCTAGAGCCAATAGCCCACCATTTTTTTCCAAACCCTAAAAACCAAAACCCTAAAATCGGGCAGCCTTGTTTTTCCCGATTTCCGACCAAAATTCCGACTGCCCTCCGCCGGAATTTTATATCCCCAGAAAGCTCTTTCCGTCACGGATCCAACGCCGCCGGCCTCACCCTGAGAATCAGCCGGAAAGTC
>NC_020491.1:17385405-17386688 GCF_000184155.1 Fragaria vesca subsp. vesca
TAAATCAGTTGCAACACCAACGGCTACCTATTATGAGATTGCATTTTGGACGGCCCAGATTTGTGGACCGTTGCATTCAAACGAAGAGCCAAGCCGCACAAGTGGACGACGCGTGTCCCGGGGGGGGGGGGTGCAAATGAATGGCTGGCGTTCATCCGTGGGAGAGACGCTCCATGCAGGCATGTTACAAAGAGGGAAGCAGGCCGCTGACGTCAATCACGTGTCTGTGCTCGAGCTGAGGTGGAAAGAACTCACCTGGGTCACTCTTCTCCTCTCACCTGGGCTAGATATCCCCCCAAAAATCTAACTTGGGCTAGAAAATGAGAGAACCCATTTCATGGGTGGAAGCAAAAAAATTTGGGTTGTGTTACTTTGCCTATGTGGATCCAACCTGGGTTGGATTTTTTTCCCACCGGTGGACTTGCACTCATACACGTCCATTTTTAACATTTATGTGTTATTGGCCAACAAGAAAAGACATTTTTATTCATCTTTTAGAATCTGACAAGAACTTTTTTTCAAGACGGATCAAATAGTTAGAAAATTCTAATATACTATATGGTATAATATGCCTCACAAAATATGTGGCTATCATTGATTGAAAAAGCAACTAAATAACTATGTAATGACCATTTACCCCTTCAAAAGCCCTCATGTGTCATACAATTTGACACGACCCACCCCGAATTTCACCCTGAAACCCAGAGTAAGTCGTGCGGGGACCACCTCCAAGGAAAATTTACTGAAAAGATTAAGAAAATCTCCCTTGCAGATGGACAACCCTAACTCGAAAATTTCATATTACACTTCTGAACATCACATAATATACAAAAATTCTAAAGTATTCAGAGCTACTAAACACAAGCGGAAGCAAGAAAACACGAGTAGGTTGAACAGGTAACCTACTGGCGAAAACTGGCAGAAATGCGGGTGACTATGCCTCGTCTCCTACTAGATCCAACCCGAACTCTGCAGACTGGGCAATTTAAAACGAAGGGCCCAGGGGAAAACATTTAATAACGTTAGAGTGAGTGGAAAAAATAAAATAATAAATAAAATATTTATGTTTCCCCAAATTAATTGCTAAGGAAAAATCGAATGCATGCCGCAAGCGATAAAACTTTTATCCCATAAAATATCGAGCCTCTCAGACTCTATAATATATGTATGTATTTACACTCGTCCATACTCCCTATATAAATTCATGGGTCTATATAGGGTTACTACGCTCGCGTCCAACGCTCACGTCACGCCTTAATGCGGTGCTACACTACGCCACTCAA
>NC_020491.1:17387051-17388467 GCF_000184155.1 Fragaria vesca subsp. vesca
CAAAAATACCAAACTTCGAAAATTCACAAACCTATCCAAAAAATTCCATAAATCACACCAATATACTCCTCTTAATATTCCACATTTAAAACCCTAAAAATCTCCTAACCGGCGGCGGCTCCGCCGGCAGCCGTTTTCCGGCGACCTCCTATGCTCACCAAAAATTGGCAGCATCTTCCTCTCAACCTCCTCTACAACATTCCTAACTACCACAAACTCCAATTCTAAGCCTAACCATGTCGATCGAACACAAACAACCATAAATCCCTAAAACTTTCAATTAAACAAACCTCCCTAACGAAATCGAATTTAGCCGAAACCTTTTGAGGGATTACTCACCTAGATGAGGGCTACAAGTTGAGCCAAAAATCACGACCTATGGTGGCCGGAAGACGGAGCTTCGGCGAAGGACCCTTTCCGGCAGTCGAACCTTTCGGGGTTGACCGCTCCTTCACGGCGGCATTCCGGGCGCGTGCACCGGTCCAGGATGAGAGAGGAAGAGGCAAGGGTCCGAACGGGACCAGTCTGGCGGTCGGTGGTGGCCGGACGGCGGCGGACGGCGTTGGTGAAATTTCCGGGTGGAGAGAGGAGAAAATCGGGTGGGAGGAGAGAGAATCGGGAGAGAGGGAGAAGAGAAAAAGGGTTTTGGGCCTCACCCCAAACCGGTCCACAACACTTAACCCAATCTTCCAAAAATAAAAACACTCCGAAAAATAATACCCGAATAAAAATTACCTTTTACTAACTAAAATTTACCATTTTTACCGTCGTCGTATTTTCCTCATACGAATAATCCTCCGCACATAATCGTCCCCGAAACCCCTCTAGGGACCAATTAAACTATTTACTCAATGACGGAGACGGTAAAATTCTTATTATAATCAGGCTAGTAAATAAGGTAAAAATATAAGGGTCGGGATGTGACACAATTAGACAGATTTGTAATAGGTATGTCATTCCATATGGTATGATAGTCAAACCCCAAATAGTTTCCCAGATTGTGAACCATTAATTTCACAACCTCTCATTTATTAAAGAGAAACTATACCACTAGACTAAATGATACTGCGTAACTCCTAGTTTTGTTCTTTAATTATAGAGGAGGAAAAGAATCCTTTTGTACTCTTCTTAAAAAAATAAATAAATAAATAAAAAAAATCCTTCTTTACTCTTATATAAAGAGTAATTTTAAATACACACCATTTACTTAATACACTACCCATCTAGTTTTTCATTTTAATATTATACTAAATACACATCTAAAACTACCTAAAATACCCTCAATATCTCTAAAACTAATAATAATCTATTATTTAATATAATTATTATATATTTACTATTTCACAACTCTCTTTACGTATTCTTTTTATTTTCTATTATTTTTTATCGGGTTAGAAATTTTTTCTTGATATTTTT
>NC_020491.1:17388487-17389802 GCF_000184155.1 Fragaria vesca subsp. vesca
AAATAAATCGGTAAATAGTGGATGGGAAGATTAGAGAGGAGGCCAGCGATCTCACATCATCAGAACCTCCATAGTTGCAGACTCGCATAAAGAAGCCGCCAAGCCATCATTAATCTCTCCATCATCCACGGTTTATCTTTCCTTTGCCATCTTTTAGTCTCCTTGTGTGATTTGACAGCCATGTGTGGCTGAATTCTCTTAGTTAGGGGCAAGGTTTGAAGCCCCAAGAATGTTTGAGATATTGTTTTGAACCTTGGTTTCAAATTATTGAGTCTTTCAAATTGTTTATTTGGTTTTGGTTTATGGGGAACTCTTGCTTGTTTATGTTCATGTATGCGCAACATAGAACATTATGAACTTGTGAGTGGGGCTAGAATTAGGTTGCTTAATTCAAGGTAATAAAACCTATAGGACAATAGGTGAAACCAAATAAAAAGGATTGCATGCTAGGTAGGCATTCCACAATACTTGTTCAATCAAACTTTCATTGATTTTAATGCTTAGAATAATTTGTTGATAGGATAACATCTATACCTTGATTGGTTATTCTAAAGGCTTAGTAATGGTGCGTTCACCTTGTTTAAGAATTTAAGGGAAGTAATAAGGACTTACGCAGTACGTTCACGGTTTGTTCTTGATTGATACCGATTTGTGACTTAATGATTGAAGCTTTGGTTGTTAACATGTCTTGAAACATACTTGGTGGTGGATTTCTAAGTCTCTAACATCTCATCCATCTGATCTTTTCTGCTTTATTTTGTTTCTTTGTTTTCTTTTGTTTATAATTACAAAACACATATATCTAGTACTATCATCTTTCGTTTTCTTTTGTTTTGTAATTAATGTAAATTGTAAAAGGTACCCTCAATCCCCGGCTTTTTTAACGATACCCTTATTTGTTTTATACTACAATTGACACAAAAGGGTTTTTAATTGAAACGTCTGGTTTTTATTTTTTTTCTTTTGATGCGTAGTAATATAGTAGAGAAGAGTTAGGTTTTAGGAAAGAGGAAATTTTTTTTCCCCTAATAATTAATGGATGTTTTGTAATTAAACATACTTAATAAAATTTGATGTGAAATATAAAATAGGGTAAATAACACTAAAGTGTCATTGAAAGTACAAATGATAAAATAGCCTTCAAATGTTCCACATGTTAAAATGGTCACCATTAAAACATGTTACATGATAAGATAGTACCTCATAACATCTTAAATGATAAAAATGTCTATTTTCATATTTTTTATATGACCATTCTACCCTCCTCTCTAATTTCCTTCCTCTGTCCATGATCGATTCGCTCTCTCTCTCTCTC
>NC_020491.1:17390148-17406024 GCF_000184155.1 Fragaria vesca subsp. vesca
CTTCTCTCTCTCTCTCTCTCTCTCTCTCTCTCTCTCTCTCTCTCTCTCTCTCTCTCTCTCTCTCTCTCTCTCTCTCTCTCTCTCTCTCTCTCTCTCTCTCTCTCTCTCTCTCTCTCTCCCTCCTCTATCACCGACGATCGTCGACATGGATTGTGAATAGAGCTCCGGTCTCCGATCGCAAATACATGCACTCCGTCAGAGCTCTGGCAAACCCCACTTCCCCTCAGCGGATACCTCCCTCTCCCCTAGGCTCAGCTGCCGCATCGCCCTCTCCATCCCCTGTGTCTCTAGGCCGCGCTAGTCGACGGCGCTCGCCGGCGGCATCATCCACTCCACCTCGTCAGATCCGTCAAGGCCTGCCCTGTCCCCCCTCCTCGTCACATCGTCGGCGCTTGAAGATGTAGGAAGGTGAGATTAAATCGTGAAGGGGAAGGGGAAGGGTAGTAGGAGTCGTCGGGTTCGAAGTTGGAGGCCATTAAATCGTGAAGCCTATTGCAGTTTCTTGTACATACGTCAACTTGGGAGAGAGAGAATCGAAGAGATGAAGTTTTTAAGTTTTTTCGACCATGTTTTGTGTTTTCCGGCGACCGTCAAATTCAACTCAAGTATCAAAGTTTGTTAAATTGTCGAGCTTCACCTCCTTACTAAATTTGAGTTTGGTTGAGTTTTGAAAAACTGGGATCATGGATTTGGATTATGAACTGGGGTGGTGTATGCATTTGGATATGTAAATAATTGTTGTAGTTATTGTTGCTGATCTGATTGTTCTTTGCTACATTTTGGTAAAACAATAAAATGTGTCTTGTTGAGGATTTGCTTTTTCTGTTTGTTTTCTGCAAATTCTGTTTGTTTTCACCGGCTATTAGGATTGTAGAGAAGTTGAACATGGGTGCTTTTGGTCATGTATTAGTAATTGAGCATTCATCATATGAAGATAACAAGGAAAAATCTGTATTTAACTGTTGTATTGGTATAACAGAAGCAAACATCTCAATTGTTTTAGTTCACTGTCATTGCTTCTCATAGTTTGCAGGGTTTCAGGGCCATTTATTCCGTCCGGGAAAGAAAATTATGTAGATGGATTTTGATATCTTAGTGCAGAAGTCTCTTCTTGATATGCCCTTCTCCAGTTCTCCATTCTTTAGTAATACCAACTAATTTAGATCTCTTCTTGGTATGATGATTATTTCCCATATCGTGCATTTTGAATCAGGGAGTTTAAACTTGAAAGTAGTAACCTGACTTGGCAATGATATGGGCAGATAGCAAATGTAGCAACTGAGGTGTAGTTAGATTTTAGAAGGTGGATTTGGATGAGCAGAGTGTCAAGACCCACCCCGAATTTCACTCTGAAACCCGAAGTAAATCCTGCGGGGACCACCTCCAAGGAAAGTTTACCGAAAAATCGGCATCACCTCCCTTGAAAATGGACAACCCTTCCTAAATAATACCTGCAAACACTTCAGAAAATTTAAATCCAACCTTAAACTCCTGGAGCCTTTGTGCTCCCCAAATCACAACACCACCCAAATTATTTACTAATCTAAACAAATCTCATATCCAACCATTTATAGGTTCAGAGCAACTCTAATAGGAAAAAAGGAAACATAATAAATTAACAAGCGAAAGCTATATGATGACTATGCCTCATCTCCATGTACGCCCAACCTCAACTATGCAATCTTGCAAACTGGGCATTTTAAAACGAAGGGCCCAGGGGAGAACATTTAATAACGTTAGAGTGAGTGGACAAAAATAAATTAATAAAATAAAATATTTATGTTTCCCCAAATCAATTTCCAAGAAAAAATCGAATGCATGCCGCAAGCGATAAAAACTTTTATCTCATAAAATATCGAGCCTCTCAGACTCTATAATATATGTATGTATTTACACTCGTCCATACTCCCTATATAAATTCATGGGTCTATATAGGGCTACTACGCTCGCGTCCAATGCTCACGTCACGCCTTAATGCGGTGCTACACTACGCCATTAAGGTGGACAGACGGGTGTATAAATATGTGTTCATACCCCCTATATGAATTAAACACTCAAATAGGCTACTACGCTCACGTCCAACGCTCACGTCACACCATAATGCGGCTATATGCTACGCCATTAAGGTGGACAGACACATATGGCTAGCTAGCTTTAATATACATACTCTCTCATAAATACATATTTATATCTACCGAAAATCCCATTTTCGGTGACTCCAAGAGAAATAAAATCGTCAAAATTAAAAATGACGTCAAAATGCTCCACAACATTAATTGTTCATCCATGAACATAGCATGCATATTATTTAAAACAAAAGTCCACTCACAGTATGAGGCCTAAGCCTTCCAATGCTCGGAATACTCCTCGAGCGCTGCCTCCAACTAATCACACTCTCTAGCCAATCCCACGTCTTCTCGGTTCTCTGCTGGATTTACTACTTCGTCGGATTCCGGCAATTTGCCGGAATATTCTACCGGATTTTGGTCACTTGCCGGAATTTGCCATGATCTCCCCGCAATCTCTAGAACACCAAGTTCTTAGCCACTGTTGGAAAGTCTTCATCGCCGGATTATCACTTGCAGCACCACCTTCCAACAAGAAATCACACCTCCTTCGTCGGCAGTAGTGTCTCTGCCGATTTTTTTGGATTCGGGTCTCCTCCTACACAGCAGCAGCAGCCCTCCTTGCTTCCATACTAGCTAATCTCGGTCTCCAGAGATAGATACGACGTCGGAAAAAAGAAGAGGAGCGCCGAGCAGCCTCGACGGCGTTAATGGCGATGGCTCGCCGGAAATCCCAAAAAAAACAGAATTAGGGCTTCCTCCGATTTGGCCACGAATCAAGAAAACAAAGACATAACAAGGAAGAGGGAAGTGAGGAGAACAAGAATATACCCTTCATAGCCGTCGTCCCTGCCGGAGCTTGCCGGAAATTGAAGAACACAGTCGAGCTTTCCTTCGATCGATCACCACCGAATCGAGATGAAAGTGTGATCCATGGACCGGGTTTTGAAGAGGAGAAGGAGAGGAAAAGATCGGTGGTAATTTCTTGACCAGAGGTGGCCGGAATCGGCGACGCCGTGCCGGAGAGAGTGGAGGTAGGCGGAGAAGAAAATAGAGAGAGCTAGCTCGGGTCAACGCCCGAGTGTGGGTTTGACAAGGTCAACCCATCTGTTTTCCCTTTATACCCGAACCAACGGTCCAGATCGAAACCCTAACTGATCAGATGGCCAAGATTAAAAGTTATAATCTGATTTCAGAAAAATTAACTATAACACCAAGCCTTCGATAAATCGTAGAAAATAGCTCGAAACTCCAAAAATAATTGGAGGACACCAATGAACTCGTATCGATGCGCACTAAGACCTCGGGTCCATAAAAGAAGAACTTGACATTTTGAGAAAAACTCGACAATAAACTCGAGTGTTAAATTACCAAATTATCGAGCACGGTTAAATTCTTCAGTAACTCATGCAATACCTAGTAAATAGGTAAAATTGGGTCTGGGATGTTACACAGAGTTTGTAGTATTGTAACTTGTTTTCTAGTTAGATGTTACCTAGATGTTATTGCTAGCATGTGTCTAATATATAAGTTCATATGTCCAAATTAATGTTCTCTCTTTCATAGATATTTGCATATGCACTGTTGACCGCAGACTCAGCTGCATCAAAAGTAAGCAACTTGAATAACACAAATATCTGGCACACACCACTCCCGAATTTCTGTAAATCACCGAATAGTATCAATCAATTTGCTTTCAAGTTCCACCAAGTATAATATGAGGTTGGTTGCCCTGTTTTAATCTCTACATATACACTACAATCGTTCAAGTGTTCTTTGTAATATTAGTTCTACAGATCTTATGAGATAATGACCACTGCCGAATTTTCCATTGCTGATTTCATGGTCTTATTACATGTCACAGAGTTAGCAAACGCTCTTTATCACATACACATGTTAAATATATTTTCATGAACATGCAAAACACACATACTTGCAACCCATATGACGCTACAAATAATTGCAAGTCATTATACTTGTTATATATCTGTGGTCTTATACTCTCGAACAAGAGCCTTGATCATGGCATGACACCCCACCAGCCGGGAGCCATGCAACTTACGCCAACAAAACATCTTGGACTCACTCAAGGTACCATTTATATTTACCTATAGAGGATTACGAGTCCTAGCTACCTCGGGCTCAAAATTATCTTCTCCCCGACATCTATCGCCACACTTCTTTACTAGGATGGCGATATCGAACACCCACACCGGGTATTGATATCGATAGCGGCCAAAGGCCTTAAAAGATACTCTATTTGCAGGTACTCCCTTCACTGTAATGCCTCATGGTATCGCCACACGGTAACGCCCTATATATGGCTACACCCTAAGTGACTATACTCGATAACTATAACTCGTAACTATACTTCTCGCTACAAACTCTTGGTATATAGCGACACTTCACCTCGCTACAACTCAAGTTATACACACAACAGGTGTAAACAACCAGCACTCAAACGTGCAATCTCAGGCTACACACACCACGAGTGTACACAACCAACACCCTAATGTGCAATCTCAGGTTATACACACAACAGGTGTAAACAACCGGCACTCAAACGTGCAACCTCAGGCTACACACACCACAAGTGTACACAGCCAGCATACAAACATGCAATCTCAATTAAACTACACACTCCACGAGTGTGTCCAACAACCTCACCTCGAGGAAATGTACGTCATCATGATCTTTCATGGCACGGCCCCTGCCATGAAAACTTCTCATGGCACCACGCTATCAAATCTATATAATACCACCATGATATTTCAACATCGTCCAGTACAGTCACGACATGTTCTCAAAGTTATACATGTCAATCACTCCATGCAGCCACTCTCTGAGGTTGCTCTCCATGATAGACGACTCTACTCTTCATGGTCTTTCCACAGTCTCCTTATGGTTTCTCTTTGGTTTCTTTTTTTTTTCTTTTCTTTTCTTTTTTTCTCTATACATAGCATGATCTCTATGGTCTCTCCACCGCTACTCCCTATGGTTACATATCGGTTGCTCACATATAGATAGTCTCCATGGCCGCTTCTTATGGCTTTCCTATCTTCATGACATTATGTGCTCTCATGGTTACGCTAAGGTCTTTGGTTACTCCACCATCATTCTCCACGGTGACAGTTTACGGTTACGCCTTATAGCTACATCTAATGGCTATACTTAATGGCTACATTGTATAGCCACATCTCTCGCTACACCATTTATGCCCAGCCCCTTTATGATTGCTCTCTAGAATATCTAACCACGAGTTCCCACACCAAAATAATAATAAAAAATAAAAATAAAAATCGTTTCTCCAAGTGTGAGGTTTCGACACCTCGTTACTCCAAGTACAAACGCCTACCAGCATAATATCACCATAGATAAGCCAACTGTGGCGAGTACGATCCCCGGCACATGGTGTCACTTAGCCAACCGTGCCAACACACTCCTCGGGCACACGGCATCTATCATCAATCAGCCACCCGGGATGAGTCTACAAACACTCCTTGGCGCGTGACACCTACAAGTCACCAAAGTGCTTAAGGCACTTCCCGACACATGACATTTCTCACCTCTCGTGTCACATCCCGACCCTTAAATTTTTACCTTATTTACTAGCTTGGTTATAATAAGAATTTTACCGTATCCGTCAATGAAGTTATAGTTTAGTTGGTCCCTAGAGGGGTTTTGGGGGACAATTATTTTCAGAGAGTTATTCGTATGAGAAAAATATGAATACGGTAAAAATGGTAAATTTTAGCTAGTGAAAGGTAATTTTTTAATAGGGAATTTTGTTTTGGGGTGTTAAATTGGTGGAGTTGGGTAATATTTGTGGTGTTGGGCCAGGTTGGTGTGAGGCCCAAACCCCATTTTCTCCTCTCTTTTTCTTCTCTTCCTCCCGACCTCTCTCCCGACCTCTCCCGCTTCCGGTTCTTCTCCAGCTCTTGCCGCCGTCGACCGACCGAGCCAGGCCGCCGGACCGGTCTTGTTTGGACCCCTGTCCTTCCCTCTCCAGCCCTGAGTTGGTGACAACCCCTCTCCCGCCGGCGTTTGCAAGTTATCACGCCAAGAAGCCGTGGTGGTTCTCTCCCCGAAGCTCCCTCCTCCGGCCACCAATCCGGGCAAGCCTTATACGGTTTTGTAGGTCTCCAACCCAGCTGCCTTGCCCTAAAAGGACTCACTCCAGTTCGCTTCAGGTAAGGAGAAATTTGAGGTGGAAGTTCTAGGGCGTTTTTTATGTTTCCGTTCGATTGGCATAGCTAGGCTTGGATTTTGGGTTTGTGCTAGTTACGAAAGTTGTAGAGCACGATGAGAGGATTATTCTTTCAAAATTTTATAGGCATTGGAGGTCACCAGAATCGGCCTCCAGCCGCCGCTGTTTGGGAGTTTTGTATAGTTTTAAGTGTGGAATATTAAGGGGAGTTTATTGATGTGAATTATAGAATTTTCGGATGAGTTTTGAATAGGTTTGTGAATTTCCAAAGTTTGGTGTTTTTGGCGGTTAATTAATGTAGAATCCGGCCGTTGGATTTAAGTCGTATAATTTGTGGAAGGTTGATTTAGGCTGCCGGTATGTTCGGTGAAGTTTGAGCCATTTTGAGTTAAACATGGCGAAGTTGGGCAATGATGAGTGTGTGGGAGGCTCACGTTTAATTTTGCCCATTTTGTTTAAATATTGGATTTTTAGTTGGGAAATTAATTGTATATTTGGTTCAGGACGAGAGGCGGCCCGAGCAGAAGAAGCCTCAGAGCGTCATCAGGCTTAGGCCTAATTTGTGAGTGGACCTTTGTTTTAATTGAAAAGCATGCGATGAATTATCTTGTTGATCATTTATTTTTTTCCTGAGATTTATTTCTTTCTCGGATATTTGGTAATTTTCCTCCTTTGGAAAGATCCCGAAAATGAGATTTTTGGTGAATATGTTTATCGGATATTATGAGTATAGTATGTATATAAATGCTAGCTAGCCCTACGTGCTTGGTCAGTCATAATGAGGTAAAATGCCATTATGGCGTGACGTGAGTGTTAGACACAAGCGTCATAGCCCTATATGAAAACTACTTTCTTTTATGGTTTATTTAGGTTTTCATATAGGGAGTCCACACGTATATGAATACACCGTCCTCTTCGGTCATAATGAGGAAAAATTCCATTATGGCACGACGTGAGCGTTAGACTCAAGCGTCGTTTAGGGTGAGTCGTTTAGCGTTAGACTCAAGCGTCATAAGGAAAAATTCTATTATGGCACGACGTGAGCGTTAGACTCAAGCGTCGTAGCCTTGTATGAATTTCTACTTTTCTAAATTGTTAATAAAATTCATACAAGGAGTCTGACGAGTGTAAATACATACACATATATGTTTATATATACTTTAGCCTGAGAGGCTCCAGTTTGTTGAGTTTGGAGACTAGCCAGAGTTGGTCATGAAATTGCCAGGATATGAGTTGAGCGCTTTTGAATTTTCGCATGCAACATAATTTCTTTGGAAATTAAAATGGGAATGCATAAATATTTTTATTAATTTATTTTTGTCCAATCACTCTAACGTTATTAAGTGTTTTCCCCTGGGCCCTTCGTTTTAAAATGCCCAGTTTGCAGAGTACGGGTTGGATCTAGTAGGAGACGAGGCATAGTCACCCGCATTTTCACCACTTTTCATCCGTAGGTTACCTGTTTAACCTACCTGTGTTTTCTTACTTCCGCTAGTGTCTAGTAGCTCTGAATACTAGGGTTTAATGTATATTATTTCGGTTATGGGCGAAGGCTTGTTGACATTTTAGAATATTTGACGGAGGATTTATGTTATCTTTTTTGGATATTATGTGTTGTTTTGGAAGATGTTTTATTATTCTTGGTGGTGGTTGTGTTGGGGAGCACGTAGGCTCCAGAAGTTAAGGGTGGATTGAGAATTTTAGAAGTGTTTGCAGGTTTTCTTTAGAAAGGGTTGTCCATTTTCAAGGGAGGTTATGCCGAATTTTTGGTAATATCTTCCTTAGAGGTGGTCCATGCACGACTTACTTCGGGTTTCAGGGTGAAATTCGGGGTGGGTCTTGACGTCTCGAGCACGCCATAAGGAATCCCCCATTCCAACTCAGTCCTCGTTTCGGTGCCCAGCCACCATAATCTCTCTCGACACTGGGGGACTCGGGCAACAACCTTATATGCCGACATTTACCACGCCACCATGATGCTCACCAGGCCTACTCAGAACCCTCGCCATAACAACACTCACCAAGACTCAGCGAAACTCTCCCTGCCTCATCAGGCACCCTTACCACGTCTCATGGCGTGATCTTGGTACACTTTGGCAACACCCGCCTTACCCCATCGACATCTTAGCTACGCTCCTTAACGGGCTCTCGGCATCTTTGCCATGCTTCCTAGAGTGCTCTCGCCATGCCATAGCGATAGTCACCCCTTCCTCGACAGCTCTTTACTTGCCCTATCGGCACCATCATTATGCCCTAGTGGCACCCCTCGCCATGACACGACCCACCCCGAATTTCACCCTGAAACCCAGAGTAAGTTGTGCGGGGACCACCTCCAAGGAAAATTTACTGCAAAGATTAAGAAAATCTCCCTTGCAGATGGACAACCCTAACTCGAAAATTTCAAATTACACTCTTAATTTATCACTTCTGAACATCGCATAAAATACAAAAATTCTAAAGTATTCAGAGCTACTAAACACAAGCGGAAGCAAGAAAACACGAGTAGGTTGAATAGGTAACCTACTGGCGAAAACTGGCAGAAATGCGGGTGACTATGCCTCGTCTCCTACTAGATCCAACCCGAACTCTGCAGACTGGGCAATTTAAAACGAAGGGCCCAGGGGAAAACATTTAATAACGTTAGAGTGAGTGGACAAAAATAAAATAATAAATAAAATATTTATGTTTCCCCAAATTAATTTCTAAGGAAAAATCGAATGCATGCCGCAAGCGATAAAACTTTTATCCTATAAATATCGAGCCTCTCAGACTCTATAATATATGTATGTATTTACACTCGTCCATACTCCCTATATAAATTCATGGGTCTATATAGGGCTACTACGCTCGCGTCCAACGCTCACGTCACGCCTTAATGCGGTGCTACACTACGCCATCAAGGTGGACAGACGGGTGCATAAATATGTGTCCATACCCCCTATATGAATTAAACACTCAAATAGGGCTACTACGCTTACGTCCAACGCTCACGTCACACCATAATGCGGCTATATGCTACGCCATTAAGGTGGACAGACACATATGGCTAGCTAGCATTTTCTATACATACTCTCTCATAAATACATATTTATATCCAACCGAAAATCCCATTTTCGGTATCTCTCCAAGAGAAGTAAAAATCGTCAAAAATTAAGATGACGTCAAAATACTCCACGACATTAATTATTCAATCGTGAACTTTAGCATGCATTTATTTAAAATAAACGTCCACTCACAAATTAGGCCTAAGCCTGATGTCGATCTGGGGTCTCGTCTGCTCGAGCCTCCTCACGTCCTGTTCCAAATAAAATATTAATTTCCCAACCAATAATCCAATATTTAATCAAAATAGGCAAAAATTACCCGAGAGCCATAATTACGCTCATTATTGCCTAACTTCGATATTCTTACATCGGAACGATCCGAACTTAAATATCATACTCCACAGTCGTAAATATAACCTCCCCAAAATACGACTTAAATCCTACGGCCGGATTCTACATTAATTAACCGCCAAAAATACCAAACTTCGGAAATTCACAAACCTATCCAAATCTCATCCAAAAATTCCATAAATCACACCAATATACTCCTCTTAATATTCCACATTTAAAACCCTAAAAATCTCCTAACCGGCGGCGGCCGGCAGCCGTTTTCCGGCGACCTGCAAATGCTACCAAATTTTAACAGAATCTTCCTCTCAATCTCCTCTACAACTTTCATGACTAACACATCACCCAATTCCAAGCCTAACTAGGCTAATCGAACGAAAACAACTTAAACACCATAAAACTTCCACCTCAAATTTCTCCTTACCTAGCTCAAGAGGGAGGGAACTGTTTGGAGGGGTTGTTGCACGGGAGGAGGGCTACAAAACCGTACCAAGCTTGCCCGGATTGGTGGCCGGAGGAGGAAGTTCCGGCGAAGGGAAGTTCGGGACAGCCTTTGCTTTCGAGCGGCACCGCTCTCTCACGGCGGCGCTAGGGGGGCTGCTACCGGCCTATAATGGAAGCTGGGAGGGAGACCGACCGAACGGGACCGGTCCGGCGGCGAACGGAGGTCGGACGGCGGCGGGAGGACGGCCGGAAATTCTTCTGGGTGTAGAGAGGGGAAAACCGGGTGGGAGGAGAGAAAATCGGGAGAGAGGGAGAAGAGAAAAAGGGTTTTGGGCCTCACCCCAACCCAGTCCACAACACTTAACCCAAACTTCCAAAAATAAAAACACCCCGAAAAATAATACCCGAATAAAAATTACCTTTTACTAGCTAAAATTTACCATTTTTACCGTCGTCGTATTTTCCTCATACTAATAATCCTCCGCACATAATCGTCCCCGAAACCCCTCTAGGGACCAATTAAACTATTTACTCAATGATCGGGACGGTAAAATTCTTATTATAAACACGCTAGTAAATAAGGTAAAAATATAAGGGTCGGGATGTGACACGCCATGCCTCAGCGGCACTTTCTCCTTGCCTCAACGACACCCTGGCCATGCCCAGCGGCACTCATCGCCATGCCTCGATGGCGAAATGGTGAACTACGTTTGGTTTGATCCATTAACGGGTACGTAGGCACTCTAGCACTCACCTAGAGGCAACCACAAAATATGTCACCACAATCTCCCCTTGGAACACATACATGCTGGAATAGCTCAGTTAGCTAAAGCATATAGCTAATACAAATCAAAGGCTACTAAACGCATAAGGCATACAAACATGCCGGTACCCGCTACCCACGCGAGATGCTCACCAGAGTTCCCACACCTGGCACCGAGTGGTACCTAAACTTCGACCCCCGATCGCCCTGCAATCTCCAGACACTACACGGGAACAACGATCCCGGTGTCTCACACTCATGTGTATCGATCCCAGTGTCTCACACTCATGTGTTTCTCCGGGCAAGATATCATGACATCACGATTTCTCATAACGTCCCAGAGCTATAGCAGCACACGACACCCCACTTAGAGGGAGCCGGTCCATCCCCTCCCTTGCATGGGGACTTGGGGGACTGGGGACTGGTTATGTTGCCACTAGTGAGGCTCGTAGTCCCGATACTCTATCAGATAAAGTCCCCACCCAAGAGAGTCTCTTGACCGCGGACTTGGGGACTTGTTAATACATCATATTTGAGAGATAGAACATCGGTCCTACTCGCCTAAGAAGACAAATATTGCCACATAAAACGAGCTTGGGCCTTAACTAGGCCCAAGAAACCTACACTCTTCCTTAAGGGCACAATAGTAATACACTCTCCAGTAAGGGCAAAATGGTACTTTTAGGGTGCAATCACCCTATCTCTATAAATACATGTTTCCACCCCTCATTTGGGTAAGCATCCATTTCCACCCTATTCACACCTTATCTCTATGCTCATATGGCTGACTTAGGCATCAGAGGGTCGAAGGCCGGCAAACCCGGTCTTCCCTCTTACGCTGTTTGCTCATGATTGACAGGTTATGGGTCTTGAAGATGGTGTCTTCCTACATTCCGTGTGATTCTTCCCCCTCGGAAATCACGCCGAAACAGTTGCTTTGCAGCATAAATGATCGTAGTACCTCTTTCCTCACCTTCCTTGCTCAAGAACTTGAGAAGGTGAGCCCTCGCAAGCACATCAAAGTCTACCCTGATCTATTGAGTAGAAGCATGCACCTTGATTCATTCATAGACATTTCATCAAACACTTGTGTGCATGACCAAATAACATAACACAGATTATATATGACAAGCAAATATACATTTACAATCTAATCAATGAAAGATTCATGAGCAATGGATTCTGATTCATAAAGGACAAGTGTTAATCAATCCACAAACATGAAGAAATATCTGATAACGACAAATGAGTTTAATTGATACAATTAAACTAGCAGCTGCTGGAGTAAATAACACTATCAAATTGCACATCTCTCTCAAAGCTGATGTAGCCTAACAACATAAATTTTACAGATCCAAGAACGAGCATAATTTCAAGGCAACCATACTAGTACATCCTTACAGCATAACAAAGAACGATACGGCCTTCAACTCCTTCCACTTGAATGCATAGTGTTTTTAGCTGTAGACATCAACTAAAGGCTAAGCTAGTGGCTGCTTAAATCAGGAGAAAGGTGATAGGATAGATTAAATCAAGGAAACTGGGAATGCATGTAATACCCCAGAAATTTGATATTAGTTTCTAATATTATTTGAGAAATTTTGAGTTAAAAGTTAGTGTGTTTTTGAAGTTCGAAGGAAGAGTGGAAGTGTTCAGTCACATAAATTACCCGAAAGGGTTCCTTTTTCTTTGACGGTCATAGAGTTGACTTTTTATTCGTTGGGTTTCTCGAGAAACTTCCTTCACAAAAGTTGTAGAGCACGACGATACGAGTTCGTAGACATGTGGCACGCGTAAAACGGACCCTGTATGAGAAAGTTATGGTCAGCGGAAGTTGTGGCCTTTCGGGATTATTTAGGTTAAATAGGAAAATTTCTTTTTGGGTCCTCATTTTTTTTAGAATCACATTTCTTCCCCTCTCCTTCTCTCTTCCCGACCTCGAGAGAGTCCAAAGTCTCCAACTGACCCGACCCGGACCCGGTCGACCCGACCCGGATTTTCCGGCCAACTCCGGTGGACTCAAACACGGCTCCAGTCAGATTCTCTTTCTCTCCTCGGCGCAATCTTCCATGTGTTGGTGGGTGAGGACGACTCGAGCTGAGCTGTGCAAGCCGAGCGCCACAGTGAGGGCTGGCGACCCGGTTTGCAAACCGATCGGATTCTCACCTCCAACGGCGGCGACGAGGCTTGAAACCGGTCGGGATAGGAAGTGTTGGGCGCTCTGGTTCAACTCATGGTGGTCTTGAAGCTCAACTCACGATGTAGAGTTACGGTGGGTGGATTCTAACTTTCCGGCCAGTTTTTCGGCGTGCTCCGACCGATTTGGAGGTTACTCTAGGTTTGAAAATTGCTCCCCTTGTCTTGTTGTTCATGTTGGATATAGTGGGTGTGCTTTTGTTGCAAGGTTGTTTGGTGACGCGTGGGGCCCACTCGCTGCCGTTGGTGGTGGCACGTGGCGACGCGTCCAGGAGGGGATTGGGAGGTCTGTAGTCTTTATTAGGTTGTGCTCATCGATACGAGCACGTGAGCATGTTGAGTGTAGTTTTCAGAGTTGTTTGAGCATGTTAGGGTTTTGTGAAGTTCTTAGGGGGCGCGTGGGGCCCACATGCCGCTGCCCGTGGCGGCACGTCTGAAAGTGTTAGTGTTGTTGGTTGTCATGTTGAGTTTATGAAAACAAGTGTAAAAGTCGTATTTGTCAGTTACTAAGGTTAACGCTTTTGTTAATAGGGTGATTTGTGGAGTTTAGTTTTGAGCTAGACGCTTGTGTTTGTGTGAAGACGCAACGGGAGTACAGGTGAGTAAAATCTCACCAAGGTCCACTTTGTGATCTATTATTTTGATGATGATTATGATAATGATTTTGATAATTATTATGATGATGATGTTGATGATAATGATTTTGATGATGATGATATTATTATATTGTGAGTAAATCTCATATGGGTTCGTAAAGGAACTGAGTTTACTTTATAGTTTATTATTGCTAATTGTGAAGTTGTCCTTGAAGGAAAATGATTTTGTTTTTAAGTATAAATGAGCTTGATCGTCAACGGCTCATGGTAAGTGAAAACAAGTTTTCTGTTAATAATAATATTTCAAAAGGACTTCCGATCATGAGTCATAATTAGAGTTGATAGATTATTCTTGTTTTAAAAATTTATATCCACGTGTATATGTGTGAAAGGCACGTTATGATTATGTGATATTGTGATGTTGAAATATGGTTGTTGATAGATTATTCTAGTGGGAATATCTATGTTTGTTCATATAAATATATCTATGTGGAAGGATATAATTTATGATGTGCTCTTTGTGTTGTTGATGATGATATTTTTATATTGTGAAAGGTTGTTTAAATAGTCAAACCGGGTTCCAAGCCTTTAATCGGGTGATTGGTTACGGTTATGATGATATTATTATTTTATGATTTGATAAGTGTTATGATAGGAGAGTAATTGAATGTGTGCATTAGTTGTGGATGTGTGTGCCTTAGTGATGATCGTGTGCATTAGTTGTGGATATGTGTGCCTTAGTGGTGATTGTGTGCATTAGATTAGGAGCCTTTGTGGTGGACCGGGAACCAAGGCTTGGCCGGGTGATTAGTTATGGTCAGTATAGAGCTCTAGTCTGTTGGTACTTCATGGGGGATGACTACCCATGAGTACGTGTTTGTCTAGTTACTTATGGGGGATGACTTTTCGTTGACAAACTCATAAGTAAGGGTTGTGAAATGATTGTGTGATGTTCTTATATGTTGTCATTTAAATTTCTTGCTTTGAGTTTCTCCTGAACTATGCTTATCCGCAGGAGATTCTCTAATTTTAAATCGTGTGATTTTTATGGAATTCCTGAACTATACTTTTTGCAGGATTTCATTTATGATTTGATTGATTTTGATTTGTTGTGTTCTCTTAATTATGTCTTTTGAATTCTCTTGCTTTTAAGGGAATTCCTGAACTAAGTTATTAATGCAGGAATTTCCAGTTTTAATTCATATGTGATGTTGGGTTGAGTCTTTTATTGTAGATTTACTCATACGAGCTATTAAAGCTTACCGAGTTTGTTGTTTACAACCCGGTACACCATTCCATGGTGTAGAGGTTGATTTTGCAGGTCAGGATTAGCAGAGTTGAGGTTGCGGCAGTTAGGCTTGTTCCTTGTGTTTACTTTCTAGTTTTTTGTGAGTATTGAGGGAGATTTTACCTTGTTCAAATTATTCTTTCACAAGTTGTAAAACTAAAGTGTCGTAAAGTTTGTTTTTCTTTTTAGTTATCATGCCTTGAATTTAGAATTTTTATTTATCCAAAATTTGGGGTGTCACAATGCATATCTTCATTTGGAAACAGTACTCCTTTAAGCAGTAGTGCTAATTAATAACGAATAGCTATAGCTGCATCTAGTTTGTTCATTGTTATTGTTCTTGTTCTTGTATGCTGCTTAATTATCTCCCTAAACTTAAGAGTAAGAGTAACTCTAAACTTTCACGAAAGTACAAGTACATAGAACTGAAGTCCAAGATCTGTTAGAATAAACACAGCAAGTAGTCAAGTCTAGATCCAAGATATTTCTCTGCATCTGCTTAAGACTAAGGGAATCAATTTACCTAATTTTGGTCTGATAACTATTGTAATTATCAATAACTATTTCATGAGTTTATTAGAACTTTCAATTAAACTTCTCTTAAGCTTTGCATACTTTCTAAAAATCATATACTCCATGTCCTAAAATCATGCATGAACAGAGCTCTGCTATGTTTAAATTTTGTGTGATAACTAAATGAAAAGACTCCCACTTACAAAGATGAACATGAAATTTCAACACAAGTACAAAAAACAGATTCAATCCACAATGATAGTCACTACTATTTCTCACAAGCATTTTATCAAACAACTTATCTGCATAAAAAATAAAATAAAAAATAAAAAAATAAAAAAAACAAGGGACAAATGACCTAAAATCAAAAAGACGTACAAAGACCAAACTTTAAGTTGGAAGATAGACAAC
>NC_020491.1:17406044-17408577 GCF_000184155.1 Fragaria vesca subsp. vesca
CGACGATTTTTATCAGCGGCATGGATCATAATTTTTTCTATTTTCATGTGTAACAGTTTAAGGGATTTAAATAAGTGTACTATTTTATCATCAGTGAACATTTATTAACAATTTTGTCATTTGTTACTTCTAAATGTTTCTTTTTATCATTGGCCCTTCATGTTTATCAATTTTTTAATAAAAATTATTAATGAAAATTCATGCTAGCAATTCCTTCTCAATATTATTCTCGAGCTGATGAGATGGCACTAGTCATATTATTTGGTATTTGATTTTGGTATATATATTTGGTGTCTCTAGCACTACTCTAAATTAATCTTTTTATTGATCGCTACGTTTTCTTTATAATCATTCATCATCTTTAATCGTTCTCCTGTTATCCTAATAATTTTTATGACTCAAAATATCGTTACAATATAAAATCTCGAGTTCTCACCCACAGATTAAATAATGTCATCGGTTGTGATTTATCAAGTCAATTTCCTATTAGAAAAAATAAAATTGACCATATAAACCTCAAACTTCAAAAATTCAATTCAAAAGGATGCAAATCCATAAAATTCAAAGTATCGAAACTGGTTTGGATCTACAGGATAAGTACATATTTGATTCTTATCATTAACATTTTCAATCCTCATAACCTACTCCCCTATATTGTCCTGCCGTATAATCATTAACAACACCGAGTACCCTTTATAGTCTGTGTGCTATCTGATCTAGTTCACTTTCCCCGTCACAAAATCAAAATCAAATTTAGAACTAACGTAATAGATATATTAAAACATGTGGAACAAACCTGCGATAGATGACATATATAATGACGTGGAGAGCGAGCACATAGCAAAGGAAGGTGATCGAACGAAAACCTCTAAAATCAATCACCATCTTGCAACTATACAAGGGGTTGCTTGCTGCTCACCCCTATGGGCTTATGCACTCCACTCAACTCGGTCCAGTGCCCGCTTCGGCGGGGGTGCCCCTATTTTAATCGAGTTAGCTAGTTCCTCTCCTTGTCATTCAAAACAGGTATTAAAGTCAAGAATTGAAATATGTTTAGTTATTATGGTTTGAAGTCAACAATTGTTCAGTCCTTGTGGTTTTATTTTAATCTGAATGGTTCTTAAAATCATGATTTTTCATCAAAATAATCTTTTCCGTCAAATTTTTTTTTGTTATAATACTGACATGGCCGTTAAAGACATTGTAATTTTTAACGACCACGTCAACCATTTAACTGAGAAAATTGACATAATGATCATTTGGATGAAAAATCGTGATTTTAAGGACTATTCAGATTAAAATAAAACCATCAAGAACTCGACTTCAAACCACAAGGACTATACAATATTTTACCCCAAAGTCAATGACAAACGAAATCCATTAAACCCCAAGAATTTTCATATCTCTCTGATCACATCTTTACCTTTTACATAAAATTGAACCCCTTCTAAAGGTGGGAGAAAACAAATACTACCGAATCAAGTTTCTGAGATTATGACAAATTGCAAATCGTGGAATTTGCTGTGAAAAGTTAAATTGAACGGTTTTTTTCTACGTTTTTTTTGGTTTGTAGGTTTATTATTTTGCCCCTTGTTAAATTAAAATTGTGCTCTTGAAATTCTTCCACCCAATATTAAGGAAAAGTAATAATGGTGTGTGTATTTTAACATGATAGTCTTGCCGTTTTGGCACTAGTGGCCACCGTTACGAAGAGTTGCATATCAAACACTACCTACTCTTGACCCAAAAAAAAAAAGGGTACACCACCAACTCAAAAGACGGTGATGTGGTAGTGAAAAACTTTGCATGACAAAAACTACACAGAATCATAGGCCAAAGTGCACAGAATCTTACGCACATCACCACGCGCCTCAAAATGCGTAACGTAACATCACTAACATGTATTGTTTTCTCTTGATTAGAAGAGTGAAAAGAAATATATTATGGAAAGGTTTACACTAATTGGGGAGAAAAATGAATTAGGATATTTAAATTTTTGTTTGATGGTGAAAAATGGAGAGGTCTGGAATGCTCCGGAGCGTCTGTTCCGTATTTGTTTACTGATGAAAGTAAATTAGTAAAAACAAAATTTTACCACTTGCTTGCAAACACGCCGAAGCTAGGCGCGTCTCGTGCTTGGGATTATAATTTTTCGTTGCTCTTCCTTTCTCTTCCTTTATCTTTTCTCATCCCCTGTACTGCCGTTCTCTGGAAATGGCCAACACGACCCAGGCCCAATTCTTCGCCGACTTCATCGACCGTACTCAACTCCACCCATCCAAACGTTCCGCCCCTCCTTCATCTTCGACGGCATCCACGTCGATCTCTCAGACATAGCGACGCGACGCGACGAGCGTAGAGCAGCCGTCTCTGAGAGATCCGACATCGAAAAAACTATTCTGGGCATCCAGTTGTTGTTGTGTAGCGTTTTCCATGAAGGAGGCTGCGACTATTTCTAACAGCAGCCCTCAACTTCGTCTTCGACTTCCTCTATTCTCTAGTCACTTCCTTTCCATCTGGTACTTATCAAAGC
>NC_020491.1:17412445-17417293 GCF_000184155.1 Fragaria vesca subsp. vesca
CAGCTTCGCCGAAGAAGCAGCCAATAAATCACACCATCACCAGTTCACCACCTCCGCTAAAATCCCAAAGTTCGCCGCCGAGCCCTCCAAGAAAGCCGACGAGATCAAAACGGCCTCTCTTAAGCAAGCCGATCAGATCAAGGAGAGGGATATAGATCGATCTCATTCATTGATATTCCCATTAGACTAAAGAATTCAGTGACCAATTTACCCATCCAACTCGTCTGCCCTTTCTGGATTGCGGATGAAATACTTACCGAGTTTGCAACTCACGCGTTTAAGGAGACTAACGGCAGACTAATACGGACGAAAAACACGGGCCAATGGAGGATCGACATGTAACCAAGACAAACGCGGAGTATGGACGCTCCGGAGCATTCCAGAACTCACCGTGAAAAATTAGGAGAGTTGGTGAGTGAAGTTTGTGGGGGGGTTGGTGAGGGGCCACTTGTTCTAGCATGGTTGGGAAGCAACGTTTATGCGTTGATATTTTAGGAAATTTCAAATGTACCTTTTGGTTAGTAGGAAATCATAGTGCCTAATACATGTTCTGTGTTACTTTGCCTTTGTTGTTGAGAGTAGGTGGGCGTGGGATGGTAGGAAATCTGCTGTGCCCAAAAACCCAGTGCCAATCCTATGCCACAAATTAAAATTCGACACATCATCACTGTCCCAAACACCCTATTAACTCTGTTAACTCTAAAAAAATAAGTAATAAAATTAAGAAAAAATATTGTTCTTCTTGTTTCTCTTTCTTTCTATCAACACTCAAACCCAGATTTTGCAGAGTTATTTTCTTCATCTACATCGTTTGAACTCTGAGCCCAATCCCACGGCCCTATCTCCTCCGCCTCTTCTCCTACCTTCTCTGGCCAACACCTCCGCGTCCTCGTCCAATATCTTGTCAACTATTACTGGAAATTCAACCAAACTCTCTTCGATTTATTGTCCAAAAACAACAATAGTAGATTTCTGGCGAATTTCTACGTCTTCGTTTTCGCCGTCGTCGGCTTTTTGATCAGAGGAGGAGTCGGATTGAGGTTCTGGAGTTAAAAATTATGCATTTGGATTTGATTTCGTCTCAAAATGGTTTGTTGATCAATTGCAGCAATTGATTACCAACAACAATCAGAATTGCCATAGCGCATTCTCCTCTTCGTTGTATCAAATCACTCTTCCAGTTTCCTCCATTGCAATCGAATTTCAGTTCGTAATATAGACACAAAGACAAATTGGGATCAGCTTCTAACCGGGTTAAAATTTAAAATGCCCAGCATTATTGTTGGAATTAAGAAACAGAGGAATCTGGGTTGGGTTTGTTGCAAAAGTGGAGAGAAAGATAAAGAATACAGATCGACAAGGAAGATGAAACAGTTGGAGTGAAGGAATACTTGATATGTTTTATCTCTTTTTTTTTTAATTAAACGAGAAGATGAAAATAATTTAGTTAACAGTGTTGATCTCTGTTAAGTTGGAAGACAGATGTCATGATATGAGGGTTGGCACAGGTTTGGCATTGGGTTTTTGGGCACAGCAGATTTCCTTCCGCGTGGGATGGGACCAGATTTCTTTTATTTTTTTACTTGAAACAGACGATAATGGGCATCGACGTGGCAATTTTTTAGTTTCTCTATTATTTTATATTTTCCTACTTCATCAAGATCTCTCTCCTCACCAAAAAAAAAAAAAAAAAAATCTCTTCCTCTCTCACATCTTTGATGGAGTAATTTCCATCGAAGCGGCCACCCATGTTAGTGAGAGATTAACCGATTCGCGTCACTTCATGACTCTTGGTAGTAGTGAGGTGGTGGTGGTGGTGGTGGTCCCACAGATCTGAATATGATATTTCCTTAATTGAGCTTTTAGGCGGGGATGGAGATCGACCTCGAGGCTCGAGCTTCCAATTGGACTTCTGATAACTAGGCCTGAGGGAGATAGTGAAATCGAGTCGGAGATTAATGTCGGTGCCTAATTGAATGTGTAATGCAAACCCGACCACATTCAGCGGGAAACGGTTCGATTTTGGCAAGTAGAGCGTGCGAGAGTGTCGGTGGTCCTCATCTCTCTCTGTCCACACCACACATCCTTAAATTGAGACTTGACCAAGATGGTTTAATTATCCCGCTAAGCAAAAATCAAAGGTTTAAAAATAAATTTCAAAAACAAAAGAGTTCATAAGGTGCAGCTATTGACACCTCTGTCATCTTAACACGCTAATGCATATGTTAATTTGTATTTTTACTTATTATTTTGTTAAATAATATATTTACAAAATATTTGATTTTTTTTATTAATATCTTAATTGTGACCTTTAATTATAATATATTTACAAATTATTATATGTCAGACTCCATTAAGAAATATATTTAATAAAATTCATGTAAGGTAACTAAATCAACTCAATAAAAAAGATTTCTAAATCATCTAGATGAGAGAAGAATTTGGTATAATTATTGCCTAATTTGGATTTGAGAAAGATAAGATTGTATTTTGACCTAAGGATGATATGACATTATTTTTTAAATTGATGACGTGTCCTTGTGACATTGACACATAAGATTAAAACCATAAATCTTAGGCCTTATTAAGGCCCTTTAGCACTACCCTTCCTAAAAATATGATTCACTTAAGGCTAGTTTGGTATTGTTGTGACTTAAAAAACAAAACTTATGTTGTTGTACTTCGAAAATAATGAGCTGTGAATTAAAACAGTTTTGTGTTTGATAAATATTAGATTTAAAAGTGTTACCAAGATAAAATTTATTAATTCTAGTGTTTTTAGTGACAGCTGCGTTAATTTAAAAGTAACTTTCAGGTTGTTTCTAAAAGCTGCTGCCATGCCAGTGACCTGTATAATTTAAAAAAAAAAACAGTTTTCTTTCTTTTTCAAACACTATAAAATCTAAAAGTTCGAATAGAAACTGATGTTTTTTTTTTTTAAAAAAAAAGGAAGCTGTACCAAACTAGGCCTTAGCATTACTCTATTTCCATTCTAATTTATACACTTTTCCTCTAAAATAATTAAGAAAGCCAGGAGCCACTACTAGGACAAGCACTTTAGCTGACGAAAAAGTTTCGTCTGCCTGTTAGCTTAATTCGTCGGCTAAGATCTTAGCCGACGAAGGCTCGTCGGCTAAGATTTCGTCGGGAAAAGGCCGTCGGCGATGACTTTAGCCGACGAAATTAGAAGACGTCGTCGGCTATAGTCCCAGAGTTTAGCCGATGAAAAACATGTCGTCTGTTTTTTTCCCAGACTTTAGCCGACGAAACATTTAAGATATTCGTCGGCTCTAGTCCAAGAGTTTAGCCGACGAAAAACATGTCGTCGGTTTTTTCTTAGATTTTAGCCGACGAAACATTTAAGATACTCGTCGGCTAAAGTGTGTAATTAAAAATTAACAAATAACTAAAGCCGACGAAATATAGTTTGTTTCGTCAACTTTAGAAGGGTTTAGCCGACGAAACCTGCCATAATTCGTCGGCTAAACCTTATTTAAAAAAATTTAAAATACTATAGCCGACGATTTATTGCGTATTTCGTCGGCTATAAGTCCATTCCAATAAAATAAAAACCGAAATTTCTAAATTACCATTCCAAGCAAGCTGCAAAATACACCAAAACAATTCCATATAACCAACAACAACAATAAGCACATAAAACTATATAATTCATCAACTACACAAAATCTAGATCGTCTAAATTAATATCCGCTTCTGGGGGCTGCTGCGGAGGTTGCGGCGGCTGGGGTAGCGGTATAGCCGTAGGCATGGGTGGAGCCGGAAGTCCCTGAAGCTGGGCAGCTGTAAAGTCCTACATGTACTGGAACATATGCTGCTGCTGGGCCTGCGGGATGACATGTATCTCGGCAACATAGGCTGCCTGCGCGGCATTATAGGCTGCCTACGAGGCATTATAGGCTGCCTGCGAGGCATTATAGGGCTACTCATAGGGAGAAAGAATGAAAAATTGCATTGACCGCAACTATCGGCACCGAAACTTTACCGAAATACTGTGATTTTTCAACCGTGGATGTATTTCACCATTTTGGTCATATCTTATTTCACGACTTTTTTGCGTTTGAAGGTTTTACATATAGTTGTTTTTGAAATGGAACATTTACTTAACATTTGGTAAACAAGTTATACAACATTAGTAGGCATGTTGTGATTGTGATGATCAAACTTGAGAAACGGAAATCCGACCGTCAGATCTGACCATCATGACAAAATACATGTATGGGCAAAAATTCAACTTGATCCGACAAGGTTAAGGGCTCGATCCGGACAGTCAATCTCGTAAGTCAAACCCCTAAATGCATGGAAAAGGTCGCTGGACCGTCTAAATTTCGTATTTTGGCCGGACCTTCAACTGAAAATAGTTTCAAATCGATGAGACGCAACAAGTCGTATAAAAATTTTACGGAAAATAACCACCGAAGATAGGGCTATAGTATGTACAGGCCCACTCACTTGCGGGACGAGATATACGGGACAGAAAGGGATGAACTCATCTCAGCCGTCAGATTTTAAATGAACCAATCTAATGGACACAAACACAGACACATTAAAACACAATATGCAGACCCAATATACCCAGGTTTATCTCTGAAAACTTCTTCCTCCCTACAACCTCTCTCTCTCAGTTTGGACGGAGACGAGGGTCTGGAGGTCCTCGACGGCGTCGGTGGCGGAGGAGAGAGTGGGAGAATAAGACCCGAATGACTTTTGCCCTACAGCAGATCCCGTCTATCTCTCTGCAATTGCTCTTCTTCTACATGATGAACTCGTCCGCCTCCGCCACCTTGCTCGCTCCGTCGCCAATCCGCCACCGCAGCCCATGCGCTCCCA
>NC_020491.1:17417313-17421991 GCF_000184155.1 Fragaria vesca subsp. vesca
CTCCATGCCTAGCCCTCCCAATTGAAACCGCTGAAACCGCCGACGAAACCCCTAGACCGCCACCACGCTCACCACCACCCCCACCCGCCAAGCCTGGCTTCTACGCGTCTTCTGACCCCGAAAATCTCCAAGCCACCTTCGACTCCTCCCACTCTCTCCTCCGCCACCGACGCCGTCAAGGACCTCCAGACCCTCGTCTTCGTCCAAACTGAGAGAGAGAGGTTGTAGGGAGGAAGAAGATTTCAGAGATAAACTTGGGTATATGGGTCTGCATATTGTGTTTTAATGTGTCTGTGTTTGTGTCCATTAGATTATTTCATTTAAAATCTGACGGCTGAGAAGAGATTATCCCTTTCTGTCCCGTAAAACTCGTCCCGCAGGTGAGCGGGCCTGATAGTATGTAATAGAAAAATTTTAGGGTTTAGCCGACGAATACCCTAATATATTCGTCGGCTATAGTATGTAATAAAAAAATAAAAAATAAAATAAAAGCTGACGAAATATTAGGGTATTCGTCGGCTAAACTGATCTTAACCGACGACTTATATTGTAATTCGTCAGCTAAGATGGTTTTAGCCGACGAAATATACTATAATTCGTCGGCTAAGATGGTTTAGGCCGACGAATTATGGTGTATTTCGTCGGACTAAAGTAATAAAAAATACAATTAAAAAAACTGAAGGTTTAATGTAAACCATACTCACTTCCTGTTCATATATCATCAAAATTCATATAAAATAACAGAAATATGAATTCAACATATGTAAACTATAAAGGTAATACATTCTTTTTTATTACAAATTAATGTATTACGTCCTCTAAATTAAAACTAAGGCTCGTAATCGGAATCATCCGATGAGTCTTCTTCGGTGTCAGAATTAATTTCTGGTAATACCTATTGCGTTAGGCTCTTGATACGCAACATCTTCTTCCTCGTCTTCGGCCTCTCCAAGTGTAGCCGCCAGGTAAATATTTCGAGGGTGCACAAGGTTGACTACTTTCCACGCGTCACCCTTAGCAAGGTCATCAAGATAAAACACTTGTTTTACCGATGTGGCAAAAACGAACAGGTCATTTTCGTAAGAACTTGTAGTAGTGTTCACCGATAATATTCCGTACTGATCGGTCTTCATGGTCTGCGGCCTAGTATCAAACCATCTACACTTGAAAAGGTGCACTGTCATGCCTTGCCCATAAACTAGTTCCCCCACTGAATGGAGAACACCGTAATAGTCAACTCCGTTCCGCCCACCATGCGCCAGGACCCCAGAATTCTGTGTTCTCCGTCTGCTGTCTCTCTGTTCACATATAATTGCACGCCATTCACCTTGCACATCAGATAAACTCTTGACATTATCGACTTCATCGCTAGAAGTCTTAGTTCGTGCGACCAATTTAGGTGACCATCAAATTGAATATGGTTCATTTGCAACCAACCATTCAACTGTAAATATGGATAATTATGCAATAAACATAAACACGTACAGAAATTTTGAATTACGTACCCAGCCGCCAAAATAATTTGCGCACTCCCTGTTGTGGTACTCGAGATCACCTTGAATGTCTGGACAATGTAGATGGATCTCTTTCTAGTATTCAACTTCTGGACGGTTAATCAATACCCATCAGTGGGCAATGACTAGCTCATGTGGTTGCAACTTGTAGGAGTCTGGCAAAATTCCATAGAGAGTATGGAAAGATTGAAATTCGGTACATCTACCGGTATGGTTTGCGGAGTTTCCTTCAACGCTCCTAAATACAACTTCATGTAGGTGACGCACTCGTGCGCAATATATGCTTCAGCTATACATCCTTCAAGCGCGGATTTATTAGCCACATAATCTTTGTAGTCTCCAAGTTGCCTATAAATCAAGTTGCAAAGCATTATGATTATTGAATATGTATATTGAGGAATTCAGGTGTAAAAAACGTATCTTTTCATGGGATACATCCAAGTGTAGTGTACTGGATCGGTAAGCAACAATTGCTCGGGAAGATGGATCATCAGGTGAGGCATGATGTCAAAAAAAATTTAGAGGAAATATCCTCTCAAATTTACACATGATATAAATGATGTCCTCTTGCATTTCCCGGAGGTTAGATTTTTTCACTTCCTGTGTGCATAACTTCTGGAAGAATCTTGCCAACGCTACTAATGGCTCCACCACCTGACGGGGAAGGAACGGTCGAATGAAAACAGGGAAGAGACGTTGTAGCAGGATATGACAGTCATGACTCTTCAACCCGTACATCTTATTATCCCAGAAGTTCACACACCGGGCTATATTTCCTGCATAGCCTGAAAGATACTTCACACAACTCATCCACTTGAAAATTACGTTCTTCTGGTCAGGCTTCACTGTGTAAGGAGCTTGAGGCATTTTTTTCTTCCCTTCTTTCAACCACAGATGTCTTCTTAATTGCATTTTTTTAGATCAATGCGTGCCTTAGGACCGTCTTTCGTCTTCCCCTCCAAGTTCAGCACTATGCCCACCACACTGTCGCAAACATTCTTTTCTATGTGCATCACATCTAGGTAGTGCCTGATCAACAACTTACTCCAGTATGGGAGTTCCCAGAATATGCTCTTATGTGTCTAGAATTTGTACCTGTCGGGTCTTTCAGGTATTGCCGCCACAATATTGGGATGATTGCTGAGCTGCCCAAAATCGTACTCATTAAGCACTGCTAAATTTCTTCCCCTTCCATCTTCTGGGAGGCACACCGTTTTCTACGGTCCCATCAAATGCATGTGCATCGAGCCGCCATTCGTGATCATATGGAAGGAGAGTACGGTGACCCAATTTGCATATCTTGTTGCAATGACTGCTGCTCTCCTCATCGCTAAGGCACTCTGGACAAGCCTTGTATCCCCTAACAACGTTGCCCGACAACATCCCACGGGCAGGAAAATCACTGATGGTACCAACAATCATGACATGCATCTGGAACATCTCATGCATGTACTTGTCATAAGTGGGATGACCAACGTCCCACAAAAACTTAAGCTCTTCAATCAAAGGTCTCAAATACACATCGAGACACTTCCCTGAATACCGGGCCCCGGAATCAACAAACTCAACATATTGTATTCCTTCTTCATGCACATCCATGAAGGAAGGTTGTACGGTACCAAAATCACCGGCCATACACTGTATTGAAGACTCATGTTGTCAAAAAGGTTGAACCCGTCGGATGAGAGCCCAAGCCTCATATTTCGGACCTCTGACGCAAAATGAGGAAACTCCTTGTCTATATGCTTCCAAGCCTCCCCATCAGCAAGGTGTATAAGGGTATCTTCGTCATGCAATTCCCTATCAGCGTGCCATCTCATAGCTTCGGCCGTGTGTGAAGACATGTACAACCGGTCCAGCCTATCCCTCAACGGGAAATACCGAAGTACCTTCACAGGTTTCCTATTGCCTGCAGGAGTCAGCTTATACCTGTCAGTGTGACATACCGGACATGCGTCAAGGCCACCAAGGTCATTCCCTTCTGAATCTTTACCCCAAAAGAGAACGCAGTCATATCTGCATGCATAGATCTTGATGTAGGAAAGTCAAAGATCTTTCATGATACATCGGACCTTATGATGAGTGGTAAGAAGACGATGACCGTGGGGCAGCATCGAAGCAGTGTACTGTAGATAATCATCAACAGCCTTCACGGTCGATTTTGTCTCAACTTTAATCTTCATTACGTCTATCACACTTTCAAGAACGGTCTTCTGACAACCAGGGTACACAAGGGTCTGTTGGAAAGCAAGCAGTTTGTTGTACTTATCAATACCAGCAGTGTTGACAGCTCTAGGGAAGGGCTGCACCGGCTCAAGCATATACTGTCCTTGAGCGCATACACCGTTCTCATAAGAAAACATGTTGTTGATGAAGGCCGTTGTTGGATCGTTGGTTGTACTGCCCGTCTCAGAAAATTGCCCATGATCATGCGGACCCCCTGATGATGTTTCACCGTGATATAACCAACATGTGTACTTCTCCCAAAACCCGTTACTCTTCAGGTGCTGCCATACTTTGTCAATCGCATATCGATGCATATCGCTGCGACACTGACATTTCATGCACGGGCAATAGAAAATTGTATTCCCGTTAGCATTAGCCAGCGCATATTCCAAAAAACTCATAACTCCTTTACCATATCTTTTGTCCCATTTTGGAAGCAAAATCCAACTCTTATCCATATCCTGAAAATATAACAAAATATATATGTATAACGCTAGCTAATTATTAATTAAATTCTATGCCATATATAAAATTTCAATTGATTTAGTATATATTCTACGTACTACAACTAATTGATAACAAATTAATTAACACACACATATATATATATACTTAATAATTACATAACAATATTATATATATCAACATCATCACAAAATCATCATCAACAACTTCATACCATCAACGCAATATTATAAATTAATTAACATATATATATATATCTACTACTTATGAACAACTTCATATATATTATCAAATCATCAACCAAATCGATCAATATATATATATATATATACACATCCAACGTAATTTAAAATCTATCAATTCAATCACACTACAAAATCGATAAACTACAAATAAAACTACAAAATCAACATATATACACATGTACGTACCTATATATAGCTCCACTTCTTAATTATGGACAGATTTCAACA
>NC_020491.1:17422377-17428259 GCF_000184155.1 Fragaria vesca subsp. vesca
TATATATATATATACATCCAACGTACTCAAAATCGATCAACTCATTAACAATTATTATATATCAACATCATCACAAAATCATCATCAACTCATATCATCAACAACTTTATACCATCAACACAATATTATAAATTAATTAACATATATATATATATATGTACTACTTATTTACAACAACTTCATATATATTATCAAATCATCAACCAAATCGATCAACACATATATATATACATTCAACGTACTCAAAATCTATCAATTCAATCACATTCAAAATCGATCAACTCAAATAAAACTCAAAATCAACATATATACACATGTACGTACCTGTATATAGCTCCACAAAGTAATTACAGACAGATTTTGACAACACCCAAACTTGTTCTCCTGTTTTTTCTTCTCCCGTTTTTTTTCCCAGATGAGCTGCTGTCCAGATCTGCAAATATAAAGCACTTTAGCCGATGAAATTTTAATTTTGTCGGCTAAAGAATGTTTAAAGTCGTCGGCTATAGTCTGTGAACTTTAGCCGACGAAATAAATTCTTTCACCGACGAAATTAAAATTTCGTCGGCTAAAGTTGACCATAGCCGACGAAAATATAAATTAGCCGATGAAGGAAAATTTCGTCGGCTAAAGTCCACTTTAGCCGACGAAAAAATTGTTCGTTGGCCTGTTTTTTTTTTTTTCATCGGTTAAAGCCTTTCTTCTGGTAGTGAGCCTAAGACTATTGTTCAGAACATCAATTATTCTTCATTGCATATTAGGTTTAGGTAAGATGATATGAACCTATATTGGTTTGGAGTATGTGTGCATGTTGATAGGGGAATTTACTTTGTATTAATAACAAGTAATATTAAAGCAATATTGTTTATAGAATGAACAGATTGTATATGAATGAGACCACAACTTGATCTTTCACGTATTCAAAAGTTTGCATGAAGCAAATTTTGAAATATTAAAGCACGGCCAATGGCATAGAACGATCAAAGCTACCACGAAGAGCTCTAGCTCGACTCGATTTTTTCCTCATCTTCATCCCTCCCTTGATCATCTCCTCCTCGACGCCAATTGATTTCTTCCCAAACGCATGAACTGAAGCGTGTGACAGAATCTGCGCCATGTTCTGATCCTTCATTGCAGCACCTCCTCCATGTGTCATAAGAATCCTCGTAATCCCAACATAGTGCAAAGACTCGGCAATCTGCAGCGCAGTCACACCCTTATTAGTCCTAGCTTCGGCATCAGCTCCTTTCTTCACCAACATATCTATCACATCGGCATGCCCCGATTCCGCTGCGCAGTGCAACGCCGTGTAGCCGTCCTCATCTTTAGCATCCACCTCCACACCCTTCTCCAGCAGCGCTCGAACGGCGTCAACTTTGCCTTTAAAACACGCCCTATGCAGAGCAGTCCACCCATGTTGGTCTTTTCCGTTGACCGCCGCCCCCGTCTCCAGCAGCCTCAGAATTGTTCTCACCTCTCCTTTCCTGGCCGCTATACACAAGCTATCTCCGAGGCGAAGGGAGTCAAAGAGCTTGGTGTGACCATTCTCTGCGGCCACATCATAAGCTGTTCGACCGGCGTAGTTTCTGATATCTTTATTGGCAGTACCCTTTTGCAGCAACAGCTTGATCATGTACTCATCTCCCAACCCTGCGGCTATATGCAGCGGGGTGTCACCCTCCCTGCTATTACGAACTTCGGCCTTTGCGCCACTTGCTAGCAAAAGCCTGGCACAGTCCCTTCTGCGCTCTTCAACTGCTAGGTGTAAGGCGGTGTTTCCATCTTTTGTTTGAGCATCAACATTAGCCCCTTTGATTATAAGCAGCCTAAGAACTTCGACCTGACCAGCTCCGGCTGCCAGGTGAATAGGTCCCCAAGTGGAGGACTCTGATCTTTCAGTGCCTGCACGACGAGCCAACAGAAGCTCGACTATCAAAGCCTCACCCGAAGCAGCGGCGGCCTCAAGAGGGCTCGACCCGGAACGGCTCTGAGCCTCCACGTCTGGATCGAATTCGAGAAGGAGCTGGACGAGATCGGCTCGGCCTTGGGAAATAGCCAAGTGAAGTAAAGATTGACCATCCGAATCCACAGAGTCAGCTGCTTTCCATGAAGGGTCACTCTTCTCGAGCACTTCTCTGATATCATCCATCAAACCATCGGACACAAGGTGTGCCAAAATGGGTGAACCGATGAACATAATCTTCACACCGCTGTCTATGAACACTTGCTTCTTCTTTGTTGTAAACCAGTCACTAGGGACCGCATCGAAAGTTGATGAGGAGTCTTTGATCGCTGCTCCGGGCACAACCACGCTGTGCAAAAGGAAGGAGTCATGGCAATAAGGGAACGAGTCGGGGAGGGTCGATCCCGGTGGAAGGTGATAGACAATCTCAATGGTTAGCTTCTCGAGCGGAGATATGATCCCGGATTGAGGCCTCACCGTGTAGCGATTCTTGACCAGGGCTTGCAGCCTGAAGGCCACTGGCATGGTGTACATGACGTTGCGCAAAGTGACTAGGCCGCAGCATTTCTGACCTGGTTCGATCCGTATGGCAACGAAATTGGATGGCTCCAAGCTTATGAGCCTGTCCATGTTGATGTCGATCACTCTTGGTGTCGATCACTTTCTGTGTATTGCTTGAAACGTTGAAATCTGAACCTCTGTTTGTTTTTTTGCTTTGAGGAAAAGGAGAAAGTGAAGGTGAAGGTGAAGGTGAAGGTGGGTGTACGTAGTAGTTAAGAGGAAGGGAATGTGAAGGCCGGCTTTGCCGAGAGGATGCCAAGTGTGGGTGTCAAAAACAATGCTGACTTGTTCTATTCGGCGTCTCATATAAACTACCAAGAAACAGTTGTGTACCAATTTTCAGTGTTTTGTAGAGTTGAGGAACCACAGGGTTAAAATCAGAGCTGTTTCTACAAAGTCACTTTCAGTCTTGTTGCATTTTTATTGTTGTTGCTCCAATCAGACTGTAGCTAGCCTCGATGTCATTGGCTCACAAAGTGGAATCAATGGAGAGGAGAAAGGAACAAGATGCTGATCCACCTCCCTGAAAATTCCTAGGAGTATAAACTAATTCTATAAAAGACAAACACATTATAAGACTTAGGGGTTTGTCATCACTTCTAATATAAAGTAGGAACATATAGCATATACCAAGAACAATAAGCAAATACAATTAATTAAACAAGGCATTTGGGGCTGCTGACTCTCAATTTTTCTATATTTACTAGCCCAATTGAGTATGAGCTATATCAAGTACAAACATGGGGACATATATGCTTTGTTTTAGTGGCTTCGCGTCAGTTGTACTTATTGAGAAGACAACTAAGCCCAACAACATATAGCTAAATCATTCATTGCCATGTGGCAGGGTTTGGTTTGTGATTGTCAAGCAGTCAAGCTAGCTTCTTCTTTTTTTCTTATTTTTCTTTTAGTTGCACCACCCAATTTGTTATTTACACCTCTTTATTACAGTAAAATCTCGATAATTTACTCGATAAATTAATAACTGTTGTAAAGTAAACTGTAGAATAAAAAGAGATAACAAAATAGATCGAAGAATCATCATCTTATTCATTAATAGGTGTCCCTTTATATAGGGTGTTACAACTTGGTAACCTATTTTTATACTGAATAAAGATTCATTCTTTGACTAGCATTAGACCAAGGCACACACATGTAAATATTCTAGAACACTCTCCCTTGTGCCGCGCGTCTACATGCCGAATGATGCATACGGTGTTGCCTCGTCAAAACCATGCCAATTAACAAAAACCTTGTGGGAAAAACTAAACCTTGGTCGAAGGCCAAAAGCGTACAACGCACCAACTACTTCATTGAGAACTTGATTTTGTGATGCTCCCTTTGATAAATATCTTAATCTGAGAGACTTAATAAACACCGCATTCTAATACTTTTCTTATGTTTCTCAAAAGTAGACTTAGAAAAAGACTTAAACAAGTATGTTGTGTGTAATGATTAACCTTAACCAAACACATTCATGAACAACTTCATGTTTAAGCAATGATCTCTGCATGAGACAAACAGTGCATGCGATGTTGTCTCGTCAAAAACCTTGTCAAGTAAAAACCCGGTGGGATAAAAAGTCTTGGTCTAAGGAAAAAAGAGCACAACCGCACCCTTCACATTTGATAGTGACATGTACGTGCTAGACTCCCCTTGAAGTTTGCATCTCCCCCTGATTCTTACATCAATCATAAGACTCTTCCTAATTCTTACATTAATCATGGAAATTTCGAAAACTTAACATATCAATGTTTTTTAACATGTCATTAAATATGGTATTGGACATTGATTAACTAAATCATGGCGTATTGTCCTCAATTCTGATTTTTTACACTTTGATCTTGAGGAGAAGGCTGCTTGAGAACTTAAAACACAAGTTCGCGCAAAAATCAGATTCTCTCGCAGCATGACCTTCAGGTATTAAAAAGCCATAACTTTCTCTAGGAAATAGATATGGACGATCCGTAAACGGTTCTGGAAAGTAGACATCCATACCTTTCCAACCGTACATTACATATTTTCTGGTTCGTCCCGAGCTATTCACAAAGCTCCATCGAAGTTGGCTGTCTAGAAAATACAGATTTTCTGATTTCGCTTTTGATACATCTTTCTTCATGCATAGCTAGCGATGACTTGGATAGTGTCTATTCTATCATGTCGTATTCTATGTAGGGATTGAATAAGCCCAAATACCTTTAAGTATTTAACGGATGTCCTTATGCCATTCCATTGACGTTGCGTGGGCGCATAACTGCACTTAACTTTAAATAGCGAATGAGAGGTCAAGTCTTTCGTATTGTGTCAAGTACATTGATGCATCTTAGTGTACTTAGATGGGAACTCCATCTTTTAACACATCTTTGTCATCTTCTTTTAGATAAAAACATATCTCTCTGTTTTAGAGTAAAGATTTTGACTAATCATGGGAGTGTTGGCCTCACTTTCGTTAGAACGCCTAAGCCGATTGATCGAAAATCATCATTTATACAATCCTCGAGTGCCTTTTTGAGACTGTCTTCCCAAGATCTTTTTCATTCTTAACTTCGGATGTTCGATACATATTGACATCTCTTAGTCCATCAAGAGTCTATGTAAATCCGGAATCAATAAGCAAGGGCATAATTCACTATATCCCTTCCCAATCAAGTAGTTACTTTAGTGTGCAGTCCAACTCTTCTTTCAAACACACGCTCTTGTGGTTCGGAGCCACTTGATTTGGGTGAATGAAGTCTATTCAAGACCTTCACGCATATCTCTGATTCCATAGAGATGTTATTATGACCACATTCATAGGCTGCATGTTCAGTTATTCGGAAACTACCAAACTGATAAAGTAGTGGAGTGCAAAGACATCCATTACGAGAGCATATCTCATCGTAGTCGATCCCAGTGCGTGTAAGTGAGACCTTGCGCCATAAGGTGAGTCAAAACTCTTGTTCTCACTGCGCTATCTAACAAAGACATATTTGATAGGGTTTACACTTGCGGTGTCAGCATCACCTGCCCAAGAACCTATCTCTTTGTTCTGGATCGCATCGTTCCATTAGGCCAATCTGCTACGTCGATTTATCAACGAAGTGTGGTTCGATAAATGACTTGAATCATAAACCGCAAGCGTACGAATCGTGTCAAGTAAGAGAAATATTTAGACCTTATTTATCGTACCACGAGGATTAGGTTGGACCTAACCGAGGTAATCGCCTCTAGTTTACTTAAAAACACACAAGAAAGAAAATAAACAAAAATAAAGAAAACTATAAACACTGAAGACACCAAGCCTTGGCAATGCTCGGCCAGCTCGCACTAAGCCTAATCAAAACCCCCTAACTTGTAGCCCTAAGGTGGATATGCACAA
>NC_020491.1:17428622-17429214 GCF_000184155.1 Fragaria vesca subsp. vesca
ATGAACAGATGTCTTCATCATGTGGTCACATGCATCCAGAAACGGAGGATAGTGCAGTGGTACCTGACTATAGCCCAGAGAGTTTTTGTTAATATTTGAATGAAATACCTGCATTAATCTTTAACATACTGTAACTATGGATGCTTAGCCCAGTCAAATTGTCATAATTCCCGTTTGTTAAGCAAAAAAAGTCAAAGAGTCTACCTCTTATTAATAAGCAAGAGAGTAATTAGGAATTAATTGAAAACAAAATATCCATAATGCATACATATTCGATTAAATTCATGGCTTCAATCCAAATTTCTATATTAATCAGTTAAACCTGTTACTTAATTTTTTGGATTATACAAAATTTTACATTCATATTTTCGAAGTTTTTACTGAAAGACAATTTAGCCTAGCCTATTTTGAAATCCTAACTCCGTCCCTGCATGCATCTGAACACAATAAAACCTGAAAGACCTCTCCTCTTTTGAAGAAGTCCAAAACAAAACCACATATATATATATATATATATATATATATATCTCTAACGCATAAGAGCTATATGTGGAAGCGTTTCCAGTTAACATATTACAAATGACACGACCCA
>NC_020491.1:17429234-17434205 GCF_000184155.1 Fragaria vesca subsp. vesca
TTCTTTCCCACTGGCAAGAAATGTGCAGACTTGGTGAGTCTATCCACAATCACCCAAATACCGTCATGCCCTTCACGGGTACGAGGTAAACTAAAAACAAAATCCATGGTGATGTGGTCCCACTTTCACATTGGAATAGGCAACGGCTCAAGCAATCCAGAAGGCTTCTGCCTTTCAGCTTTTACTTGCTGACAAACCAGACATCTACTCACATAAGCTGCAATTTCCCTCTTCATGTTTGGCCACCAATAATAATCCTTCAAAATCCGATACATTTTTGTGCTACCCGGATGAGCAGCATATGCAGAGCTATGAGCTTCCTCCATAATCTCACTCTTCAACTCTTCATTTCTTTTTGGAACACATAGCCGGTTCTTAAACAACAGAGTCCCATCTCTTCTAATTGAAAAATGATCGGCTGCGGCTCCATTCGAAGCTCTTTCCATCAATCGAACTATGGAAGGATCATTCTACTGTGCTTCCCGCACTCTATCAACCAAAACTGGCCTCACATGAAAACTGGCTATCAAAGCACCAACCTCATCTACTGACAAATCCACTCCTGTAGCTCGCAACTCACAAAGAAGCGGAACACGAACCATCTTTATATGAGATAAAGATATGGAGGGATTTCGACTAAGAGCATCAGCTACCATATTAGCTTTTCCAGGATGATACTCAATAGTGCAATCGTAATCATTGATTAACTCCATCCACCTTCTCTGTCTCATATTTAGCTCCCTTTGAGTGAACACATACCGAAGACTCTTGTGATCGGTAAAAATCTGACACTTGGCTCCATAAAGATAGTGTCTCCACAACTTGAGAGCAAAAACTACCGCTGCAAGCTCCAAATCATGGGTAGGATAATTCCCCTCATGCAGCTTCAATTGCCTAGAAGCGTAGGCAATAACTCGATCATGCTGCATCAAAACTCCACCTAGACCACGTCTAGAAGCATCACAATAGACCACATACTCTCCACTATCATCCGGAAGTGCCAAAACAGGAGCACTTGTTAAGCAATTCTTCAATTCTTGGAAACTTTGCTCACATTGATTTGATCATTCAAACTTAACCCCCTTCCTGGTCAATCTTGTGAGAGGAGCAGCAATCTTTGAAAAATCTTTCACAAAGCGCCGATAATAACCTGCTAATCCCAAGAAATTACGAATCTCCGTCACAGTGGTGGGTCTTCTCCAATTCGACACTGCTTCCACCTTTTGAGGACCCACACTAACTCCTTCTGCCGAAATCACATGACCCAAAAACCCCACTTTATCTAGCCAAAACTCACACTTGCTAAACTTAGCGAATAACTGCGACTTTTCCAAAGTCCGCAATATTATTCTTAGATGCTTGGCATGCTCCTTCTCACTTCTTGAGTAAACCAATATGTCATCTATGAATACGATCACGAAACGATCAAGGTATGGACTAAACACCCTATTCATGAGATCCATGAACGCCGCGGGTGCATTAGTAAGTCCAAATGGCATCACCACAAACTCATAATGACCATATCGTGACCGAAAAGCAGTCTTGGCTATGTCCCCCTCTCGGATCCGCAACTGATGATAACCCGATCTCAAATCAATCTTAGAGAAAACAGAGGCACCCCTCAACTGATCAAATAAATCATCGATTCGATGCAACAGATATTTATTCTTCACTGTGACCTGATTCAACTTTCTATAATCAATGCATAGTCTCATGGTGCCATCTTTCTTCTTAACAAACAACACTGGAGCACCCCATGGAGACATGCTAGGCCGAATAAAACCCTTATCTACCAACTCCTGCAATTGAGTCTTCAACTCTTTCAATTCCGCTGGAGCCATTCTGTAAGGTGCCTGAGAAATAGGCAAAGTTCCAGGAAGTAATTCTATAGAGAAGTCTATCTCCCTTGCAGGAGGCAAACTAGGCAACTCCTCAGGAAAAACATCCGGAAACTCCCTTACTACTGGAATATCTTCTAATCCCACAACTCCCATACTTGTATCCACCACATGAGCTAAATATGCCTGACAGCCTTTACTCAACAATTTCCTTGCAGTAACAGCGGAAATTATGCAACTAGAAATAACATCTCTTTCCCCTTGGAAAGCAACCTCAAAACCATCTGGACTTCGAAGCACCACTACTTTCTGAAAACAATCTACCATAGCTCTATATGCTTCCAAAAAGTCCATTCCCAAGATCACATCAAACTCCACTATATCTAAAGGGATTAAATAGCCTCGAAATTAACTCCTTCCACTAAAACTTCACAACCACTAAATACCCAATTTATTCTCATCACCTCACCGGAGGGTAGAGACACATGCCACTCGCCTGGAAGAGACGATGATGGCACATTGGCATGGAGGGCAAATCTACTAGACATGAATGAATGCGTGGCTCCGGGATCAATTAAAGTAAAAGCAGGCTGACCGAAAATTAATAACGTACCAATGATGACATCTGGAGAAGTACGACCCTCTTGCTGGGTCATAGCATGCAGTCTAGCGTGAGTCATGGGACGTCCACGCTGACCACCGCCCCACTGAGAGCCACCTCTGACAGATGCACTGCCCTGGGCACCACTACTGGAGCCCCTAGCTGAAGACTGACCAACTGGCTGAGTAGGGGTGGGGGTGGTCCTCTGAGCCAACAATGGGCAATCTCTCGTGAAGTGGTCTTGACCACCACACTCAAAGCACCCAGAAAACTGCTGCTGCCCATAAGAAAAAGTCTGGCTACCGGATGACCCACCATGGAAACTACCACCAGAACCATACTGCCCAGACTGCTGCCTACCCAAATGACTCCGAGAAGAACTTCTGAAACGTCCCTTAGACCTGCTTCGAACACCAGAGCTAGATCTACCACTACTTCCACTACCAGCTGAAGAACCAGAAGCGGATGATGAAGCAGCTTTCTTGGATGGACCCTGACTGGGGCCACCGAAATCTCGTGGCCGAGCACTATAAATCCCCATAGACTCAATGGCCATGGCTGCATGAACAGCATCAGGAAAATTCGGGTAATAAACACCCGTCATCTTATCTGCAAACACTCCACCAAGTGCCCCAATGAACATCTCCATCCTGGTCCTCTCATCAGGAACCAGATATGACACATGGTAGCTCAGGGAAGTGAATCTCTCCTGGAACTCTATAACCCCCTCATCATCCCTCTTCTTCATATTCAGGAAATCCGACTGAATTCTGCTGCGGTGGGCAGGACTGAAATACTACCCCAAGAAGAGAGTCTTAAACTGCTCCCACGACATATTCAGCGCATCCTCAACATTCCTGCTGGCAAGCGACCACCAGTGATGTGCTGAATCATCCAGAAAAGTTACTGCTATCTTCACCTTTCTTTCTTCTGGCAGCTCAGTGCTTGCAAAAGCCTTTTCCATCTTATCCACCCAATTGTGAGCATCAAGAGGTCTCTTGGCACCCTTGAACTCTCTGGCTCCAGCTTCAAAAACTTCTCTCATTTTCACAACAGGAGGGCGTGGAGCTCGATCCATGACATCCCTCAGCATATTTCCAATATCATCAACCAGTCCTCTGACCTCATTGCCCTCATCGGCATTGGTCGAAGTGGCCACACGGGGTTGTCGTGGGCGCCTAGGAGGCATAGTACCTGAGGAAGAAGAAATTTAGTAGTCCATAAACAAGACTAACACAACAATCACACATACCCAATAACACATAGCATCAAAAGCATAAAATGCCAATGAATCCACCGCGGTCGGATCATCACTCTATAGACACTACGTGCTACTTAGGCAAATATGATAGTGACAAGGAAGCAGGAAAAGGAAACCTATAGCTCTGATACCAACTGACACGACCCACCCCGAATTTCACCCTGAAACCCAGAGTAAGTCGTGCGGGGACCACCTCGAAGGAAAAATTTACTGAGAAGATTGATAGAATCTCCCTTGAAAATGGACAACCCTAACGAAGTGTGGTTCGATAAATGACTTGAATCATAAACCGCAAGCGTACGAATCGTGTCAAGTAAGAGAAATATTTAGACCTTATTTATCGTACCACGAGGATTAGGTTGGACCTAACCGAGGTAATCGCCTCTAGTTTACTTAAAAACACACAAGAAAGAAAATAAACAAAAATAAAGAAAACTATAAACACTGAAGACACCAAGCCTTGGCAATGCTCGGCCAGCTCGCACTAAGCCTAATCAAAACCCCCTAACTTGTAGCCCTAAGGTGGATATGCACAAATGAGTCGATAGTTGAAAAGAAGTTGAATTGGGGATTAACTAAATTAACACAAACTACAATGAAAGTAAACAACAAACTAACAAATTAGAAAGTAAATTTGGTTTTTCAAATCAATGGGGACATGGGAGTGTCGGGTGATCCACACTAACCCTCTTGCAAATATTGATACTAATTTCACAAACGCATGCATTTCTTACATGGATCGAGTTCAAATGTATTAAATCTTAGAACTTTGCGTTATCTAAAACTTGGGGCCGCTTCTATTGCAGATCGCTGAGTTGCAGACAATATGCGAACTTTCAAAATGAGTATGTTGGATTACATGAACAGATGTCTTCATCATGTGGTCACATGCATCCAGAAACGGAGGATAGTGCAGTGGTACCTGACTATAGCCCAGAGAGTTTTTGTTAATATTTGAATGAAATACCTGCATTAATCTTTAACATACTGTAACTATGGATGCTTAGCCCAGTCAAATTGTCATAATTCCCGTTTGTTAAGCAAAAAAAGTCAAAGAGTCTACCTCTTATTAATAAGCAAGAGAGTAATTAGGAATTAATTGAAAACAAAATATCCATAATGCATACATATTCGATTAAATTCATGGCTTCAATCCAAATTTCTATATTAATCAGTTAAACCTGTTACTTAATTTTTTGGATTATACAAAATTTTACATTCATATTTTCGAAGTTTTTACTGAAAGACAATTTAGCCTAGCCTATTTTGAA
>NC_020491.1:17434225-17439145 GCF_000184155.1 Fragaria vesca subsp. vesca
GCCGGAGGCCAATTCCGGCGACCTCCAAAACCTATGAAATTTTGACAGAATAATCCTCTCATCATGCTCTACAACTTTTCCTAACTAGCACAAACACCAATTCCAAGCCTAACTAGGGTAATCGACTAAAAACACAAAAAACGCCAAAAAACTTCCACCTCAAATTTCTCCTTACCTAGCTCAAGAGGGAGTGAGTCCTTTTAGGGCAAGGCTGCTGGGTTGGAGGGCTACAAAACCGTACCAAGCTTGCCCAGATTGGTGGCCGGAGGAGGAAGTTCCGGCGAAAAGCTTCCCGGCGTTTCCGGCGGGTTTTCTCCTCTTCCGGCGGGTTAGAGGCTCGGGGGCTAGGCCGGGGAGGGAGACGAGGAGATGGGGGTCCGAACTGAGGTGGAGAGGCGGCAGGTGGTGGCCGGACGGCGGCAGGAGCACGGTTGGAAAACCGGGCAGCGGGAGGGGCTCGGGAGAGAGAGCGAACCAGGAGGAGAAAAGAGAAGAAAAGAGAAAATGGGTTTGCGCCTCACTCCCCAAACCGGTCCAAGCTTATAACAACCCAATTCCAAAAATAAAACACCCCGAAAAATAATAACCGAATAAAAATTACTTTTTACTAGCTAAAATTTACCATTTTTACCGTCGTCGAATTTTCCTCCTACGAATAATCCTCCACACATAATCATCCCCGAAACCCCTCTAGGGACCACTTAAACTATTAACTCAATGATCGAGACGGTAAAATTCTTATTATAATCACGCTAGTAAATAAGGTAAAAATATAAGTGTCGGGATGTGACAACAAATCTTTTTCAACTGGTTTTCTCCTAAGTTCAGTTCCTGTCATGATTTTGCTTTATCTTACATATCCATATTCCATATATATCAGCCGTTCAGCATCCCATAGCTGAAGGAGGAGGGAAATTTAAAGAACTTGTTAATCTTGTTATTTAAAGAACTTGAAAGGAAAGAGTAAGAATTAATGAACTTGTTAATTTTGCCCATGGAGAAGAATTTGTCAATTGTCCAGAATTGAGATTGAAAGAGAGCTAGAAAAGAAGCCATGAATGACGGCAACAAAATAAAGTGGAATAAGAAGGATAGACCACACCCGGGACCCGGTGTCGGTGGTTTCTAAGCACTCAACACGTGAGTGGGAAAAGTAAAAGAAAATAAAACAAATTCAAATATTTTTCCAGAAATTGTTAAACACAAAACATTTTGTAATAACAAAACAATTACAGAGGTAAAAATAGGTCTTGCGATCTATCTAACTTCTAATCTTCCGTACTTTCGACTCTTGTACACATAAGCTAACGTCACAATTAGTCTTCTTGAAAGGCATGTCATACCTGAACAATAATCTATAGGGGTGAGCTTACGCTCAGTAGGGCCAAACCTTTTTAGGTTATTCTTAACTACGTCGCACAATCAAGTTGTCAAATATCAAACAACACTTTATATATAACAAAAATGATTGATGCACAAATGCTAATGAACTCCCACCACTCAATTACTAGCTATTTAGTCCATACATCAAAGACATATAAGCCTACACATCCCATACCATGTAGATGTCTCCAATATTCGACCTAACAAATCAGTAATATCTAAACTCCAATACTTCTTTTGTTAGTCGTCTTGTTACTCATGGTCTCTAAACCCGAAACCCGATTAGATCGCTTTATCACGTCCGCCGTCGAAGGGTTCTGCATTCCCCAGTTCGTACACTTATGGGCTGGCATGGATTCATGGATAACCCATAAGAAAACTCAATTACACAAAATGTTTCATTTCTCTCGGTCTCATTCTCATCTCTGTAGAATCACTATTCTCACCACTCTCTCAATTCCTCACAATGCATTATGTATGTCAATGAGTATCAATACTCGTAATATATCATTCAACACATGCTTTTCTAGAAAGCAATAACACCAATCATATAACTCAACGATTATACATGCTTTTAAGAAAACGATAACATCCAAGAGTTAATCACTCAATGGCAAACAATTCACTGATTTCAATAATAATCTAATTATCAATTTAAAGAAAGGTTCCCCGAGAAAGATTTGATAGGAATTCTACCTAGAATTCCTCTGCGAAAGTAGACAAGTGCGAAACAATATAGATAAACGATCGAGAAATAACAAACACGAACGCACGAGATTGTAACGAGGTTCAGCAAAGAAATTTGCTTACATCCCCAGGCTGCTGGGTTTCACTATAGAAGAAGAAGAATACAAGAACAAGAGTACAAGATCTCTCACAAGACGTTCTCACCAACTTTCAAGATCTCACTTGCTCTCTCACAACCACGATGATTTCTCTCTACCACAACCATGCCAACTATTGCACCCTATGCCCCTATTTATAGATATCTAACTTGAAACCTATAACACATTGGAAACCTATTCCCAATAGACATAGAAAACCATTACCAAGTAAGATTAGGTATGACACAATCCTCATCCTAGGTGGAATCGAATCCACAAACCTAAGAATCTTCCACTTGGAGTCGATTACGCCAGTAGTCACCATTCTTCAATACTCTTCAAACATAGCAACACAAAACCCACCATCATAGCCAACATCTCCTTCTTCATTTATGGAGACCAACTGAAGCCAAGCACAGCTTCAGTTTGCCTAACGGCACAGACGTTGTAAACATATCAGCAGGATTCTCACTATTGAATCTTTAACAATTGCAGCACTTCATTCTCCACAAGCTCTCATATGTAGTGATACCTCATAGGAATGTGTTTAGTCCTTGAATGAAACACAGGGTTTTTGGCCTGGTGAATTGCACTTTGACTATCATAGTGCAACGCACAATTCTTTGGCTCTTTGCCCAATTCTTCCAACAGACCTTTAGCCACACCATCTCCTTGCCAGCCTCCGAGACTGCTACATACTCTGACTCTGTTGTAGACAAGACCACATGCCCTTGCAAATTTGAGACCCAAGATACAGCAGCACCACCCACAGTATACACATAACCAGTAGTACTCCGATAAGTGTCATTACATCTTGCCAAGTCTGCATCCACATACCCTTGTAGTTCAACACTACCTCTCTTGAAACAAAGAGATATCTTAGTAGTACCCCGAAGATACCTCATGATCCACTTCACAGCCTCCCAATGTTGCTTCCCTGGATTACTTGTGTACCTACTCACAACTCCCACTACATGAGCAATATCGGGTCTAGTACACACCATAGCATACATTAAGCATCCAACTGCCGAAGTAGAAGGTACATTATTCATATATTCCTTTTCCTTTTCCTTTTCGCTCTTGGGTGAATGTTCCCTTGACAATTTAAAGTGAGCCGCCAACGGAGTTCCTACAGGCTTCGATCCATCCATATTGAATCGCCCAAGCACCTTTTTAACATACTCTGCTTGTGAAAGCTTCAGAGTATCAGCCATTTTATCACAAAGAATCTTTATACCTAAGATTTTCTTCGCGTCACCCAAATCCTTCATCGCGAACTGGCTTGACATCTCTCTCTTCAACTTCTCGATCTCTTTGAAGTCTGCCTCGGCTATCAACATATCATCCACATATAATAAGAGAATGATATAAGATTTGTCAAACCTCTTGAAGTAACAACAGTGATCAGATTGACATCTTGTGTAGCCATTGCTACACATGAACACATCAAATTTTTTGTACCACTGCCTTGGGGCTTGTTTTAAGCCATACAAGCTCTTTTGTAGTTTGCATACCAAGTCCTCTTCACTAGGTGCTATAAACCCTTGTGGCTGCTTCATGTATATGACCTCCTTCAAATCTCTATGATGAAAAGCAGTCTTGACATCTAGCTGCTCCAAATACAGAACTTCAGCTTCCACTAAACCAAGCACCACCCGGATTGTGGTATGTTTCACAACCGGCGAAAAAATCTCATCAAAATTGATTCCCTCCCTTTGTTGGAAACCTTTCACAACAAGCCTTGCCTTGTAACGTTTGCTTCCATCAACTTCTTGCTTAATCTTGTAAATCCATTTGTTATGCAATGCCTTCTTGCCTGTTAGCAACTTAGCTAACACCCAAGTATTGTTGGACATGAGAGAGTCCATCTCATCTTGCATAGCACCCTCCCACTTAGCAGAATTTTCATGTTGCATTGCCTCATCATAACTCACGGGTTCACCAGAATCGGTTAACAGCAAATAGTTAGCACAAGGCGAGTATCTAACAGCTGATACACCTTTGGTACTTCTCGATGATACTCTTGGCACAAAAGGAGGTGTCACTGGCTCATCACTAGGATGTCAGGACCCACCCCGAATTTCACCTTGAAACCTGAAGTAAATCCTGCGGGGACCACCTCCAAGGAAAATTTACTGAAAATTCAGCATAACCTCCCTTGAAAATGGACAACCCTTCCTAGAAATACCTGCATACACTTCAAAAGAATCCATCTATAACTCTCTACTCCTAGAGCCTTCGTGCTCCCCAAATCACAACATCTCCCAATTTATATACTAACTTTAAAAAGAAAAACTCACAACCAACAACCACAGTTCAGAGCAACTCTATTTGAGAGGAAAGGAACTAGAAATATAAAAATGAGCGGAAGCTATACTATTGACTATGCCTCTTCTCCATGTACGCCCGACCTCAACTATGCTAACCTGCATACTGGGCATTTTTAAAACGAAGGGCCCAGGGGAAAACATTTGCAAACGTTAGAGTGAATGGACAAAAATAAATTAAAATATTTATGCATTCCCAATTTGAATTTCATAGAAAATATACTGCATGCTACTGCATGCGGTAGCTCAAAAGCTCGCAACTCATCGATTGGCAATTACATGACTAGCTCCAGCTAGTCTCCAAACTTAATAAAATAAAGCCTCTCAGGCTAAACTAATATATATATATATATATATATATATATATGTATTACTACTCATCTTAC
>NC_020491.1:17439753-17447967 GCF_000184155.1 Fragaria vesca subsp. vesca
GAATATCTTAAATTTTTCGTCGGTTAAAGTGTTTAATTAAAAATTAAAAAATAACTAAAGCCGACAAAATATAGTCTGTTTCGTCGGCTTTAGAAGGGTTTAGCCGACGAAATGTGCCATAATTCGTCGGCTAAACCTTATTTAAAAAAAATTTAAAATACTATAGCCGACGAATTATTGCGTATTTCGTCGACTATAAGTCCATTCCAGTAAAAAAAAAACCCGAAATTTCTAAATTACCATTCCAAGCAAGCTGCAAAATACACCAAAACAATTCCATATAACCAACAACAATAAGCACATAAAACAATATATAATTCATCAACTACACAAAATCTAGATCGTCTAAATTAATATCCGCTTCTAGAGGCTGCTGCGGAGGTCCCTGAAGCTGGGCAGCTGTAAAGTCCTACATGTACTAGAATATCTGCTGTTGCTAGGCCTGCTGGATGGCATGTATCTCGGCAACATAGGCTGCCTGCGCGGCATTATAAGCTGCCTGCGAGGCATTATAGGCAGCCTGAGCAGCTTGCTGTTCCCGTAGTCTCCGAAGTTCCGACTCTAGCTAAGTCGTCCTGGTGGTCGTGGTCGTGGTCGTGGTCCTGCTACTGGTCGAGGCTGCCTTTTGTTGAAATCCTGGAGTGGTCTTTAGGACCCCCTCGCTCTTCTTTCCTAGACCCCGGCAGTAGAAGTTGTTTGCTCGCGGTGGGAAGGCTATACCCATGATCCTCGCCCCAACCGTCGGATCCGAAGTGTCGATCCGGGACATGGCTTCGGACATCTCTTCCTCCTGCGTGTCCGGCCATGTCTCTCTCACTATAGCACTCATCACCTCGTCACTAGCCTCCCTCACCTTCGCCTAATTAGATAAGAAAAAAATTATTAATTAACATTTTGACATATATATAAGTAAAATTAAAAATTTAAAAACGTAAGATGGCTTACAATATCCTCCTGGGCGTCAGGATATGCCTTCTCGTACGTATAAACGTATTGGTTGACTTCTGGATGTTCCCTGGCCGCCTCGTCCATGAAGACAGCGAACAGTCTAGAACCGGCACGATGGTTCCTTGTGTTGCGTTGCCGGTTCTGAGCGTTCGCCCGGGAAACGGCCTTCAAAGAAAAAACTAAACTATTAGTAAAATATTTAAAAACACACGTACTTAATGACAAATTAACTAATTAATTTTTTTAAATACCTGTTTACGAGGGTTGTTGAATTCTGATGTCAGAAGCCAACGCCACTCGTACTCCCTGTACTGGAACTCAGCAGGGGTACCAGAACGTGCGTTCCCGTGCGTAGTCCAGTGGGTCCGCAACTCGTTCTTCCACTCCTTGTACCTACAGATACAACAAAAATATTAGAAATATTATTAATATCACATACAATTTTGTTTTTTCATTAACTTCCCAACGTACCTTCCCCCATGCACAACGTCCGCCCAACTGCTCTTCAGGTGCTCGGGAACCTCAAACCACACCTGCATTTAACCGTTTATTAGTTTAGTTTTTCGAAAAATCAACAATGTAATACATAATATTATTGAGGCATTTTATAAACTCACCGACATCGCGTTGTGGACCATGTCCTTAACCTCCTGCGGGACCTCGCCCCAGTCTGACCACAACATAGGGACTCTATCCCTAATGAGCGCTCCCACGCGGCCGGAGTACGTCCTCGACTTCCCGCCCGATACTATGTCACCATCCCCGTCAAGACGGATGACGATCCTCCCTGAGGTACCGACCATCTTCTCGAGAGCCTTCCCTGTGACGGGGCCTCTCTTCTTCTTTGCCGGCTTCGCTCCGACAGTGCCTATCACATGATAAACCAAATTGATTATTAAAATCGGAGAATTATAAGAAAACAAATCATTCATCTTTCATTACCTGAGGGCGATGCGGCGGACGCGACAGATTCCGTCTCTGTCGCCAATGATGATACCCTCGCGGAAATAAGAGGCGTATCAAAAGGCACGAACCGGTATGCCGCTGATGAAGCCACTGGCGGGGGCAGTGGATAAATCGGCGCCCCTGAGCCATCGACTGCAGGTAAGGCCGGTATCATCCGCTGAAGGAACAGATGAGGCGGCGGCATCTGTACCCCAGATGACCCACCATCCGAAGTAGTAGGACTTGATGTGGGCGCCAGGTGTATCTCAGGCATACGGGGTGCAGACACCTCCGTCTGGGTCTAAGGCCACAACTGCCTCGAGGAATGAGGGACGCGCGGCTGCCTCGATGACGGGGCACCTCCGGCTGCCTCTGCACCGTCTCCAGAAGGGCCGCACTTCTGGCTGTCATGATGCCCCGAAACGACGTTTGAGGGTTGCTAGAGGTTCCCTCAGACAATTCGAACCTTTGGCCCTTCGAACCCTTCGTCAATCTAATATTACCGGTCATCCTATTTAAAATATTAATTTGAATCAAGGCTGAGAAAGAAAATCATGAAACTTAATAACGACACACCACATGTAGGTCATACAAAAAATCAATAGGCATCGAAAATATCCACAATATTCCAACAAAACCATATATTAAAACTTGCATAATCCAATATATTAAAACTTGCAAAATCAATCGGCGTCGATCATAGTTTTTTTATTTGGTCCTATCAAATTAATGCAAAATTTTGTCAAAACACCAACTCAATCATTCACACTAATAATATTCAATAGATGAATTATCACCAAAATTCTCAATATATTCATCATAAACCAATCCACAATATCAATAGCGCATAAAAACCCTAAATTCTTAAATTCGAAACCCTAAACGCACATATCGAAATAAAAATCAGAGAATTACACCACCTGGCGAGTGACGAGCAGGTGGAGCAGGCGGAGCCCGAGCGAGCAGGAGAGGGAGAGGGAGACCGGGACAGGGAGAGGGCGGCCGGGAGAGGGAGAGGCGACCGGAGGGAGAGGGCGACCGGAGGGAGGGAGAAGGAGAGGGAGACCGGCAGAGGGAAAGGGCGACCGGGAGAGGGCTCGAGGAGGCGGAGGAGGCTAGGGTTTCGAATTCGCGCGGTGGAGGCTGTTCTCGCGCTAAGGTTCGTCTATATACCGTACCACTTTAGCCGACGAAATTTTTACTTCGTCTGCTAAGAGTCTAAATTCGTCGGCTAAACTTTGAAATTCGTCGGCTAAACCTTTGAAATTCGTCGGCTAAACATTGAAATTCGTCGGCTAAACTTTGAAATTTGTTGGCTTAAATACTTTATACATTCGGCACATTGTGATTGTGACCGTCTAAATTACGTATTTTGGCCAGACCTTCAACTAAAGATAGTTTCAAACCGATAAGACGCAACAAGTCGTATAATAATTTTGGGGAAAATAACCACCGAAGATAGGGCTACCCATAGGGAGAAAGAATGGAAATTGCATTGACCGCAACTATTGGCATCGAGACTTTACTGGAATACCATGATTTTTCAACCGTAGACGTATTTCACCATTCTGGTCATATCTTATTTCACGACTTTTTTGCGTTTGAAGGTTCTACATATAGTTTGTTTTTGAAACGGAATATTTACTTAACACTTGGTAAACAAGCTACACAACATTAGTAGACATGTTGTGATTGTGATGATCAAACTTGAGAAACGGAAATCCGACCGTTAGATCTGACCATCATGACAAAATACATGTATGGACAAAAATTCAACTTGATCCGACAAGGTTAAGGGCTCGATCTCGACGGTCAATCCCGTAAGTCAAACCCCTAAACGCACGAAAAAGGTCGTTGGACTGTCTAAATTTCTTATTTTAGCCAGACCTTCAACTGAAAATAGTTTGAAATCGATAAGACGCAACAATTCGTATAAAAATTTTAACACAAAATAACCACCGAAGATAGGGCTACTCATAGGGAGAAAGAATGAAAAATTGCACTGACCGCAACTATCGGCACCGACACTTTACCGGAATACTGTGATTTTTCAACCGTGGACGTATTTCACCATTCTGGTCATATCTTATTTCACAACTTTTTTGCGTTTGAAGGTTTTACGTATAGTTTGTTTTTGAAACGAAACATTTACTTAACACTAGGTAAACAAGTTATACAACATTAGCAGGCATGTTGTGATTGTGATGATCAAACTTGAGAAACGGAAATCCGACCTTCAGATCTGACCATCATGACAAAATACATGTATGGGCAAAAATTTAACTTGATCCGACAAGGTTAAGAGCTCGATCCCGACGGTCAATCCAGTAAGTCAAACCCCTAAATGCACGGAAAAAGTCTTTGGACCGTCTAAATTTCGTATTTTCGCCGGACCTTCAACTGAAAATAGTTTCAAATCGATGAGACGCAACAAGTAGTATAAAAATTTTACGGAAAATAACCACTGAAGATAGGGCTATAGTATGTAATAGAAAAATTTTAGGGTTTAGCCGACGAATACCCTAATATATTCGTCGGCTATAGTATGTAATAAAAAATAAATAAATAAATAAAGCTGACGAAATATTAGGGTATTTGTCGGCTAACCTGATCTTAACCGACGACTTAAAATATAATTTGTCGGCCAAGATTGTTTTAGCCGACGAAATATACTATTCGTCGGCTAAAACCATCTTAGCCGACGAATTATGGTATATTTCGTCGGCTAAAGTATAAAAAATACATTAAAAAAACTGAAGGTTTAATGTAAACCATACTAACTTCTTGTTCATATATCACCAAAATTCATATAAAATAACAGAAATATGAATTCAACATATGTAAACTATAAAGGTAATACATTCTTTTTTATTACAAATTAATGTATTACGTCCTCTAAATTAAAACCAAGGCTCGTAATCGGAATCATCCGATGAGTCTTCTTCAGTGTTAGAATTAATTTCTGGTAATCTATGCATTTCCTCATTGCCAGAGTCTTCGTCTGTTTCTTGATTTGGATCAACATCAATAAGCCTTGTCTCTTCATCACGAATTCGCACCGAACGACCCACTTTAAAATTATTAAGGCGAACGGTAGAGGAGTTAGAAATACCTATTGCGTTGGGCTCTTGATACGCAACATCTTCTTCCTCGTCTTCGGCCTCTCCAAGTGTAGCCGCTCGGTAAATGTTTCGAGGGTGCACAAGGTTGACTACTTTCCACGCGTCACCCTTAGCAAGGTCATCAAGATAAAACACTTGTTTTACCGATGTGGCAAAAACGAACGGGTCATTTTCGTAACAACTTGTAGCAGTGTTCACCGATAATATTCCGTACTGATCGGTCTTCATGGTCTGCGGCCTAGTATCAAACCATCTACACTTGAAGAGGTGCACTGTCATGCCTTGCCCATAAACGAGTTCCACCATTGAATGGAGAACACCATAATAGTCAACTCCATTCCGCCCACCATGCGCCATGACCCCAGAATTCTGTGTTCTTCCTCTGCTGTCTCTCTGTTCACATATAAATTGCACGCCATTCACCTTGCACATTAGATAAACTCTTGACATTATCGGCTTCATCGCTAGAAGTCTTAGTTCGTGCGACCAATTTGGGTGACCATCAAATTGAATATGGTTCATCTGCAACCAACCATTCAACTGTAAATATGAATAATTATGCAACAAACATAAACACGTACAGAAATATTAAATTACGTACCCAGCCGTCAAAATAATCTGCGAACTCCCTGTTGTGGTACTCGAGATCACCTTAAATGTCTGGACAATATAGATGGATGTCTTTCTAGTATTCAACTTCTCGACAGTTAATCAATACCTACCAGTGGGCAATGACTAGCTCATGTGGTTGCAACATGTAGGAGTCTGGCAAAATTCCATACACTTCAACATCAGTGGAGACTATGGAAATATTGAACTTCGGTACATCTACCGGCATGGTTTGTGGAGTTTCTTTCAATGCTCCTAAATACAACTTCATGTAGGTGACGCACTAGTGCGCAATATATGCTTCAGCTATACATCCTTCAGGCGCAGATTTATTAGCCACATAATCTTTGTAGTCTCCAAGTTGCCTGTAAATCAAGTTGCAAAATGTTATGATTATTGAACATGTATATATATTGAGGAATTCAGGTGTAAAAAACGTACATTTCCATGGGATACATCCAAATGTAGTGTACTAGACCGGTAAGCAACAATTGCTCGGGAAGATGGATCATCAGGTGAGGCATGATGTCAAAAAAATTTGGAGGAAATATCCTCTCAAATTTACACATGATATAAATGATGTCCTCTTGCATTTCCCGGAGGTTAGATTTTTTCACTTCGCGTGTGCATAACTTCTGGAAGAATCTTACCAACGCTACTAACGGCTCCACCACCAGACGGGTAAGGAACGGTCGAATGAAAATATGGAAGAGACTTTGTAGCAGGATATGACAGTCATGACTCTTCAACCCGTATATCTTATTGTCCCGGAAGTTCAAACACCGGGCTATATTTCCTGCATAGCCTGAAGGATACTTCACACAACTCATCCACTTGAAAATTACGTTCTTCTGGGCAGGCTTCACGGTGTAAGGAGCTTAAGGCATTTTTTTCTTCCCTTCTTTCAACCACAGATGTCTTCTTAATTGCATTTTTTTTAGATCAATGCGTTCCTTAGGACAGTCTTTCATCTTCCCCTCCAAGTTCAACACTGTGCCCACCACACTGTCGCAAACATTTTTTTCTATGTGCATCACATCTAGGTAGTACCTGATCAACAACTTACTCCAGTATGGGAGTTCCCAGAATATGCTCTTATGTGTCCAGAATTTGTACCTATCGGGTCTTTCAGGTATTGCCGCCACAATATTGGGATGATTGCTGAGTTGCCCAAAATCGTACTCATTAAGCACTGCTAAAATTTCTTCCCTCGTCCATCTTCTGGGAGGCACACCGTTTTCTACGGTTCCATCAAATGCCTGTGCATTGAGCCGCCATTCTTGATCATATGGAAGGAGAGTACGGTGACCCAATTTGCATATCTTGTTGCAATGACTGCTGCTCCCCTCATCGCTAAGGCACTCTGGACAAGCTTTGTATCCCCTAACAACGTTGCCCGACAACATCCCACGGGAAGGAAAATCACTGATGGTACCACCAACCATGACATGCATCTGGAACATATCGTGCATGTACTGGTCATAAGTGGGATGACCAACGTCCTTCAAAAATTTAAGCTCTTCAATCAAAGGTCTCAAATACACATCGAGACACTTCCCTGGATAACCGGGCCTCGGAATCAACAAACTCAACATATTGTATTCCATCTTCATGCACATCCATGGAGGAAGGTTGTACGGTACCAAAATCACCGGCCATACACTGTATTGAAGACTCATGTTGCCAAAAGGGTTGAACCCGTCGGATGAGAGCCCGAGCCTCACATTTCGGACCTCTGACGCAAAATGAGGAAACTCCCTGTCTATATGCTTCCAAGCCTCCCCGTCAGCAGAGTGTATAAGGGTATCTTCGTCATGCAATTCCCTATCAGCGTGCCATCTCATAGCTTCGGCCGTGTGTGAAGACATGTACAACCGCTCCAGCCTATCCCTCAAAGGGAAATACTGAAGTACCTTCACAGGTTTCATGTTGCCTGCAGGGGTCAGCTTATACCTGTCAGTGTGACATACCGGACATGCGTCAAGGCCACCAAGCTCATTCCCTTCTGGATCTTTACCCCAGAAGAGAACGCAATCATATCTGCATGCATGGATCTTGATGTAGGAAAGCCCAAGATCTTTCAGGATACATCGGACCTTATGATGAGTGGTAGGAAGACGATGACCGTGGGGCAGCATCGAAGCAGTGTACTGTAGATAATCATTAACAGCTTTCACAGTCGATTTTGTCTCAACTTTAATCTTCATTACGTCCATCACACTTTCAAGAACGGTCTTCTGATAACCGGGGTACACAGGGGTCTGTTGGAAAGCAAGCAGTTTGTTGTACTTGTCAATACCAGCAGTGTTGACAGCTCTAGGGAAGGGCTGCACCGGGTCAGGCATATACTGTCCTTGAGCGCATACACCGCTCTCATAAGGAAACATGTCGTTGATGAAGGCCGTTGTTGGATCGTTGGATGTACTGCCCGTCTCAGAAAATTGGCCATGATCATGCGGACCCCCAGATGATGTTTCACCGTGATATAACCAACATGTGTACTTCTCCCAAAACCCGTTACTCTTCAGGTGCTGCCATACTTTGTCAATCGCAAATCGATGCATATCGTTGCGACACTGACATTTCGTGC
>NC_020491.1:17447987-17450211 GCF_000184155.1 Fragaria vesca subsp. vesca
CAACTCATAACAATATTATATATACAACATCATCACAAAATCATCATCAACTCAGATCATCAACACAATATTATAAATTAATTAACATATATATATATATATATATCTACTACTTATTAACAACAACTTCATATATATTATTAAATCATCAACCAAATCGATCAACACATATATATATACATCCAACGTACTCAAAATCTATCAATTCAATCACACTCAAAATCGATCAACTCAAATAAAACTCAAAATCAACATATATACACATGTACGTACCTATATATAGCTCCACAAACTAATTATGGACAGATTTCGACAACACCCAAACTTTTTCTCCCGTTTTTTCTTCTCCCGTTTTTTTTTCCCAGATGAGCTGCTGTCCAGATCTGCAAATATAAAGCACTTTAGCCGACGAAATTAAATTTCGTAGGCTAAAGAATGTTTAATGTCGTCGGCTAAAGTCTACAGACTATAGCCGACGAAATAAATTCTTTATCCGACGAAAATTTAATTTCGTCGGCTAAAGTTGACTATAGTCGACGAAAATTTAAATGAGCCGACGAAGGAAAATTTCGTCGGCTAAAGTGGACTTTATCCGACGAAAAAATTGTTCGTCGGCCTGTTTTTTTTATTTTCGTCGGCTAAAGCCTTTCTTCTGGTAGTGTATGAAAACCTATATGAACCAGATAAGAAAGTAGTTTTCATATAGGGCTATGACGCTTGTGTCTAACACTCACGTCACGTCATAATAGAATTTTACCTCCTTATGACGGACCAAGCACGTATGGCTAGCTAGCATTTATATACATACTATACTCATAATATCCACATACATATTCACCGAAAATCTCATTTTCAGTAAGTGTCAAAAACGATGAAAATTGCCAAATATCCGGAAAAGCAATAAATCCCAGCAGAAGAATAACTGATCAACAAAATAATGCTTTGCATGCTTTTTAAATTAAAACAAAATCCACTCACAACTTTAGGCATAAGCCCGACGAAATCCAATTCGCCACTCAAGTGAGGTCTCCTCAAATCCTGGCACAAAAACCATGCTTAGGACCAAATTCCAATTTCAGAAAAAAAAATAATACCTAAATAAATAACCCAAAACTCTTCTGCCTAACCCACTACACTTTCTAGGGTTAAGCTTATCGGGTTCACGCCAAACTCCAACCACAGCCTTCTTACATTTATTTCAACATTCTGAAACAATAATAAGGAAAAATCTAACGGTCGGATTCTACCCCATTAACCGCCAAATTCACCAATCTTTCAAAAATCCAAAACCTATTCAAAACTCCTCCAAAAATTCTAAACTTCATACCATTAAACTCCCCTTAATATAACACATTTAAAACCATGAAAATCCCCCAAACAACAGCGGCCGACGGCCGATTCCGGCGACCTCCAATGCCTACCAAAATTTAACAGCATCTTCCTCTCAACACACTCTACAACTTTCCTAACTAGCACAAACACAAATTCTAAGCCTAGATAGGGTAATCGAACAAAAACATCAAATGAGCCCTAGAATTTCAACTCCATATTTCTCCTTACCTAGCTCAAGAGAGGGTGAGACCTTTTGGGGAATTGCTGCACAGGAGGAGGGCTTTCATTTTAGCCAAGCAGCTCTGGCTATGGCGGCCGAAGGAGAGTGTTCCAACGAGAGAACCACCACGAACAGTCAAACCTTTCGAGAGAGTTAACTCCCTCACAGCGGCGCTAGGGCGGCTGACACTAGCCCAGGGAGGAAGCTGGGTCGGGGCCCGACCGATTGGGACCAGAGCGACGGTCTCAGGTGGTTTTGGGGGACGATTATTTCGGAGAGTTATTCGTAGGAGAAAAATGTCACATCCCGACCCTTATATTTTTACCTTATTTACTAGCGTGATTATAATAAGAATTTTACCGTCTCGATCATTGAGTAAATAGTTTAATTGGTCCCTAGAGGGGTTTCGGGGACGATTATGTGCGGAGGATTATTAGTATGAAGAAAATACGACGACGGTAAAAATAGTAAATTTTAGCTAGAAAAAGGTAATTTTTATTCGGGTATTATTTTTCGGGGTGTTTTTATTTTGGAAGTTTGGGTTATAAATGGTGTGGACCGGTTTGGGGTGTGAGGCCCAAACCCTTTTTCTTTTCTCTCTCCCTCCCTCCCGATTTTTTCTCCTCCTCCCACCCGATTTTCTTCTCTCTACACCCACCGATTTTCCGGCTG
>NC_020491.1:17454469-17475553 GCF_000184155.1 Fragaria vesca subsp. vesca
CTTCCGCTTGTGTTTAGTAGCTCTGAATACTTTAGAATTTTGTATATTATGTGATATTCAGAAGCGTTAAATTAAGAGTGTAATATGAAATTTTCGAATTAGGGTTGTCCATCTGCAAGGGAGATTTTCTTAATCTTTTCAGTAAATTTTCCTTGGAGGTGGTCCCCGCACGACTTACTCTGGGTTTCAGGGTGAAATTCGGGGTGGGTCGTGTCAAAAAATGTGACGACGGTAAAAATGGTAGATTTTAGCTAGCAAAAGGTAATTTTTAATAGGGTATTTTGTTTTGGGGTGTTAAATTGGTGGAGTTGGGTATTATTTGTGGTGTTGGGCCAGGTTAGTGTGAGGCCCAAACCCCATTTTCTCCTCTCTTTTTCCGCTCTTCTTCTCCTCTTTTTCTTCTTCTCTCTTTTCTTTTCCTTCTTCCCCGAGCTCTCTCCTGAGCCCTCTCCCCGGCAAACTTCTAGCTGTCGCCTGCCGCCGTCCGGCCAGCCACCGGCCGCCGTTCCAGCCCAGTTCGGAGCCCCGCCACCTCCTCTCTCTTCCTGGCCTAGTGTCCCCGCCGGTAACGCCGCCGATCAGGAGTTTTTCCTCCGGAGACACTGGACTGTCCCTCGCCAGAGCTCCCTCCTCCGGCCGCCATAGCCAGCGATTCTTGGCTTGTTGTAAAGCTCTCCTCCCGTGCAGCAATCCCTCCAAAGGGCTCACCCTCTCGTGGTCTAGGTAAGGAGAACCGGTGAGTGGAAGCTTTAGGGTTTTCTAGGATGTTTTTGCTCGATTGACCTAGTTAGGCTTGGAATTGGTGATGGCGCTAGTTAGGAAACTTGTAGAGCATGATGAGAGGATTATTCTGTTAAAATTTGGTGGGCATTGGAGGTCGCCGGAATCGGCCTCCGACAGCCGCTGTTTGGGAGTTTTGTATAGTTTTAAGTGTGGAATATTAAGAGTTTATTGATGTGAATTATGGAATTTTCAGATGAGATTTGGATAGGTTTGTGAATTTCCGAAGTGTGGTATTTTTGGCGGTTGAATAATGTAGAATCCGGCCGTAGGATTTAAGTCATTTTCTAGGGAAAGTTGTAATTAGGGCTGCCGGTATATTCGGTGAAGTTTGAGCTATTTTGAGTTAAGAATGGCGAAGTTGGGCAATGATGAGTGTGTGGGAGGCTCACGTTTAATTTTGCCCATTTTGTTGGATTTTTAGTTGGGAAATTAATTGTATATTTGGTTCAGGACGAGAGGAGGCCCGAGCAGAAGAAGCCTTGGAGCGACATCAGGCTTAAGCCTAATTTGTGAGTGGACCTTTGTTTTAATTGAAAAACATGCGATGAATTATTTTGTTGATCATTTATTTCTTCTGATGAGGCTTATTGATTTCTCGGCTATTTGGCAATTTTTCCTCCTTTGGAGAGATCCTGAAAATGAGATTTTTGGTGGATATGTTTATTGGATGTTATGAGTATAGTATGTATATAAATGCTAGCTAGCCCTACGTGCTTGGTCCGTCATAATGAGGTAAAATTCTATCATGGCGTGACGTGAGTGTTAGACACAAACGTCATAGCTCTATATGAAAACTACTTTCTTTTCTGGTTTATTTAGGTTTTCATATAGGGAGTCCACACGTATATATACACCGTCCTCTTCGGTCATAATGAGGAAAAATTTCATTATGGCGCGACGTTAGCGTTAGACGCAAGCGTCGTAGCCTTGTATGAATTTCTATCTTTCTAATTTGTTTATAGAATTCATACAAGGAGTCTGACGAGTGTAAATACATACACATATATGTTTATATATAGTTTAGCCTGAGAGGCTCCATTTTATTAGCTGGTGACTAGCCGGAGCTAGTCGTGAAATTGCCAGTTTATGAGTTGAGCGCTTTTGAGCGGTCGCATGCAGTATAATTTCTTTGGAAATTAAAATGGGAATGCATAAATATTTTTATTAATTAATTTTTGTCCACTCACTCTAATGTTATTAAATGTTTTCCCCTGGGCCCTTCGTTTTAAAATGCCCAGTCTGCAGAGTACGGGTTGGATCTAGTAGGAGGCGAGGCATAGTCACCCGCATTTCTACCACTTTTCATCCGTAGGTTACCTGTTTAACCTACCTGTGTTTTCTTACTTCCGTTAGTGTCTAGTAGCTCTGAATACTTGGGTTTAATGTAAGTTATTTCGGTTGTGGGCGAAGACTTGTTGACATTTTAGAATATTTATCGGAGGTTGTATGTTATTTTATTTGGATAATTATGTGTTGATTTGGAAGATGATTTATTATTCTTGGTGGTGGTTGTGTTGGGGAGCACGTAGGCTCCAGAAGTTAAGGGTGGATTAAGAATTTTAGAAGTGTTTGCAAGTTTTCTTTAGAAAGGGTTGTCCATTTTCAAGGGAGGTTATGCCGAATTTTCGGTAATATCTTCCTTGGAGGTGGTCCCCGCATGATTTACTCCGGGTTTTAGGGTAAAATTCTGGGTTGGTCTTGACAGCAGTATTAACCGCATCAGCCCAAAACGTTTCTGGCAATCCTGCTTGTATCCGCATACTCCTTGCGTGCTCATTCATAGTCCTATTCATGCATTCAGCCACTCCATCCTAATCCCATTCTCTGCACAATACTCTTTGAAAGCATTACTACAATATTCTTCTCCATTGTCCGACCTCAGACATTTGACCTTCATCTCAGTCTCATTCTCTATGATCGCCTTCCACTTTTTGAAGGTACTGAAAACTTCCCATTTATGTTCCATGAAATAAACCTATACTTTCCTTGTGGAATCATCAATATATGTCACATAGTACTTTGAGCCCCCAAAGAAACCTCAGGTGCAGGCCCCCACACGTCAGTATGAACCAACTCCAACTTTGAATCTTTCAGCGCCTTGCCATCCTTTGAGAAACTGACAACCTTTTGGTTCCTAAATATGCAGTCTTCACAAAGTCAAATCTTCACAGAGTTCACACCATGTAGTTTTCCCTTCGACTGAAGTACACCCATACCTTTCTCGCTGATATGCCCAAGTCTACGATGCCATAAGTTTGCATCCTCATTTTTCTCAACGATCACAGTGCCTTCATTGTTCTCAACAGCAACAATAATATTTAAGGTCGTATAGAGTGATCCTGTCTTGATTCCACGAGCTAACACCATAACTCCCTTACATACCTTCCATTTACCATTCTCAAAGATGGTACGACATCCTTCATCATCCAACTAACCCACAAAGATTAAATGTCTCTTCAATCGCAGTATGTGCCTAACATTGGTCAAGGTCCATGTTCCACCATTCCCGAGCGAGATCTTTACATCACCCCTTTCCACAATATCCAAGGCTCCACCATCAGCAAGAAACACTTTGCCAAAATTACCACCTTGGTAATTTACCATGAGCTTCTGTTGTGAAGTTGAGTGAAAAGATGCTCTAGAGTCTACGATCCATGCCTCCAATGGTGCTTCTTTAACACTCAGTACCAGTGCATCTGAATCAAACTCAGCTGTGTTTGCCACCTTCATATCATTCTTCCATTGGTTACAATCTTTCTTGACATGTTCGGGCTTCCCATAATGCCAACATCCATCAGACCACTTTTCTGTTTTGGACATACTTCGACTTTTTCCTAGTGCCTTAGACTGGACCTTCCACGATTGTTGTTTGAGTTCTTGTTGAATGTTCTACCTCTATTCTCCATAGATAACGCAGAACTTGAAGGATTTTCATGGTTGTTTAGTCTTCGTGTCTCCTCATTAAGATGAACGTCCCACACATCATCAAATTTCAGCTTCTTTGTAGTCCTAGCTCCACTACAAATCAAGTTCACAGTCATATCCCAATCTGGAGGCATAGAAGTCAACAACACTAACACCTTGATGTGTTCGTCGAATTTAACATCCACCGAAGCTAGTTGCTCGATAATATCACCAACTATCCCAACTTGCTGGCGACTTCCCTAACTTTAGAGTGAACAACTTTCTCATCAGGTACAACTGTTGAACGACACTTGGCTTCTCATACATGTTGGACAAACTATCCATCATTCCTTTCAACGTAGTCTCCTTGATAACGAATCGTCGTACTGCATTCGAAAACAACAGTGCTCCAATGGCCATCCTATCCATCTCGACAAAATCTTCTTCCTCCATCCCTTGCGGGAGCTTGCCATCCAGAGTCTTTGCAAGCTTCTACATATTCAGGTAGTCCTCAATCTATGACCTCTATAGGCTAAAGTCATGGCTATCGAACTTATCGACCCTCTTCTCAACGTCTTCTATACTCATTGTTTCCACTCAAGAACCTGAGCTCTAATACCAAACTGATAGGAATTCTAACCTAGAATTCCTCTACGGAAGTAGACAAGTGCGAAACAATATAGATAAACGATCGAGAAATAAAAATAACAAACACGAACACACGAGATTGTAACGAGGTTCAACAAAGAACTTTGCCTACGTCCCCGGGCTATTGGGTTTCACTATAGAAGAAGAAGAACACAAGAACAAGAGTACAAGATCTCTCACAAGACGTTCTCACCAACTCTCAAGATCTCATTTGCTCTCTCACAACCGATGATTGCTCTCTACCACAACCATGCCAACTACTGCACCCTATGCCCCTATTTATAGATATCTAACCTGAAACCTATAACACATTGGGAACCTATTCCTAATAGACATAGAAAACCATTACCAAGTAAGATCAGGTATGACACAATCCTCATCTTAGGTGGAATCGGATCCATAAACCTAACAAGACCCGACCTGAAATCCGAGCTTTAGCTATGATGCTAACTAAAATTAGTAACTCAACAACACGCATTCTGAAATCCTTATCCTTCTGCTTCTGGAACTGCAACGTGCCTCCAATCCTCGTACCGAATCCTCATTCCAAGAATGTTGACATGTCACTTAAAGTAATGCGATCAAGTCCTTGAAATTATAGACTTCACAATTTACTATGGACACCCAAATGCGTCGTCGTATTCCAGTTGCACCAATCTATCCAAACTTCTGAAATTACTTTGTACACCCAAAACCATCATACGCCACTCGTCATTCACTTTACTTCCAACTATTACTATCAACCCAAAACGTTTCGACTCCATCATTAACAGAACACCTAAAGCACCCTACACATAATCATACACCTTAACAACGCCAAAAAGCCACTGCATTAGCCATCACCGCTCCTTCCACCGCCACACACAGTAGCTGCACACTGCCTAAAATCCCACAATGTCATCCAATTCTCAATTTCCTACAATTCTGATATATCTAGCAATCAAAATCATGCACAGAGGTTCATAACTAACTGAAAATCATTAACAAAGACAGAACCACCACCACCACCACCACGAAGCACAGTGGCCACAGACGATGGTCACTCCACTGCGTAAAACCAAATTTTCCTAACACTACCAAACTCAAATTCAAGCATATAAACAGGTAGAGCTCGACAAATGGAACAAGTTTCATACCTTGATCAAAACCAAACGGCGTCGAAAACCATGGAAACTCGCCGAAAAACTCAAACCACTCCGCTGCATCGATTCTTACTCACCACTGCTCGTCTTAACAAATTGAAGCCACAGAGAGGTTCGCCAAGTCGAGACGAAGCTACCACCACCAACCTCTCTGGCTGTCGTGGCCAGAATCAGGAAAACCCGATCGGAACCCTAAAAGCTTCTCTCCTTCGATTCTCTCTCTTCCTGGCTTCCCAACCAAAACGAAGACCATCATGTGTTCGGGGACGACGAGACAAAGCCGAAGACGGTTGTTTTGAGTCGGGAGACGGTCGGACGACAGAGGAGACGCCGAGCTCTGTTGCAGCTCGAGACGGGTCATGGTCGATCTAGGTCAAACTGATCCAGTCCGATGTATATATAGTGTCAAATGGACGGCCTAGATTAAACGGTTAAAAATCTAACGATCAAGATCAAACCGACTTAAAATTTTATTTTTAATTAAATTTTTGAATAATACCAACTTTCAAAAATCATTAAAAATAGCTCTGATGTCCGAAAACACTTCCGTAAAATCCTACGAACTCGTAACGACGTCTAGGTTAATCCTATGGGCTCGAAAGATAAATTTTGACAAACCAAAAATTGAAATAATTTTCGAAAGCCACAAAGAATTGAAAGAATAATAGAAATCAAAATAAAAATACCTCGAAAAATATTTTTCTTTTAAAAATAGAAATTTGAAATTCTGAGAAGTTACAGTTCAGATGCATGTGACCACATGAGAAAGACTTGTACTCATTAACTTGTGGACTGTTCATAGACTCATTTTAAAAGTCCGCATATTGTCCGCAACTCAGCGATCCGCAATAGAAGTAGCCCCTATAAAACATTCATTTACTCACGCAACGATGACCTTCTGAATTGTTGTATGATATGTGTTATGTGATACATTTTTATAGCCAAAAAATATGAATTATGAATGACTAAATGTTTGGGTGGCCTCAAATTTAAATTTTAAGTTTCGTTTCCGAGAAAATTTTTCTGTGAGGCACCCACACAATGTCATTTTTTTTGCTGAGGTGGACTTTGCTCAAAAGAAAAAAAAATTGAGATAGGAAGTAGATCGATCCTTGATCAACCCATACCCAGAAATCATGAATCTTTGACTTCCCAGATTTTTTTGATGAAATAGATAGAACTCCCAAAAAGGTTATATAAAGTTCAAACAAGAACCCAGAAAATATAGAAACCAATGAGAACAAAGCAAGAAGCACAGGAAAGAACAAAAACCCAGAAACTGAAACTTGAATCAGAGCTTAAAAATTGACAGACAAAACCAAATCAAATCCTACAAAAGAAAATAAAGAAATTTTGGGATACAAAACAAAACCCAGAATCCAAACAAATTTGACAAAATCAATCAAAACCCATAAACCAAAACCAAACCCAAAACCTTATATTTGGTAAGGAAGTTGAACACGGAGGAGGGGACTGAGTTTTGGAAAGTTGAAGCAGCATTCTTTGGTAAACAAACCGACATCGTGGTTCTTGGCTTTCCAAACTTCGGGTGATCCAATCTTGGTGTCCATGAAGGTTTATAAAGATTGTAGCCTTTTGTGATAAAAGATTGAGACTTTGAGTGTAAGGATAAAAGCTTCGTGGGTTTAAAAGAGAATTTAGATTTTTAGAAGAATCGGGCGGTGGTGGTGATTGAGGGTGGGATTGTAGTGGAGGATGGGACAAGGAGAGCCTAGGTTTGGGTTGATCGGAGAGCTACTTCTGAACTCAAAAATTTTTTTTTTCTTCTTTTCAGTTGTGGAAAAAACATCTTGCGCGGCAGCTACCAAACTGAATGGGCAGTCGCACCATGCCGTTACTAAATAAGGAAATTATAAACTGGTACCGAAACAGCACGTGATATTTGATCACCTCTATGCTATGTTTGTTCTTATCTTATTTCTGATTGGTCAATATATTTACTTTTATTTTTTATTTTTATCTCTTGTTGGTCCCCACATTAATTTGAGTTATATAATTAGCTAGGCCGGATACATGAAATAATTACTCAACTAAGCATTTAGTACCATATTTTTAGCTCAATTTTTGTTGGAACTAGGGCTGGGCAGTATGTTCTGGAATCCCAATTCCGACCCGATCTTGTTCTGAAACTTAGCAAGATGTGACGGGATGAAATTTTAAAAAAGTTAATACCGTCCCATCCCGTCCGGTCGTTTTGAAACGGGACGGGACACGGGACGAGTAAGTAAATCCCGACAAATCTCGTCCCGATTGTTTTAATTATTTCTATTATATATATATATGCATTATATGCATATATATTATCTTAACAATATACCAAATCTTCTTACTCTTTGTCTAAAATCCACACCTCATGTTAATGACACTTTTATTTCATGCACTCCTCATTTGATCTCACCCTCATAAAGACATTTCTAACATTTCTCTTCTATCTACAATAAAACATCTAAAAATGAATAATGATGGGAACATGGAAAATTATTACTTTAAAGAGGTTATTATATGGGTCCGGTTCAAGGGACATTATTTTTTACACAATTTTTGACACTCCTTTGTAGTTGTTAGATTTTAAAACATTTAAGGGTATAGATTCATTATAAATCTGATGTGGCAAGTGACATGAAATTAACCATTTTCATAATAAATTAAATCTAAATTTCATGTATCTCCAAAAAAAATTCCTTTATTGAAATAACACAAAACCAATCCAATTGAAATTTGAAAATTAGATTCGAGTCTGCACAGTAAAGAAAAAAGAAAAAAAAACAAAGAAGAAAGAGAGAAGAAGAACACCATGGCCTTTCGTCTAAGTCCAGCAAACCTAGGTTCATACCTGATTACATACATATACACTTGTACATATACAGATTCATGGTCATGTCATTGTGTTTCATCAATTCAACATAGAAACAAAAGTCATAGCAATATTTCTGTCTTCAATAAAAAAATTTAGCTTCAAATGGGTTGTAAATCGATGACAAGCTTCCTGAACAGATGGATATGAATCTAGAAACAACAGCTATACTGAGAGATTATGCTAGCCCTAACCGTAAAACCCTACAGTGGGGAGATTGATTGAGTAAGGTTGGAGCAAATTAAAAAGAAGTGATCGTCGATGGAGAAACACCGTACTCGATAAAGAGAAAAAAGAGAAGCACAACATCTTACTTTGATTTTGATTTTGATTGTGCACAGTTGGATATGATTTTCCATATTTTAGTTGGATTTTTTTGTTGGTTATTTAGTTGGATTTGGGTTTTGTCTTTGATAAAGTGAAAATTTAATATAATTTATTATGAAAATGGTTAATGTCATGTCATTTGCCACATCGGATTCACAATAAATCAAGACCCTTAAATATATTAAAATCTAACGGTTACTAAGAAGTGTCAAAAATTGTGTAAAAAATTATGTCCCTTGAACCAGACCCTTATTATATATACTATCAATAAATGATTTTTTTTTTTGTTTATCGATAAATAAATATTTATTACTTTATATAGGATTTTATTGTTAAAAGTTTAGTTTTTTTAATTTTTCATAATACAAAGAAAAAACAAATGACTATATATAGATATTTTAAGAAATAACTAAACTGAGGAATATTAATCGAGTCTAGGTAGATATAGAGTTTACTTAATTTGTATTATGAACATTATTTACTTTTTTTTCTTACTGATTTCTTTAATTTTAAATATTTTTTTGTTGATATTCTACCTTCCCGTCCTGTCCCATACCATCCCGTCCCCAACCCTAGTTGGAACACTTTTATCAAGATTAGACGAAAACTGTCCTCAGCGTCCGAGTCCAATGAACAAATTGAACCTGAAGCAGACCAATTTGTTTGATAAGTAACTTTTGAGATACTACTATCAATATCTAGGGAGAGTAATACTATCTCCTTTCTTTACAATGAACAAAAACAAGAGATGACATAGGGTGCCATACCAGCGGCGTTCCACGCCATCCCAGCAGTACTTGTTGATCCCAGCGGTGTGAGCCGAATAACCATCCTTTAGAAAAGAGTAAAGATTCATCCCCAATGAGTCTCTTTGAGATTTCTGTGGTGAGTTTTGCCTTTCTCTCTTCAAGCGGTCTTGTTATCAATACTCATAACGGTTGTGTTCTAGATTCGCCTAAGATCAAACTTCAATTTCTTTGGCCATCCATGTCCTGGGAGAAGGGGAGGCCTCTTGACAAGAGGATGCCCTACAAGAAGTCGAGTGCACCTCCGCCGCATATGGCAACTCCTCAGTTTGGGAGGGGTGTGACTAGCCCTATCAACAAGGGTAAAGGATGTTGGTTAATTTCCTTGTTTCTCACCTAAATATATGATTGAAGACTATTCTTATTTAGATTTTGGTTTTATTTTGTTATACACAATTGAGGCCCGTAGGCGACGTGTATTACCGCTTCATGAAATTTAAAAAAGAATAGTTGGAATTTAGATGTGATAAGCTTAACTAAGCGTATTTGTAATGAAGGTTTGTTAGTGCTTGTTGCCGATTAAACTTATTGGTCGTGACATTGGGTCACTAATTATTGTCTAAATGATTTAACAGGAGAAAATACTATTTCCGAAATAGCACACAAAAATTAACAAGCAAAATTAATGTTCTTTTGCTCTTAAGAAAGCATCTAGAAAATTGATAACTCCGTCATTTCCTCCTGCTCTTATCTTTAGGAAATCAAAAGAAGGACTTTTGGGTTCTTCTTGAAATATAAAGTTGACGACATAAACACAACCCAGAACACCTAGAAGCAAAATCAAATCAGAATGAAAAGTGATGACTAGTACATAGAATTATTATGATCGGTGATAAGGGAGAAATGGAAGACAAGGTCACCCGATGGATCAGGAGCATGAATCAATCGCTGTCGCTGCTGCTGCTGTGGCCGTCGTCCTTCTTCTTGTCCTTGCTCTTCTTCTTCTTCTTTTTGTCGTCCTTGTGGTGATCGTCGTCGTGGTCCTTGCTCTTGCCACTGTGGTGATCATGCTCGTCGTCCTTACTGTGTTTCTTGTGGTCGTCGTCCTTGCCCTTGCAGTGCTCGTCCCCTTTCTTGTGGTGCTCCTCGCCCTCTTTCTTGTGGTGCTTCTCGTCGTCTCCTCCTCCTCCGATGTGGAGCGCATCTCCGATCTTGTTCATGAGTCCTGCCATTGTATCTCTCTCTCTCTCTTTCTCTTTCTTTGTTTCTGAATCTGATAAATGAATGGATGGAGTGCAGTTGGGCACGGAACACAAATTTATATGCAAATTAACAAGGAAACGGACACGAGGCCTTCTCTCTCTTTCCCTTACGTGTTATATTTGAATTACAAATATGCCCACACCACGTCTACCACTTCTTCCGCCATCAAGTCGCCCATAATTTCTGCCTTGTACGTCGGTAAAGGGCATTTTCTGTCATTTTCTTCTTTTCTTTTAGAATTTGAATAAAATTAGCATTTTATATAAGAGTTTTATACTTTTATATAAGAGAAATTTTAAATGTGTCAATGATAAACTGGTACATTTAGAAGTAATAAATGATAAAAATATTAACAGATGTTCCTCGATGACAAAACAATACACTCATTTAAATTTTTTAAACCATTGCTCATAAGTTTTTAAAAAATTACATATCATACCACTGACAAAAATAACAACACATTAACCATGATCATCTCTCTCACTCCCAAAAATACAGTCCAGATCGACCTCGTCCAGACGTCGACGTTTTGCAGCAGGGTGGAGCTACGAATTGCTCCTCCGTCGTCCGGTCGCCTCCCGCCGCAAGGCTGGTGTCCACGTCTTCCTCTCGCCGTCCCCGACATCTTTGTTGTATCAGATTTCAAGGAGGAGCGATGTTGAAAGAGAATCGGAGGAGAGAAGTGTTTTCTGGGTTCGCCAGCAAGTTTACGAATCTGGCCACGGCGGCGAACATGAATGGTGGTGGTAGCTTCGCCTGAATCTGAAGAACAGCTCTATGAACTTATTTTTTGAAGAGAAGCTTGGAGGAGGGAGAATCGAAGAGAAGAAGTTCTGGGATTTTCCGGCGAGAGTTTGACGGATTCCGGGGAGCTTCAATGTCACACCCCGACCCTTAAATTTTTACCTTATTTACTAGATTGGTATTCATAAGAATTTTACCGTCTCCGTCAATGAGATTATAGTTTAATTGGTCCCTAGAGGGGTTTTGGGGGACGATTATTTCGGAGAATTATTCGTAGGAGAAAAATGTGTCGACGGTAAAAATAGTAAATTTTGGCTAGTAAAAGGTAATTTTTATTAGGGTATTATTTTGGGGTGTAAATTTATGGAGTTGGGTTTGTATAAGGTGTTGGACCGGTTTTGGAAGGGAGGCCCAAAAATCATTTTTCTCCTATCTCTTTCTTCTCTTCTCCCTCCCAACTCTCTCACTCTCTCGTTACCAGGAAACTGCTGCCTCTGCCGGCCGTCGTCCGGTCACCTCCGATTGCCACACCGGACCCGATCAAACCAGCGTCTTCTTCTCTCCATTCCTGGTTAGGAGATCGAGCCCCTACTGTCGTCGTGTGGAGGAGAACACCGCTAGAAGTCCGGCTGCCTTTCCGCCGGAACTCCCTCCTCCGGCTGTCATAGCTAGCAATCCACGGCTCATCTTGAAGCTCTCTTCTAGGGTAGCAATCCCTTGAAAGGTTTTGGTCCGGTTCGTGCTTGGTAAGGAGAAATCCTTGAATGAAATTCTAGGGCTCTTTAGACGTTTGTGTTCGATTACCCTATCTAGGCTTGGATTTTGTGTTTGTGCTAGTTAGGAAAGTTGTAGAATAGGTTGAGAGGAAGCTGCTGTTAAATTTTGGTAGGCATTGGAGGTCGCTGGAGTCGACCTCCGGCTGCCGCTGCCGGCGGAGTAGGCGGCAGCGGCGCCGCCACTGTTTAGGGAATTTTCATGGTTTTAAGTTGGTTATGTTATGAGGAGTTTTGGATAGGTTTGAGAATTTTTAAAGCTTGGTATTTTTGGCGGTTAATAAGGTAGAATCCGGCCATTGGATTAAAGTCGTATAATCTGTAGAATGTTGAATTAAGGCTACCGGTATGTTCGGTGAAGTTTGGGCCATATTGAGTTAAGAATGGCGAAGTTGGGCAATGATAAGTGTGTTGGAGGCTCACGTTTAATTTCGCCCATTTTGTATAATTATTGGATTTTTAGTTGGGAAATTAATTATATAATTGGAACAGGACGTGAAGAGGCTCGAGCAGACGAGGCCCCAGATCGATATCAGGCTTAGGCCTAATTTGTGAGTGGATTTTTGTTTTAAATATTATGCATGCTATGGTTCATGGTTGAACAATAAATTTTGGTTGGAGCATTTGATGTCATTTTAATTTTGACGATTTTATTTCTCTTGGAGAGTTACCGAAAATGGGATTTTCGGTGAATATAAATATGTATTTATGAGGAGAGTATGTATATAAATGCTAGCTAGCCATATGTGTCTGTCCACCTTAATGGCGTAGCATATAGCCGCATTATGGTGTGACGTGAGCGTTGGACGTGAGCGTAGTAACCCTATATGAGTGTTTAATTCTTATAGGAGGTATGGACACATATTTATACACCCGTCTGTCCACCTTAAGTCTGTCCACCTTAATGACGTAGTGTATCACCGCATTAAAACGTGACGTGAGCGTTGGACGCGAGCGTAGTAGCCCTATATAATTCCATAAAATTATATAGGGAGTATGGACGTGTGTAAATACATACATATATATATTTTATAGCTTGAGAAGCTCAATATTTAATAGATGAAAGTTTTATCATTGGAGGCATGGATACGATTTTTCCTTGGAAATTGAATCGGGAAAGCATAAATATTTTATTTATTCTTTATTCAAAGTTATTTTGTCCACTCACTCTAACGTTATTAAATGTTTTCCCATGGGCCCTTCGTTTTAAAATGCCCAGTCTGCAGAGTTCGGGTTGGCACTAGTAGGAGGCGAAGCGTAGTTACCCACTTTTCCACCACTTTTCACCAGTAGATTACCTGCTTAACCTACCAGTGTATTTTCTTGCTTCTGCTAGTATTAGTAGCTCTGATTACCCTTGAGGATAATGTATATTAGCTCGGTTGTGTGCTAAGTCTTGGATTTTATTTTCGAATATTTGAAGGTTGAAGTTTGTTATTTCGTTTGGTATTTATGTGATGGATTAGAAGATGGTTTTTGTTATATTGTGGTGGTGGTTGTATTGTGGGGAGCGGGTGGCTCCAGGAGTTGAGGTTGGATGTGTCGGTATAGGAGTGTGGTTTGAATTTTTTAAGTAAGGGTTGTCCATTTTCAAGAGAGGTTATGCCGAATTTTTCAATAAATTTTTCTTGGAGGTGGTCCCCGCAAGGCTTACTTCGGGTTTCTGGGTGAAATTCGGGTTGAGTCTTGACAGTTGGTATCAGAGCTATAGGTTTTGTTTCCTGCCTCCTTGTCACTATCATATTTACCTAAGTAGCACGTAATGTCTATAGAGTGATGATCCGACCATGACGGATTCATTGGTAGTTTATGCTTTGGATGTTATTTGTTATTGGGTTTGTATGATAGTTGTGTTAATCTTATTTGTAGACTACTAAATATCTTCTTCCTCATGTACTATGCCTCCTAGACGCCAATGCCAACCCCGTGAAACTAGTTCGACCAACGCCAATGAGGGCAATGAGGTCAGGGAGCTAGTAGATTCTATTGGAGATATGTTGAGGGGAGTTCTGGAGCGAACTCAGAACCCTCGGACTGTGAAGAAGAAGGATGTTTTTGAAGGTGTAGCAAGGGAGTTCAAGGGTGCCAAGGGACCCCTTGATGCTTATACTTGGGTAGACAAGATGGAAAAGGCTTTTGAGACCACTGGTTTGCCAGAAGATAAGAAAGTGAAGATGGCAGTGACTTTTCTGGATGATTCAGCACATCACTGGTGGTCGCTTGCCAACAGGAATGTTGAGGATGCTCAAAATATGACTTGGGAGCAGTTTAAGACGCTCTTCTTGGGGTAGTATTTCAGTCATGCCCACCGCAGCAGAATTCAGTCGAATTTCCTGCATATGACGAAGAGGGATGATGAGGGTGTCATAGAGTTTTAGGAAAGATTCACTTCCCTGAGCTTCCATGTGTCATATATGGTCCCTGATGAGAGGACCAGGATTGAAATGTTCATTGGGGCACTTGGTGGAGTGTATACAGACAAGATGACTGGTGTAATTTACACGACCTTTATGGATGCAGTTAGTGCAGCCATGGCCATTGAGTCCAGGGGGACTTACGGTGCACTGCCCCGTGACTTCAATGGCCCCAGTCAGGGTCCATCCAAGAAGGCTGCTTCATCATCCGCTTCTGGGTCTTCAGCTGGTTGTGGCAGTAGTGGGGGATCGAGTTCTGGTTCTCGGTTCAGGGTTAGAGGACGTCACAGGAGACCTGCTCGGAGTCATTTGGGTAGGCAGCAGTCTGGTCAGTTTAGTGCGGGTGGCAACTTCCAGGGGGGTACATTGGGTGGTTAGACTTTTTCTTTTGGTCAGCAGCAGTTTTCTGGGTGCTTTGAGTGCGGTGGTCAGGACCACTTCAAGAGAGATTGTCCATTGTTGGCTCAGAGGACCACCCCCACCCTTACTCAGCTAGTTGGCCAGTCTTCAGCTAGAGGCTCCAGTAGTGGTGGCCATGGTAGTGCATCAGCCAGTGGTAGCTCTCGGCAGGGTGGTGGTTAGCGTGGACGTCCCATGAATCGCGCTAGACTACATGCTATGACCCAGCAAGAGGGACGTACTTCTCCAAATGTCATCATTGGTACGTTATTAATTTTTGGCCAGTCTGCATTTACTTTAATTGATCCCGGATCCACGCATTCATTTATGTCTAGTAGATTTGCCCTCCATGCCAATGTGCCATCATCGTCTCTTCCAGGTGAGTGGCATGTGTCTCTACCCTCTGGTGAGGTGATGAGGATAAATTGGGTGTTTAGTGGTTGTGAAGTTTTCGTAGAAGAAGTTAATTTCAAGGCTAATTTAATTCCTTTAGATATAGTGGAGTTTGATGTGATCTTGGGAATGGACTTTTTGGAAGCATATAGAGCTATGGTAGATTGTTTTCAAAAAGTAGTAGTGCTTCGAAGTCCAGGTGGATTTGAGGTTGCTTTTCAAGGGGAAAGAGATGTTATTTCGAGTTGCCTAATTTCCGCTGTTGCTGCAAGGAAATTATTAAATAAAGGCTGTCAGGCATATTTAGCTCATGTTGTGGATACAAGTATGGGAGTTTTGGGAGTAGAAGATATTCCTGTTGTAAGGGAGTTTCCGGATGTTTTTCTTGAGAAGTTGCCTGGTTTGCCTCCTGAAAGGGAAATAAACTTCTCTATTGAATACTTCCTGGAACCATGCCTATCTCTCAAGCACCTTACAGAATGGCTCCAACGGAGTTGAAAGAGTTGAAGACTCAATTGCAAGAGTTGGTAGATAAGGGTTTTATTCGGCCTAGCATGTCTCCATGGGGTGCTCTGGTGTTGTTTGTTAAGAAGAAAGATGGCACCATGAGACTATGCATTGATTATAGGAAACTAAATCAAGTCATGGTGAAGAATAAATATCCATTGCCCCGCATTGAGGATTTATTTGATCAGTTGAGAGGTGCTTCAGTTTTCTCCAAGATTGACTTGAGATCCGATTATTATCAGCTACGGATCCGAGAGAGTGACATAGTCAAGACTGCTTTTCGATCACGTTATGGTCATTATGAATTTGTGGTGATGCCTTTTGGACTTACTAATGCACCCGCGGCGTTCATGGACCTCATGAATAGGGTGTTTAGTCCATGTCTTGATCGTTTCATGAACGTATTCATAGATGACTTCTTGGTTTACTCAAGAAGTGAGAAAGAGCATGCCAAGCATCTAAGAATAATATTGCGGACTTTGAAAAGTTCCCAGTTATATGCTAAGTTTAGCAAGTGTGAGTTTTAGCTTGATAAAGTGGGGTTCTTGGGTCATGTGGTTTCAGCAAGTGTGGATCCTTAAAAGGTGGAAGCAGTGTCAAATTGGAAAAGACCCACCACTATGACGGAGATTCGTAGATTTCTTGGGATTAGCAGGTTATTATCGGTGTTTTGTGCAAGATTTTTCAAAGATTGCTGCTCCTCTTACAAGATTGACCAAGAAGAGAGTTAAGTTCGAATGGTCAGATCACTATGAGCAAAGTTTTCAAGAATTGAAGAATCGTTTGACTAGTGCTCCTGTTTTGGCACTTTCGGATGATAGTGGGGAGTATGTGGTTTATTGTGATGCTTCTAGACGTGGTCTAGGTGGGGTATTGATGTAGCATGATCGAGTTATTGCCTACGCTTCTAGGCTATTAAAGCCGCATAAAGGGAATTATCCCACTCATGATCTAGAGCTTGCAGCGGTAGTTTTTGCTTTCAAATTGTGGAGACATTATCTTTATAGAGCCAAGTGTCAGATTTTTACTGATTACAAGAGTCTTCGGTATGTGTTCACTCAAAGAGAGCTAACTTGAGACAAAGAAGGTGGATGGAGTTGATCAATGATTATGATTGCACTATCGAGTATCATCCTGGAAAAGCTAATGTGGTAGCGGATGCTCTTAATCGAAATCCCTCCATATCTTTGTCTCATATAAAGACGGTTCAAGTTCCACTTCTTTGTGAGTTGCGAGCTACAAGGGTGGATTTATCGGTTGATGAAGTTGGTGCTTTGGTAGCTAGTTTCCAGGTGAGGCCGGTTTTGGTTGATAGAGTGCAGGAGGTACAATATAATGATCCTTCCATAGTTCAGTTGATAGAAAGAACTTTGAATGGAACCATAGTTGATTTTTCAGTTAGAAGAGATGGAACTTTATTGTTCAAGAATAGGCTTTGTGTTCCAAAGAGGAATGAAGAGTTAAAGAAAGAGATAATAGAGGAAGCTCATAGTTCGGCATATGCTGCTAATCCGAGTAGTACAAAAATGTATCGGACTTTGAAGGATTGTTATTGGTGGCCGAATATGTAGAGGGAAATTGCAGCTTTTGTGAGTAGGTGTTTAATCTGTCAGCAAGTGAAAGCTGAAAGGCAGAAACCTTCAGGGTTGCTTGAGCCGTTGGCTATTCTAGTGTGGAAGTGAGACCACATCACCATGGATTTTGTTTTCAGTTTACCTTGTACCCGTGAAGGGCATGACGGTATTTGGGTGATTGTGGATAGACTCACCAAGTCTACACATTTCTTGCCAGTGGGAAAGATATATAAATTGGATAAATTGGCGGAGCTGTATGTGAATGAAATTGTGAGGCTTCATGGTGTACCTGAATCAATAGTGTCGGATCGGGATCCTAGATTTGCTTCTAAATTCTGGGGAGCTCTTCAAGCAGCTTTAGGTACCCGATTACACTTCAGCACTGCTTTTCATCCTCAGACTGATGGGCAGTCCGAGATGACTATCCAGACTTTGGAGGATATGTTGAGATCTTGTGCCATACAGTTCAGGGGGAATTGGGATAAAAACCTATCTTTGATGGAATTTGCATACAATAATAGCTATCATTCTAGTATTGGTATGGCTCCCTTTGAAGCACTTTATGGGAGGCAGTGTCGTACACCTTTGTGTTGGAATGAAGTAGGAGAAAAAGAGCTTTGCGGTCCTGAGTTGATTCATGATACGAATGAGAAAATTAAAGTGGTCAGAGATAGACTCAAGGCCGCTCAAAGTAGGCAGAAAAGTTATGTAAATGTCCGCAGGAAAGACCTTGAGTTTCAAGTGGGTGATTGAGTGTTCTTGAAATTATCTCCTTGGAAAGGGGTAGTACGTTTTGGTAAACGTGAGAAGCTTAGTTCGAGGTATATTGGCCCTTATGAGATTATAGAGCGAGTTGGCTCACTTGCTTATCGGCTACTTTTGCCTCCAGAGTTATCCAAGATACATAATGTGTTTCATGTATCCATAATTTGCAAGTATATTGCCGATCCCTCTCATGTGCTGCAAGAGCAGCCAATCAGTTTGACGAGAGATTTGACATATGAAGAGGAACCGGTTCAGACCGAAAGGAGCAAGTGCCTAGGAACAAGACAATCCCACTTGTCAAGGTGCTTTGGAGAAGTCATCAAGTAGAAGAAGCTACATGGGAATCGGAGGAGCAAATGAGGCAGCAATATCCTTATCTCTTTTAATGACAGGTATGTAAATTTCGAGGACGAAATTTTTATAAGGAGGGGAGAATTGTCACACCCCGACCCTTAAATTTTTACCTTATTTACTAGCTTGGTATTAATAAGAATTTTACCGTCTCCGTCAATGAGATTATAGTTTAATTGGTCCCTAGAGGGGTTTTGGGGGACGATTATTTCGGAGAATTATTCGTAGGAGAAAAATGTGTCGACGGTAAAAATAGTAAATTTTGGCTAGTAAAATGTAATTTTTATTAAGGTATTATTTTGGGGTGTAAATTTATGGAGTTGGGTTTGTATAAGGTGTTGGACCGGTTTTGGAAGGGAGGCCCAAAAATCATTTTTCTCCTATCTCTTTCTTCTCTTCTCCCTCCCGACTCTCTCACTCTCCCGTTGCCAGGAAACTGCTGCCTCTACAGGCCGCCGTCCTGTCACCTCCGACTGCCACACCAGACCCGATCAAACCAGCATCTTCTTCTCTCCATTCCTGGTTAGGAGATCGAGCCCCTACCGCCGCCGTGTGGAGGAGAACGCCGCTAGAAGTCCGGATACCTTTCTGCCGGACCCTCCTCCGGCCGCCATAGCTAGCAATCCACAGCTCATCTTGAAGCTCTCTTCTAGGGTAGCAATCCCTTGAAAGGTTTTGGTCCGGTTCGTGCTTGGTAAGAAGAAATCCTTGAATGAAATTCTATGGCTCTTTAGACGTTTGTGTTCGATTACCCTATCTAGGCTTGGATTTTGTGTTTGTGCTAGTTAGGAAAGTTGTACAATAGGTTGAGAGGAAGCTGCTGTTAAATTTTGGTAGGCATTAGAGGTCGCCAGAGTCGGCCTCCGGCCGCTGCTACCGGCGGAGCAGGCGGCGGCGCCGCCACTGTTTAGGGGATTTTCATGGTTTTAAGTTGGTTATGTTAAGGGGAGTTATTGTTGTGAATTTTAGAATTTTTGGAGGAGTTTTGGATAGGTTTGGGAATTTTTAAAGCTTGGTATTTTTGGCGGTTAATAAAGTAGAATCCGGCCATTGGATTAAAGTCGTATTATCTGTAAAAGGTTGAATTAAGGCTGCCGGTATATTCGGTGAAGTTTGGGCCATATTGAGTTAAGAATGGCGAAGTTGGGCAATGATGAGTGTGTTGGAGGCTCACGTTTAATTTTGCCCATTTTGTATAATTATTGGATTTTTAGTTGGGAAATTAATTATATAATTGGAACAGGACGTGAGGAGGCTCGAGCAGACGAGGCCCCAGATTGACATCAGGCTTAGGCCTAATTTGTGAGTGGACTTTTGTTTTAAATATTATACATGCTATGGTTCATGGTTGAACAATAAATTTTGGTTGGAGCATTTGATGTCATTTTAATTTTGACGATTTTATTTCTCTTGGAGAGTTACCGAAAATGGAATTTTCGGTGAATATAAATATGTATTTATGAGGAGAGTATGTATATAAATGCTAGCTAGCCATATGTGTCTGTCCACCTTAATGGCGTAGCATATAGCCGCATTATGGTGTGACGTGAGCGTATAGTAGCCCTATATGAGTGTTTAATTTTTATAGGGGGTATGGAAACATATTTATACACTCGTCTATCCACCTTAATGACGTAATGTATCACCGCATTAAGGCGTGACGTGAGCGTTGGACGCGAACGTAGTAGCCTTAGATAATTCCATAAAATTATATAGGGAGTATGGACATGTGTAAATACATACATATATATATTTTATAGCTTGAGAAGCTCAATATTTAATAGATGAAAGTTTTATCATTGGAGGCATGGATACGATTTTTCCTTGGAAATTGAATCGGGAAAGCATAAATATTTTATTTATTCTTTATTCATATTTATTTTGTCCACTCACTCTAATGTTATTAAATGTTTTCCCTTGGGCCCTTCGTTTTAAAATGCCCAGTCTGTAGAGTTCGGATTGGCACTAGTATGAGGTGAGGCGTAGTTACTCACTTTTCCACCACTTTTCACCAGTAGGTTACATGCTTAACCTACCAGTGTATTTTCTTGCTTCCGCTAGTATTAGGGTGTGTTTGGTGCAGCTTGGCTTATAAGAAAAGCTAGCTTATAAGCTATCCTGAGAATAAGTGACTGAAAAGCAAAGTATGTCTGAGTGTTTGGTAAACTGACTTTTAATAGGTGCTGTAAGTGTTAAAAGCAGTGGAAGGTGTTTGGTAAACTCCTCAACTAAAAGTGCTTCTAATTTGCAGAATGACCATTTTGGACATCAAACTAAAACTAACTTCTTATACTATAATTTATTTATGGTTTGTTTAACTTTGTCCATATAAATTAATATTTACTAACTGTTTTTATTAATCATGATGATTGTGTGATAAAATTGAATAATTTGACATGAAGTATCAACAAAAATTATTTAACACATCAAAACATTGCCGATAATAACATTAATAACCTGCAAACCATGTCTTAAA
>NC_020491.1:17479953-17505835 GCF_000184155.1 Fragaria vesca subsp. vesca
AATGGCGAAGGCGCGGCAGCGACGGAGGAGAATGGAGGCGAAGGCGCGGCAGCGACGGAGGAGAATGGAAGCGAAGGTGCAGTAGCGAAGGAGCAGTTATATTTCTCAAATCGAAGGAGAATGGAGGCGCAGGTTATACTGGGTTTTTATCTAATGGTTCAACCTTGTAATTTGTTAAGATTCTGAAGGGTACCCAACGTCAATACAAAAAATTCATTAAACTCCCGAAAGAAAAAAACGCGCTGGCTTTTAAGGAGAAGGAGGGGGATACCAGCTTCTCCTTTTCCCTTAAAAACACCTTCTACTTTTTAAAGAAGGAGCTTGTTTTTAACTTACCAAACACCAAAACCTGGTGTGCTTATAAGCCACAGGAGCTTATAAGCTGCACCAAACGCACCCTTAGTAGCTTTGATTACCCTTGAGGATAATGTATATTAGCTCGGTTATGTGCTAAGTCTTAGATTTTATTTTCGAATATTTGAAGGTTGAAGTTTGTTATTTCATTTGGTATTTATGTGATGAATTAGAAGATGGTTTTTGTTATATTGTGGTGGTGGTTGTATTGTGGGGAGCGAGTGGCTCCAGGAGTTGAGGTTGGATGTGTCAGTATAGGAGTGTGGTTTGAATTTTTCAGGTAAGGGTTGTCCATTTTCAAGGGAGGTTATGCCGAATTTTTCAGTAAATTTTCCTTGGAGGTGGTCCCCGCAAGACTTACTTCGGGTTTAAGGGTGAAATTCTGGGTGGGTCTTGACATTCTATTTCGACACAGGTATTAAAGTTGGTCTATTCGATGAGCTTTACATGTTTCTATAATTGGAATTGAGATTGGTTGGGTGTTGAAGAAGTTGGGTTTTGGCAGAGGAGGACCGCCGTGTGTGCTACTGTGCGCAACGGTGGTGGAGGTGTTTCTATTGTTTTCTGGCTTTGAATTTGTATGCTGGAGTTAGATTGATGATTAGTATGTTGTCTGGAATTATAGAAATTGTAAAATTGGAGGTAGGGAGCTGAGTTGTAGGTTTGTTTGGGTTTACTGTGTTTGGTGTTGGCAATGGTGGTAATGGTGCTGTTTCAATCTTAGTTTAGTGATTTCCAGTAGTTATGAATCTCAAAGCATGTTTGTGATTGTTATATATGTTGGAATTAGATGAATTGGAGAATTGGAAGCAGTTGGGATTCTGGCAATGGGTGACCACTGTGAAGTTACTGTTTTGGGTGACGGAAGTTTCACGTAGTTGCTGACATTGTTAATTTACTGATTATGAAGGAGTAAAGCTTTGAAGTATGATTGTTATAGAGATGGAAAAGTGTAGCTGACAACAAGAAATGGATAGGTGATGCCTATGGAGAATCTAAGTTGAGCAAGATGGGTGTCCTTAGTAATTGTGAGGACTATGATCATTTTCTATTTTGGACTAAGTTAATTGATCATCTTGATTTGGAATGATTCGATGCAAAGACCAAACGAGATGATTCGTGGTGGCGACTGGAAGGTGTTCAATCTTTTGATCAATTACGTCGACGAGACGACAAATGCTGTTAATGTATTTGGATTAGATTCATGATCATTTGAGGCTCAGATATATATTCCTAGATCTCTGTAGTGCCAATCTCTTTCTTGATCAGCACCCTTGTAAGTTGTAACATCATTTGTTTTTAAGCAATGAACTTACCTGTCCGAGCCAAACCAGCAAGCTTTTGGTAAAATAATGACCATATCCTATGATTTGTGTTCTTAATTACCATGTCTCTCTTCTTTATTTAGTGCGAAGAACCAAGGATTCTTTCAGAGAGATAACTATCAATTTGTAGTTACATGGATAGTTACATAGATGGATAGTTACATGGATAGTTACATTGATAGTTACATGGATAGTTACATGAATAATTACATAGATGCATAGTTACAAAGATAGATAGTGTAGTCGGTAGTTGATAACTACCTTCCCCGCCTATAAACCAGTCATGAAACTTGTAGACCGACATCCGGGCTACCTCGCCATAGTGATAGATTATTGGTACCACATCGGGAAGGTGCTCTCCCAAGCTCCACAAGAATGCATCATAAGAAAATATATGTATAGTTTGGCCCACATGAGAAATATGTAAAAGGAGGGAACCTTTCTTAGTTATAAAAGGAAGGTTTCCCATATGTAGAAAGGATCTAATCTGATGGATAGAGGACTGAATCTCTCTCTCCCGATCCCAAAGGCCTATTGGCCATGATAGTTGATTGTAAAGTGGACGTAGCCATGTCCTCCGATGGCATGGTGAACCACTATATGTCCTTGTCTCTTGCCCATGATTGTCTGTTGTCCGTGTTCCACCATGATTCTACATAGTCCCCGGGATTATGCAGAAACATTTGGCGCCGTCTATGGGAATCATTACAAAAAGTTACGTTGCTCTACCACCGAGAGGCATTCCACCAACACATGGAGGTAGACCAACCAGCAAACTCATGAAGGAAAGTCAGCACATGGTATCCGGTATGCAGGCCCAAGCCAGGCCCAACCATCAGGCGGAGCAGCTTGACCCGCCCAGGAGCCCTTCATCACCAGGTCGTCTTCAAAAAAAAAAAAAAAAACTACGGGTCTGTAGGCGAAACCCGGAGATGGTCCACCGGGAACCGATGAGTTCAAACAATCACCAGAGCAGCTTAGCCAGGCAAACCGGAGCTTCAGGGGTAAAGACGTACGCCACCCGGCCAAGCTCTGATTATCAGGAGAGGTGCCGATCCGGGAGGATTGAGGAAGCAACCGGTTGGGATCATGGTGCCGCAGCTCGCCGGAGTCTCTAGGAAATTTACTCTGGACACCCGGCCAAGCTCCTCTCTCGGGACCCGAAGCTTAGTCACGTCGGCCGGGAGCTTCGCCGGTGACGACCGACTCGCCCCGTTGCCCGGTCATTTTCTCTCCCGGAGGCTCCAACGCTAGGTCCGATGCATCCCCCGAAGGCTCCAACGCCGGGTCCGATGGCTCCTCTCCCAGTGACCGGTCTCTCGCCAACTCCCGGTGACCTTGCCTCAAGCTCGCCAGCAGCTAGCCTCCCGGTGACCCTGCTTCAAGCTCAGCAGCAGCTAGCCTCCCGTTCTCCGGCTAAGGAAAGAAGAGGAAGTCGGTCTGGACACCCGTGATTCTACTCTGGGTACCCAGCTCAGTAGCAGCTTTCGGGAGCCTGGAGAGAAGGGAAAGAAAGGAAGATGCAAAAAAAAAAAGAGGAAGAAAGAAAGAGGACGTCTCCGGGTATCAAAAGGGAGAAGGCTCAATGTCTCGGTAGAAAAAAAAAAAAAGAAGCGCTATGGACACCTAGAGGGACACCCGGACCTGTGTAATCCCTTGATCTCAAGCGAGATGCACAAGCAGCAGTGCGAACAGCCGATAATTACTCATCGGATCCCGGAGGCCTTCAACAAAAAGCTGGTGGGATGAAAGAAAGAAGAGGGAAACTTATAGCAACATGATACTACCTTCCCGAACCCTACCTTGGAAGTCACAGTGTTCACAGTTCACACTTTCAGGTCTACTGGGTGCACCCATTCAGCAGCTATTTTCACAGATAAGTCCCTATCTCGTTGTTTTGTGAAAGTTCATAACATTGATGCCATGATTTCGTCCTACTTGCAAGTCAACCTGTATGTATATGAGTATGCATGCTGGTCAGTAGGTTTTGGCATTAGACCTACAGGCATAAGTCATTAAAATCCCGAGTAATATCAAGCGGGATAGGCATTAGACCGAGAGGCATAAGTCATTAAAATCCCGAGTAATATCAAGTGGGATAGGCCATTCGACCGAGAGATTGGCATTTGACATTCAGTATTACACAATTGCATGAATCAATACTTGGTTGGCCCCATAATTGTGTTGATCAACTAAACTATGTAATCTGCTAATCGCTCATTTGTTCATTATGAAGGTACAATAATCCTATTATTCGGCCGAGAGTCGGGAGGGGCATTTTTTGTCTTATCGGCGGACTTCAAGATTGCGGTGTATATCAAGAAAAGTAAGACCCGGAATAAGCGAAACCCGTTCAACCCACGTCCTGAGTACAGACTTGGGGGGGGTCGGGTGCCCGTTGTTAAATGACTAGTCTATGGGCATTTTATATATCAAGTCCCCACTCAAGACGTGTCTTGAACGGGAACTTAGGGGGACTTGTAGTCGGTAGTTGATAACTACCTTCCTCGCCTATAGACCAGTCATGAAACTTGTAGACCGACATCCGGGCTATCTCGCCATGGTGAAAGATTATCGGTACCACATCGGGAAGGTGCTCTCCCAAGCTCCACAAGAAGGCATCATAAGAAGATATATGTATAGTTTGTCCCACATTGGAAATATGTAAAAGGAGGGAACCTTCCTTAGTTATAAAAAGGCTTCCCATATGTAGAAAGGATGTGATTTGATGGATAGAGGACTAAATCTCTCTCTCTCGATCCCAAAGGCCTATTGGCCATGATAGTTGATTGTAAAGTGGATGTACATAGCCATGTCCTCCGACGGCTTGGTGAACCACTAATGTCCTTGTCTCTTGCCCATGATTGTCTGTTGTCCGTGTTCCACCATGATTCTACATAGTCCCCGAGATTATGCAGAAACAGATAGTTACATGGATAGTTACATCGATAGTTACATGGATAGTTATATAGATGGATAGTTACATGCATAGTTACATAGATAGTTACATTGATAGCTACATAGACAGGTTATGTCGTTACACAAGTGTAGCGTGTATAGATGGATAGTTACATGCATAGTTACATAGATAGTTACATTAATAGCTACATAGACAGGTTATGTCGTTACACAAGTGTAGCGTGTATGTAACTACCCAGGTAACTATCAAACTGTAGTTACATGGATAGTTACATGGATAGTTACATAGATAAATAGTTACATTGATAGTTACATGCATACTTACATGGATAGTTACATACGTGGATAGTTACATTGATAGTTACATAGGCAAGTTAATGTCGTTACACAAGTGTAACATGTATGTAACTACCTAGAAAACTATCAAACTATAGTTACATGGATAGTTACATGTAACCGGCTATGTAATTACCCAAGTAACTAGTCATGAAACTAATTTTTTTGCAGCGGGTGCCGCTGCACCGCAACAATAGAGATGGTTTTGAAATTTAACTGGCTAAGTAACATCTAACTAGCAATGTAACTAGCAGAGTATTAGAAAGAAAACTCTACACTCAAATGTTCAAACTTTCTCTGGTTATACATTGAGCTTGTACTAGTATCGGTTTTCGTTGAAGGAGGAGGACAAGAATAAAAGACACCAGTCAAGTCTTTTAATAGAAATTCATAGTAACACAGAACGACCCAACATTTAGGTAAATGATAATATCAATTGATTGTACTCGGATAGCAAATCAAACTGAAAAACTATTCTCCAATCAAGCTAACAGAACTCAAAGACAAAGATAATACTCTAATCAAGTATTGGAGAACAATCAAACACCCTCCGTCACCTTTATCCTAATCTCCTTTCCTTCGTCAGTGTGATCTCAATATCACTCTCCTCTTCATCCAAACCAATGATAGGAATGACTCCCAACTACCTGGAAAGACAATCATAACTAGTTAAATGGATAGTTTCATAACCCTAACTAGTTACACTGATAAAGGCAGTTAAGAAAACCCTATGTAGCTACTTATGTAACTACATTAAGCTACCTATCTAACTGTCTATGTAAATACATATTGATAGTTACCTTGATAGTTACATAAATGCTACATAACCTGTTACATGTATTTACATACACAGAATGCAGGAAAAGACACAACATCATACATGTGTAGAGACGAATGCAACTAGAAATGTAACTACCCATGTAACTAGAGATTGACAATTACATGAGTAGTTACATACGTGCGAAATAGCAGTCCGAATGCAATATTAAATACAGCAACACAGTTCAACAGAAGAAAAGATAAAGCTATTCTAAAATAACAAACATAAAATAAACCCAACACCCAAAGCAAAACTAACCAATAAGACCCAAAGGGCACAACTGAACGAACTAGTTAGACAATTTCACAGCTCAATATGTACATACCAGAGGAAGTTTCTTAATAGCTACATACCAACTCCATAATAGGTACATTACCAATTACATTCATACTTTCTCATAGACGGCTGAAAAATTAGCATACCACCAGACATCCCCCCAACCCCAGCCCCACCACACGTACCAGCTACTGTATTGCATGTTCAATTGACAAACCATGAAAATGTATAACAAAAAAACCAAATCAAAGACATACCAAGTTGCCTTGTTCTTCATAGTCAAAAGGTTCATTTTTTGCTTCCGTTTTCGATCTCTCTTTTCCTCTCATGTCTGTAGCAAATTGATAAAAGTTAGTTTCATAAAATTATTCACAGATAAAAATTCAGAAAGCGTTCTCCCCTCCCACCACCTCTCTACGTATCACTAATTTCAAGCATCAAAGAACGACCACATCCTCCAATAAACCGAATATAGACATTACAAACAAGTCAGGTGGGGGATCTTTCTTAAAACTATTGTTTTACTGCTTTCAAAATTACAATACAAGCAAGCACATAACACAACCTTTGATCATATTGTCTTCAAAGCATTACGAACTCATCTCATACTTTCTACTCAATCCAAGAGTTATTGTATCAACATTATAAAATCACAACTGAACGAAATTGAATCTTTGAACAAAATTGAAGGAAAAGAAGAAGAAGAATCAAACCTCACCGGTGCTGGCGAAGATATTGAAAAGATAGGTCTCTTCCATCTAGTACTGCAAGTCGTCGGTCCTGAGAGTGCGGACCTTGTTGGCGCTGGCGGGCTGGACCTGAGGTGGAGGTGGGGCCACATGCGACTGAGGGGCCCACATCGCCGGAGGAGGCTGCATGATGGGTAGCGGCAGCGGCATCATCATGTAGGGCTAGGCGGCGGGGGGCGGCTGCTGGACCATTGCCGATGGAGCCACACTAGAGCCTGGTTGCATCATGATGACGACGACTACGAATCTAGGGTGAGAGAGAGAGAGAGAGAGAGAGAGAGAGAGAGAGAGAGTAGTAGTGTGTGTGAGAGACCTTTTCATTAAAAAAGTTTAAATTAGAGAGGAGGGTAGAATTGTCATGTAAAAAGAGTGAAAAAAATACCTTTTTATCATTTAAGTTGTTTTGAGATGACCATCTTATCTTGTAAGATGTTTTAATGGTGACTTTTTTATCATGTGGAACATTTGAAGACTATTTTATCATTTGTACTTTCAAATGGTAGTTTTGTGTTAAATACCTATAGAAGGACTATTTGGATGAAAAATCATGATTTTAAGAACCATTCAGATTAAAATAAAACCACAAGGACTGAACAGTTGTCGACTTCAAACCATAAAGACTAAACAAATTTCAATTCTTGACTTTAATACCTGTTTTGAATGACAAGGAGAGGAACTAGCTAACCCAACTAAAATAGGGGCACCCCTGCGGAAGCGGGCACTGGACCGAGTTGAGTGGAGTGCATAAGCCCATAGGGGTGAGCAGCAAGCAACCCCTTGTATAGTTGCAAGATGGTGATTGATTTTAGAGGTTTTCGTTCGATCACCTTCCTTTGCTATGTGCTCGCTCTCCACGTCATTATATATGTCATCTATCGCAGGTTTGTTTCACATGTTTTAATATATCTATTATGTTAGTTCTAAATTTGATTTTGATTTTGTGATCGGGAAAGTGAACTAGATCAGATAACACACAGACTATAAAGGGTACTCGGTGTTGTTAATGATTATACGGCAGGACAATATAGGGGAGTAGGTTATGAGGATTGAAAATGTTAATGATAAGAATCAAATATGTACTTATCCTGTAGATCCAAACCACTTTCGATACTTTGAATTTATGGATTTGCATCCTTTTGAATTGAATTTTTGAAGTTTGAGGTTTATATGGTCAATTTTATTTTTTCTAATAGGAAATTGACTTGATAAATCACAACCGAGGACATTATTTAATCTGTGGGTGAGAACTCGAGATTTTATATTGTAACGATATATTTTGAGTCATAAAAATTATTAGGATAACAGGAGAACGATTAAAGATGATGAATGATTATAAAGAAAACGTAGCGATCAATAAAAAGATTAATTTAGAGTAGCGTTAGAGACACCAAATATATATACCAAAATCAAATACCAAATAATATGACTAGTGCCATCTCATCAGCTATATTGAAAAGGAATTGCTAACATGAATTTTCATTAATAATTTTTATTAAAAAATTGATAAACATGAATTCTATACTAACATTTTTTATGGAAAGATTTAAAAGAGTGGTAAAAATAGGGAAGAAATTAAAAGAGAGGAAAAAACCGGAGCGGATTTTACGCACAAAGGTGCATTTGCACTATTAATGTGTAAGTGCTCAAATCGTCGTATGGGAAGATCGAATGAAGAATAGAGACCCTAAATTCTTTCCTTTCAATTTCATTTTCAATCCGATCAAATTAAATGCCCATAATAAGAGTATTGTTATAAATATTATAATCTATGTGACTGTCCACGTAATTACTCATTAGTTATGTATTATGATGTAAACCCTACCTCTATATAAAGAGGCTAATGAGAATGAATGAGTAGACTTTTACCTCCTCCCAACTATTCTCTTTGTGTATTCTTCTCTTCTTTTCTCTACTTTACAACACGTTATCAGCACGACTCTACCTTTGAGTTGATAACGGCCAAACCCTAGAAAACCAAAATTGATTTTGTCGTTCCCCTTTTTCCTAATTTTTTTTAACTCGATGATGATCCGAATACCAGAAGCAACTCTGTTGTATTTCTTTGATTGGTGTTCATGATCTATGAGTCTCATTGTGCCATTGCTATGATTGGACATAATTTATTTTACCTAACGGCCCATATGATATTCTGTTGAGATTTTGATTTCCCAAACAATTCGTTTATGGTTATGGAATTATGCAAACAATTTGGTTCAATCTGGATACATGTTAGTATTCGTTTGATCTGCATATATAGATGCTATATGATTGTCTTTATCCATATGACGGCTAGCTACCGACTTGCGCACATATCAAAATCATTTACTTTTATTAGCTTTAGCAAAGTTTTTACATATGTTATTATTCGTACATGATATTTGCTTCCCCATATATGATCGAGATGTATTCCCACTCATATTCCTCAATGTAAGATTAGAAAGTCAGATCACAAAAGGGTAAATTCTTTCTGCTCACTCTTACTGACAATCGTCCCTTATGCAATTATGCTATACATATATACATGCTAATATGGAAAATACATGATATGTACATTTATCAATTGCTTCTCAAGTTTTGTATTTGGATCGAGACCCAAAGTCTCTTGATTGAAATATAGAGGGCCTAAAATTTATTGAAATTACGATATGAAGCTTCTCAAAGCTTATGCAATTGACAAGGGCCTGAAGTTCCTTAGAGTTATACAACGACTGAAACGACATCTTATGATCCCTAATTGTCACATCCCGACCCTTATATTTTTACCTTATTTACTAGCTTGATTATAATAAGAATTTTACCGTCTCGATCATTGAGTTAATAGCTTAATTGGTCCCTAGAGGGGTTTCGGGGTCGATTTTTAGTGCTGAGGATTATTCGTGGGAGAAAATATGACGACGGTAAAAATGGTAAATTTTTGCTAGTAAAAGGTAATTTTTATTGGGGTATTATTTTTGGGGTGTTGAAATTTGGATTGGGTATATGTGGGTTGGAACCGGTTGGGCTAAGCCCAAAAATCTCTCTCTCCCTCCCGATTCTCTCTCTCCTCTCCCGCTCCCACACCCGAACCTCTCCCTGCCGGAATTCCGACCGCCCGTCCGCCGCCGTCCGGCCGCCCTAGACCGCCGCACCGGTCCCAATCGATCGGTCTCCAACCCAGCTATCTTCCAGGACCGGTGACAGCCCCCCTAGCGCCGCCCTGAGAGAGCGGTGCCGCCCGAAAGGCTAGGCTGCCCCGAACTTCCGGCCGCCGGAACTCCCTCCTCCGGCCACCAATCCGGGCAAGCTTGGTACGGTTTTGTAGCCCTCCTCCCGTGCAGCAACCCCTCCAATCAGCTCACTCCCTCTTAAGCTAGGTAAGGAGAAATGTGGAGTTGAAATTTCTAGGGCTTTTAGGATGTTTTTGTTCGATTAGCCTAGTTAGGTTTGGAATTAGGATGTGTTGGTCAGGAAAGTTGTAGAGCATGATGAGGAGATTATTCTGTCAAAATTTCATACGTTTTGGAGGTCGCCGGAATTGGCCTCCGGCCGCCGCTGCCGGCGGAGCCGCCGCTGGTTAAGAGATTTTTAGGGTTTTAAGTGTGGAATATTAAGGGGAGTATATTGATGTGATTTATGGAATTTTTGGATGAGATTTGGATAGGTTTGTGAATTTCCGAAGTTTGGTATTTTTGGCGGTTAATTAATGTAGAATCCGGCCGTAGGATTTAAGTCGTATTTTGGGGAGGTTGTATTTACGACTGTTGAGTATGATATATAAGTTCGGATCGTTCCGATTTAAGAATATCGAAGTTAGGCGAGAATGAGCGTGGTTATGGCTCATAATTATTTTGCCTATTTTTGAGTACGTTCTGGATTTTCGGTTAAGAAAATAATTTTATATGTGGAACAGGACGTGAGGAGGCTCAAGCAGACGAGGCCCCAGATCGACATCAGGCTTAGGCCTAATTTGTGAATGGACGAGTGTGAATACATACATATATTATAGAGTCTGAGAGGCTCGATATTTTTACGAGATAAAAGTTTTATCGCTTGCGGCATGCATTCGATTTTTCCTTAGAAATTAATTTGGGGAAACATAAATATTTTATTTATTATTTTATTTTTGTCCACTCACTCTAACGTTATTAAATGTTTTCCCCTGGGCCTTTCGTTTTAAATTGCCCAGTCTGCAGAGTTCGGGTTGGATCTAGTAGGAGACGAGGCATAGTCACCCGCATTTCCGCCAGTTTTTATCAGTAGGTTACATGTTTAACCTACTCGTGTTTTCTTGCTTCCGCTTGTGTTTAGTAGCTCTGAATACTTTGGGATTATTGTATTTTATGTGTAGAATTTCTGAAAGTTAATTATGTGATGTTTGGACGTGTTGAATTAAGAGTGTAACTTGGAATTTTCAAGTTAGGGTTGTCCATCTGCAAGGGAGATTTTCTTAATCTTTTCAGTAAATTTTCCTTGGAGGTGGTCCCTGCACGACTTACTCCGGGTTTCAGGGTGAAATTCGGGGTGGGTCGTGTTACTAATCATATGAGGACCTGAAGTTCCCCACCTATTTCATATGATGTTTCTTGCATGTGTAACTAGATGAGATCGGGAATCATAATTATCATATTTGATAAAGTTAACCAGACCTAAAGATCTGTGTATTTTATTTATACATGGAACCAGATGTTTCCTATGTACAATTTACTTACTTTTGTTCATTACAATTTCCTATTTTGTTATGCACTTTCTTTTCAGTACTTATCTTTTAAATTTTATTATTATTCATTTGGGCCAACAGCTTACATCTCGATCATATGAATTTCGAGTGTAATATTTTTGGACCAGAAGTTTTAAAATATTGCATTGTAGAACTTGAAGTTCTAATAGTAAATATTCGAACCTGAAGCTTCGATTACACATATGATTGATGGCTCCAGAAGAGCACATAGAGTGCTAAATTTATCCAATAACTTGTGGCATATAATCATATCATGAACCAGAAGTTCAGTGAACCAAATACATTATTTGGCATAGCAAGTTTATTTGGCATGACAAGTTATGTCATATTTTACTTATAGTGTTGTCTGGAATCAATAACAAGTTTTGATGACTACTAGCCCTACTCATAGCCGATCGTTTATTTGACACTTTAATGTGACAATCCTCCTGTGATGAGGGGGAGATAGATTGTTCCTCAAGAACAATGTAGAGTGGTGTGAGTTGTTTATCCACCTTCTCATTTTGATTTTGAGAAATGTCTCAGTTAGTGATTGATAAAAGATCTTGACAAACTTGGATTTAAGTCTATGAGATCATCCATATTAACTCAAATACTCTATACCCCATTTGATTTGTGGGATGCATGTGTATCCATGTGACATGGTTCTCCTAAAGAGAATGTTATGATACAATGTTAGAGTTCCTAATATGGCTACTGTCACATCCCGACCCTAAAATATTTACCTTATTTACTAACTTGATTATAATAAAAATTTTACCGTCTCCGTCATTGAGGTTATAGTTTAATTGGTCCCTAGAGGGGTTTTGGGGACGGTTATTTTCGGAGGATTATTCGTAGGAGAAAAATATGACGATGGTAAAAATGGTAAATTTTAGCTAGTAAAAGGTAATTTTTATTAGGGTATTTATTTTTGGGGTGTTTTAATGGTGGAATTGGGTTTAATTGTGGTGTTGGGCCGGGTTGGTGTGAGGCCCAAACCCCATTTTCTCCTCTCTTTTTCTTCTCTTCTTCTCCTCTTTTTCTCCTTCTCTCTTTTCTTTCCCGGTTCTTCTTCTCCCGAGCTCTCTCTCACTTCGCCGGAAGACCAGCGCCCGCCGCCGCCGTCCGGCCAAGCAGGGATGCCGCACCACTCCAGCACGGTCTGTCGTCCTCCCCGCCGCCTTCCTGGGCTGTTGAGCGGCGCTACAACCCCGCCGAAAGGAGGAAGTCCTCCTTGGAAGCCGGTTGTCCTCTCGCAGGAGCTCCCTCCTCCAACCGCCATAAGCGGTGAGTCTTGGCTCGTTGTCAAGCTCTCCTCCCGTGCAACAATCCCTCCAAAGAGCTCGCCCTCTCGTGGTCTAGGTAAGGAGAACCGGTGAGTAGAAGCTCTAGGGTTTTCTAGTGTGTTTTCATTCGATTGGCCTAGTTAGGCTTGGAATTGGGTGTTGTGCTAGTTAGGAAAGTTATAGAGCATGATGAGGAGATTATTCTGTCAAAATTTCATAGGCATTAGAGGTCGCCGGAATCGGCCTCCGGCCGCCGCTGCCCGCGGAGCCGCCGCCGCTGTTTGGGAGTTTTGTATAGTTTTAAGTGTGGAATATGAAGGGGAGTTTATTGATGTGAGTTATGAAATTTTTGGATGAGTTTTGGATAGGTTTGGGAATTTCTGAAGTTTAGTTTTTTTTTTGCGGTTAAATAATGTAGATTCCGGTCGTAGGATCTAAGTCGTTGTTCTGGGGAGGTTGTAATTACGGCTGCCGAGTATGGTATTAAAGTTTGGGTCGTTTCGATTTAAGAATATCGAAGTTAGGCAATGATGAGCGTGTTTATGGCTCTCGGTTAATTTTGCCTATTGTGTAAATATTTGATTTTTAATTGGGAAAGCATAAATATTTTCATTAAATTTATGTTTTTGTCCATTCAATCTAACGTTTTCAAATGTTTTCCCTTGGGCTCTTCGTTTTAAAATGTCCAGTTGCAGGTTAGCATAGTTGAGGCCGAGCGTACATGGAGAAGAGGCATAGTCAATAGTATAGCTTCCGGTCATTTCTATTTATTTCTAGTTCCTCTCCTCTCAAGTAAAGTTGCTCTGAATATGTGGTTGTTGGTTTAGGATCTTTGTTAGATTAGTGAATCTATATTGGGAGATGTTGTGATTGTGGGGAGCACGAAGGCTCCAAGAGTTTATAAGGTTGGAGTTGGAACTTTTAGAAGTGCTTGCAGGTGTTTTATTTAGGAAGGGTTGTCCATTTAAAAGGGAGATTATGCCGAATTTTCGGTAAATTTTCCTTGGAGGTGGTCCCCGCAGGATTTACTTCTGGTTTCAGGGTGAAATTCAAGATGGGTCCTGACAGTTGGTATCAGAGCACTAGGTTATTCGTTTCCTTTCTCTTTTTAGTACTACCTCATATTCTTGGTCATGCTTAGTGTCTATAGAGTGATGGTCCGACCGCAGCGGATCTATTAGCATTATATGCTTTAGACACTATGTGTTGATTATGTTTGTGATGTAGTTGTTCTTCTTTTATTTATGGACAGCAGTGTCCCATAAATGTCTACATCTCTAAGACTATGTCTCTGTACGCCGACCTCTTGAGTGTTCATCCTTCGAGTTTTGAAAAGGTGTATAATTTGCACCTATTCCAAGGTTCATTAATTTAATATCTTTGATATTAATGGTTGGAGTTGATTTGCGAGTGGGGAAAGAAAAAGCTTGTTAGCATTCTTTTCAGGTATCCAATGATTGATTGGGTTAAGATTAAGGTTTCAGATTAAGATGCTAAGGTGAGCATCTTGTGCAAATCTATTGGGTGAAATGTTGATGATTAATGCCTTGGAGTTGTCCATTTTTAGTGGGCAACATTGGAGTCAAAAATGGATTGGTGGGAGATTTTGGTATTGAGTTACGTGACTTCTGAGAGAGTCGAGTTGGAAGGAAAGTTCGAAGTAGTGGTGTATTCTATTGATGTAAAAGTTAGTTGAAATGATAAGGTGAGGTATCCAATGGTAATTCAAAGGGGTACCTATATGAGTTGTTGAGGACCCTAGTCTTGGGTTAAATAAGGTTTTAGGGAATTTGTGGCTAGTGATTGGGTGGTAAGGCATAGGGGTGGACTCGGTCCAATCGGTGCGGTTTTAGAGCAAGAACCGCAAACCGCATCGCACCCCTCGGTTACCTATTTCTCAAGACCGAAACCGCAAAATACATACAAGAAACCGCACATGTCGGTTAACTGAAATTAGGTGCGGTTTCGGTGCGGTTTCGGTTACATAACCTATTTTCTGTAATAACTTTCACTTGGCAAATGAAAAGAAAAGAAAAGAGTTCAATACTTCAAGGAGTTATGGAAACATAAAAATATCATCCTGTTAGCATAACTAAAATACCATTTGAACAAAGGTTCATTGCCATCAGAAGCAGCTACTGATATAACATCAAGTTTAACAAAAAAATAGTCTTGCCATCAGAGACAGCTACTGATATAGCATCAAGTTTAACAAAATAACACAGGTCTTGCACATGTTTCCCATTGCAAACATAACAGTCACCACGAGATCCTTGCCCTCAGCAAATCCCTCCCTGTTCAAAATACATATACACAAATCTGCATTATACACGAATCAAATACATATCAAATACAAATACACATCAAATACAAATACACATATCAAATCCCTCCCTGTTCCCATTACACATATCAAATACATATCACATATCATGGGAGTAGACAATGATAAACAGTGGTTGATAACTTGATACTATTGTTAAACTTTAAGTAGGTATACTATGCAATCAAAAGGTCTGTCCTCGGTATTACTATGTAACTATACACAAGACTAGTAGTCCTACACTCCCACCTACTATCCCAGAGCAAATTTCTGGAAAAGTTATGTACCAATTACCTCACATAAAAGCAAATCTTCCTCCGGTGACCATCCTCCCTTCTTGAAGTCTGAGTTCAAATATGTGTACCACCTGCAACATTAAAGGCCACATTAGAAACCAACAAAGTAGCAGACAAAACAATCACCCTTCAATAATTGAGCACAACCGAAAAGTAAACAGAGTGAGGAAGACATGCTTAGCAGAAATCGTTTTCAACATTAAGTTTGGGTTTTGAAATTCACCTTCTCCTGCACTGCCTCGTCGTTTTATCCTTGAATTTAGACGCAATAATAGCCCAGCTGAGAAGAGAGGCTAAAGAATAGAGAATTCACCAAATTCACCAAAATTGCTGGGTTTTTTGGTTTTGGGTTTGAGAAGAGAAGAGAGGCGGAAGAATAGAGAATTGAGAGTCTGAGAAGAGAAAGGATAGAAAGGCTAGGTTTTAAGATTTAAATTAGAGAGATAATCGTGTATGTGCAGGCCTATGGTAGACATATTTACAACCATTCAAAACATGACACATATATATATATATTAATTAACTATTTATATTAATTAAATAAAGTCGGTTCGGTTCGGTTAGACCGGTTTTCTGGGGACATTGAACCGCAAACCAGCACCGCAGTGGCCGGTTTGGTGCGGTTTCCGGCACCGATCAGCCGGTTTTGTCCGGTTCCGGTTTCCTCGGGTCGGTGCGGTGCGGTCATGGCCAGTTTCCTGTTTTTCGGTCTCACAAAGTCCACCCCTAGTAAGGCATTGCTGCATAAAAAGATAAATGTCAATTTAGTTAAGTCTTGATTGAAGGCCATTTTGCAGACAATTTTATCCGCAACATAAATCAATTAGGAACATGTTGGGATAATTTTGGTTGTGGCGGTATATGTTCTGGTTTCTGCAGTGCTAATTATGGATATGTTTCTATCCTTAGAGCATTTTATTCAGATGGTAGTGGTAATATATTTGAAAATGATGAATGTTAGTAGTCGATGAATAGTAAGTTTTCTGATAATTTTGGTCTCTATTGTGGGTTAGTTGAAGTTTGTTAAAGCACTAAGAAGAATGACTTGGATTGTTGGTTTTACAAAAGTCATTCATCAGTGCGTTGTGACAACTTCTTGTTGTGCCACAGTCGGGGAATTTTATAATTTTATTGATGGCACTAAATGTTGAGTTTCAAGCAAGTTTGGAATTATGGAGTGAGAGAGGGATGGTTGTGGTCACTCCAGTTTTACGACAACACATGGTGAAATTTTAAATAGGTGTTGTCATGAGTTTTTGTTTTATAAATTCTAAGGTAGTTGCGTGAAATTGGTGGAAGTGGCAGCGGTAGAATAGAACCCACTGGATCATAAAGTAAGAGTGCGTGGGTGTTCAAAGTAATTTTTAAGTAGTGTCATTCCGGGTGGTTGATGTAAGTCTCAAATTTGTGATCGAAGTTGGTTTTTGACATCATTTCGTTCGCAATGGGTGACTATCTACGACATATCAATGGGAGAATCTATTCTCACCTTATTTCTAATTCGGTGAGATGGAGTAATGTTTTAGTTGTGGTGTGTTGGAAGTATATAAATTATTTCTGCTATAGTTTTGGGTAGCGTCCTCAGAGCTTGAAATTTTGGAATGCGAATTCAACACTTTGATTTGAAGGGTAAAGATTTTGGTTACTTTTGTCGAAGTTTCGAGGTAAATGTTAAATTGGTAGTTGTGTCGTAGTCATGGATCCGGAATAAATCCGGTGGTGATCCCAAGTGAGCTGAAGTTCATTTAAGCGATGAATCTTGGAGCCGTAAGTCTTATGTGGTAGTCTGAGTCATGTGGAGATGTTGATTAGATGGTTTGTTTCGTTGCAGGTATATTTTATGTGTAGCCTTATGGAAGAGGGTTTTCCCCTGTTGACTCAAGAAGCGTCTAGGGTCAAGGTTTATTAAGAGTGTTAATATTGAGAGTAGTAGATATTGATAGATTAATCAGCATCTCTTCTCGGGATCGTATTGTGGTGGGACCACTCATTGATCCAAGTTTGATTTGGGAGGTCTTCGCTATGTGGTTGTGTGTTCATCCGTTGGTGTCAGGATGATTAGTTGAAGTTTCTAGTGCGATTTCAAAGCGGGTTCTAGCGGTTATCGGAGAATTGTGGAGCTTTTGAGCTCGAAGTTAGAGGACTTGCCTTTCGTGTGCTTTAAGTTATTTCTTCTGGAACTTGAGCCGAGTTTAGCCATGAGTTTTGATTTTTGCTTGAATTCATGGTTTTCGTTGGTTGGTGATCCACAAGGTGTAGTAGTGGATGTTGTATTAAAAATTTATCTTTGCTTTTATTAGTTGCATGTTATTGCAAGCTCGGTTATTAAAGAATCTTTTTGGTGGGAAGCCGTGGCCCTGGGAGGCGTAAGAGTCTTGAGCATATCTGATTTTCAGATCGTTTTCTGCTATCTGATTAATTATTATTGGAGGTAGAAAAGAAGTGTGTTTGTCAGGTTCAAAGATGTTGGTATTTAGAATCATTCTTATGGAACGGCTAGAGTGAGCCGTGTGCTTTTAATTATTGCTCTTGGGGTCATGGTTGCACCCGAATAAGTAGCATGGCTGGAGATGTTAATTTTGTCAATGCTTAAGGAAGGTGCTCTATTTATGTGGATTTCAACGTCAAGTTTAGCATCACGAATTGACTGTGCCAATTTTTCGTTGGCATTATTAGTCAGTTTTGTTTATGGTGAGCAAGGAGGAAATTGCAGTTTCCACATGATAGTCATGCTTCAAATTATCTTCTGGTTTGTGGTAAAGAGATTAATAGTGGAGATAGCAAAATCAGGAGAGAGTTGAAATTCTCATAAGTTGCTAGTTTGTGGTGTTCAAAAAGGTAATGTAATAGTTTTGGTGGAGAGACCTAAGTGACGTAGTATTGATCTTTTCATAATGTCATTTCGAGAATCGAGGTTATCATATGTTGGTGGACTGGTTTCTTAGGCAGAGCAAGGTTGTCTTGTGGACTTGCGAGAGCTTTGACTCCGCGAAAGACTTTGCGAAAGGTCTCGGCATTAGAAGTGATTGTTGCAGTTCTGCAGTGTGTGCATCCTTAAAAAAAAATCTGTTCAATTAGCGGGTCTTAATTTTGACCCCTATGAGCATGTGGGAATGCGTAAATTTTAGTTTCGTAGCAAGTGGGCTTCATTGTCGAGCTGTGAGCAGCGTAATGACGAAGTTATTGCGTGACGTTAGGAGATTTGAGCCCGATGGTGATAGCAAATGTATGCGTTTTATTTGGGTTATCTATTTCCATTGCTTAGGAAAGAGTGTGCATACCTACGGGTACTCGTACTCTGGAGCAGGTATCACTGAACTCACTTACGTGCAAACGTTAGTGGTAGTTCAATGAAGGATTTAGAGTCTTTGAGAAATGAAAAGGTTAAAGGAGTCAGAGATAGACTCAAAGCAAGTCTTAGTAGCCAGAAGAGTTATAAAGATGTCCGCAGGAAGGACCATGAGTTTGAAGTGAGTGTTTGGGTGTTTTCAAAATTGTCTCCTTGGAAAGGGGTGGTACGTTTTGGTAACGTGAAAAGCTTGGTCCGAGATTTATTGGTCCTTATGGGTTTTTAGATCAAGTTGGCTCTCTTGCGTATCAGTTAGTTTTGCCCCCGGAGTTATCCAAGATACATAATGGGTTTCATGTATCCATGCTTCGCAAGTTTATTGCCGATCTCTCTCATGTGTTGCGAGAGCAGTCGATTAATTGGAAAATGTTTTGGCCTATGATGAGGAGTCAGTTCAGATTCTTGACCAAAAGGAGCAAGTGCTTAGAAGCAAATCTTTTTCCTCTTGTTAAAGTTCTGTGGAGGAGTCATCAAGTAGAGGAAGCTACTTGGGAATCAGATGAGCAAATGAGGTAGCAGTATCCCTATCTCTTTGATTTGTCAGGTATGTAAATTTCGAGGACGAAATTTTTTATAAGGAGGGGAGAATTGTCACATCCCGACCCTAAAATATTTACCATATTTACTAGCTTGATTATAATAAGAATTTTACCGTCTCCCTCATTGAGGTTATAGTTTAATTGGTCCCTAGAGGGGTTTTGGGGACGGTTATTTTCGGAGGATTATTCGTAGGAGAAAAATATGACGACGGTAAAAATGGTAAATTTTAGCTAGTAAAAAGTAATTTTTATTAGGGTATTTATTTTTGGGGTGTTTTAATGGTGGAATTGGGTTTAATTATGGTGTTGGGCCGGGTTGGTGTGAGGCCCAAACCCCATTTTCTCCTCTCTTTTTCTTCTCTTCTTCTCCTCTTTTTCTCCTTCTCTCTTTTCTTTCCCCGGTTCTTCTTCTCCCGAGCTCTCTCTCACTTCGCCGGAAGACCAGCGCCCGCCGCCGCCGTCTGGCCAAGCAGGGACGCCGCACCACTCCAGCACAGTCTGTCGTCCTCCCCGCCGCCTTCCTAGGCTGTTGAGCGGTGCTGCAACCCCGCCGAACGGAGGAAGTCCTCCTTGGAAGTCGGTTGTCCTCTCGCCGGAGCTCCCTCCTCCGGCCGCCATAGCCGGTGAGTCTTGGCTCGTTGTGAAGCTCTCCTCCCGTGCAACAATCCCTCCAAAGAGCTCGCCCTCTCGTGGTCTAGGTAAGGAGAACCGGTGAGTGGAAGCTCTAGGGTTTTCTAGTGTGTTTTCATTCGATTGGCCTAGTTAGGTTTGGAATTGGGTGTTGTGCTAGTTAGGAAAGTTGTAGAGCATAATGAGGAGATTATTCTGTCAAAATTTCATAGGCATTGGAGGTCGCCGGAATCGGCCTCCGGCCGCCGCTGCCCGCGGAGCCGCCGCCGCTGTTTAGGGGTTTTGTATAGTTTTAAGTGTGGAATATGAAGGGGAGTTTATTGATGTGAGTTATGGAATTTTTGGATAAGTTTTGGATAGGTTTGGGAATTTCTGAAGTTTAGTTTTTTTTTTGCGGTTAAATAATGTAGATTCCGGTCGTAGGATCTAAGTCGTTGTTCTGGGGAGGTTATAATTACGGCTGCCGAGTATGGTATTAAAGTTTGGGTCGTTTCGATTTAAGAATATCGAAGTTAGGCAATAATGAGCGTGTTTATGGCTCTCGGTTAATTTTGCCTATTGTGTATGATACACCCCGAACCTAGTAATTATTTTTATGTCGTAATTTCCGATTTAATGGTAGCTAATCAATTCAGAAATTTATTCTGTTATTTTGATAGGGGTGGTGTAAACGAACTCGTAGACTCTTAATTACCCGATTGGTAGTTCGTATGTGTAAGTGTTGTAGGAAATAATAAAGTTACTAATATTGGGCTTAGGCATTTAAGGGAGACTTGCCATTTAGGAAGGGAAAAGTTAAAAAATCAGAAAAAAATATACAACCCTCTCCACTTCTCTCTCTCCCCGAGCCGAGCCCGAGCCCGACCCGTCCGGTTCACCTCGACGGACCGCCGCCGTCCGGCCACACCAGATCTCCGCGCCGGTCCCGTTCAGCAGCTGGGAGCTCGGTCGACCTTCCTAGGGTAGCAGCTGACCCCATCTCGCCGGCGTTAGGGCGCCGGAGGCCCTAGAAGAAGCTGTGTCACCTTGTCTTCTTCTTGCCGGAATTCCTTCCTCCGGCCATCAATCGGGGAACTAAAGGTAGGGTTTTGATGCCCTCTTGCTGGTTATTCTTTCCCCTAAAGGTAGGAGATCGATTGGGTGTAGATAGCAAATCGGGGGTTTTGTGTTCTAGGGCTTGTGAAGTGTTTTCCGGCCAAACCTTTGATTTGTGGGTTTTGTGTTAGTTAGAATTGTTGTTAAGCTTGATGAGAGGAAGAGTTTGGGGTATGCTTTGAAATTTTGCTCGGAATTGTGGGAGAGATGGTGGTTGACTGCCACTGCCGGCAATTGACCGCCACTGCTGGTGGTTGCTGCCGTTTATGGTGGTGGTTGTGAAGAGTTTTGTTGGGTTTTTCTAGAAGGGTATTAAGTTGTTATAGTGTAAAAGGATTTTTGGTGAAGAGTGCTTGGAAATTGGGATAGTTTTGATGGCTCCATGGGTGAGGGATGAATGGTATTAAAGTATTGGAAATTTTGGTGAGTGTTAGTAGGAATTTAGGAAAGTTTAAGTCGATTTTGGTGAAAGAGTAGAGGTGAGCCTCATCCTTGGGAATTTTCATATTTTTCATTATGTGTTAGAACGTTGGGGAGGAATTGGAGTTGATTAATAAAAATAAGGTTGGAGTTCTTAGGTTTGGATGCGTATAGAGCAAGTGAGGAGGACTTTATATTTGTTAAATTTGATATTCTTGTATATTTTTTTCTCGGACCTTAAATCTCGTTTTGTACAGGATGAGAGGAGACACCACGTGAGGAGGGCTCTGACCGACGTCAGGCATAGCCGTTTATATCGTGAGTGGACACCTTATTTTTAATGGAATATGCATGCATGATTGGAGATTTGAAATATGTGGATTATTTGGCTTAATTATTACTTTGAGCATCCTAACGTGTGGGACATGTTATTAAATTTAATTTATTACTTTTCTCATGGAATTTTCCGAGTACGGTTGGGAATCGTACATATGTTTTTAAAGATGAGTTTCGGGGAAACTCCCATGAAATTATATTTTCTTTCTTACGCTATATTTGTGTGATTATATGATGTCCATGCTAGTATGTCGTTCCACCTTTCGAGGTGATGTGACTTCCACGTTTCAAGTGGGGTCACGCAAGCCCTTTTCATCCTAGTGGTGATGTGATGTTGCCGGCGGCATCACGCAAGCCCTGTACCCTATCCGTCAACTCGACGTGAAGGTACAAGGAGTATGGGAGTACTATGCCTGGGAGGCAATCGAGTCTGGGAGACTCACTTATATGGCCATATAGGATATTTTACTTGAGTTATTAATTTGACTAGCGGGGCTAGTCCATCATCTTGGAAGTTTCTTATATGAGGAATCCGTAAATTTTTCGTATTGCTTTATGACTAGCGGGGCTAGGGTGAATTTTGTTTAGATTATAATATTTGCATGCATAGAAGTTCTTAATTATGTATAAATGGAAAAGCATATAAAAAGTGATTTTGTATTATTTTATTTTTGGATGTATACTAATTAGTTTATTTTTCGTCCACTCACGCTAATGTTTTTAAATGCTTTTCCCTGGGCCCTTTGTTTTCAAATGCCCAGATTGCAGAGCTCCTGTTCGGTTTCCCTAGGAATCGAGGCATAGTTTTCCCGCTGCTCCTTGCTGATCGTAGGTTACCTGTTAACCTATGTGTAGTTGTTTTATTTTCCTCCCTTAGTGCTCTGAGAACCATGGGATGATGTAAATTAAGTTGAAGTGTTTTTTTTTCTTTAGGACTATGTCTCAAGTAGAGAGTTTAATCTTGGTTGATGTTCATGTTAATTAATGTAGTTGAGTATTTGGTTTGGTTGTTAAGTACTGCTATGACTTTGGTTCTTGTTATGGGGAGTGAAGGACTCCCGGAGTGGTGGTTGACGATTATAGTTGAAGTGTTCAGTTTCATTACAGGATGGGTTGTCAATTTTTAGGGGAGGTTATGCCGAAATTTCGGTATAATCTCTTTTAAGAGTGGACCCCGCAAGACTTGCCTGTTTTAGTTGAGTGTTTTCGGGGTGGGTCTTGTCAGTGTAAATATTGGATTTTTAATTGGGAAAGCATAAATATTTTCATTAAAAATTTATGTTTTTGTCCACTCACTCTAACGTTTTCAAATGTTTTCCCCTAGGCTCTTCGTTTTAAAATGCCCAGTTGCAGGTTAGCATAGTTGAGGCCCAGCGTACATGGAGAAGAGGCATAGTCAATAGTATAGCTTCCGGTCATTTCTATTTATTTCTAGTTCCTCTCCTCTCAAGTAAAGTTGCTCTGAATATGTGGTTGTTGGTTTAGGATCTTTGTTAGATTAGTGAATCTATATTGGGAGATGTTGTGATTGTGGGGAGCACGAAGGCTCCAGGAGTTTATAAGGTTGGAGTTGGAACTTTTAGAAGTGCTTGCAGGTGTTTTATTTAGGAAGGGTTGTCCATTTTCAAGGGAGATTATGCCGAATTTTCGGTAAATTTTCCTTGGAGGTGGTCCCCGCAGGATTTACTTCGGGTTTCAGGGTGAAATTCAAGGTGGGTCCTGACAGCTACACATACAAAGGTTGTATGTACGCCATTAGAGAATGATATCTTGGTTGATATTAATGAATATAATGTTTTTGACCTCATATTTGGTTTAGGTTCGCCACCGGCCAATGAACATCTCACTCGAAAGAAAGCGATAAAGTTTTAAATTCATATTTACGGATGGTCATAACATGATAGTCTTCTCGCCGTTAGGGGGAGAATAAGACTATTGTCATTTGAATAACGGCGTGAATTTGAGTGGAATGTATCTACTAGGTCTAAAGTTTTAAGCTCTTGAAAATGGAAGATTATACAGGTCCTCTAATGGTCTACATGATATTACAAGTAAAAGATCCACATTCGTTAAATAATATTTGTCCTAGAAGTGACAATATTTGTCCCAGAAGTGACAATATTTGCCCCAGAAGTGGCATGGGTACCCAATATCAAAAATGCATCCATATAAGAATGTGTGGGATCTATAAATGATGATCATCTATGACAAATTACAAATGGTAGCTACCAAAAACCATTAAGAACTGTATTAATCGATGCTATGCCACGTTTCATTATGCATGTCGACAAAGCATAATAACATATTACTGGCCAAATTGGAAAGAGGCAATTCCAATGAAACTAAATATTTGAAATGTGATGAGATGCTTTGACCTTTAACCCTATAGATACAAAAAGGGTATTTACACAGTGAAAGTAAATCATTGTGATTTAATGTCTACAAAAGACATGGGATTATGAATTTGCCTTTATACGAATGATACTTTTCTATAAGTATGATGTTACATGTAACTATTACATGGACGAGAGACTTATGGCATGTTGTCATCGTATATTATGAGAGCCTTTAAAGACACATTGATAAACCAAATTCCCAGAAGTGAAGTGTCATTACAAGCGTATCGCTTGTCAAATCCTTAAAGGATTCAAGTACATGAATAATTCTTATGTAATTCGATCCATGAATACTTGAGAGAGCCTGAAGCTAATTCATGGAATCAAATAGTCTATAGCTAGCTCATATATACTCATTCCGTTATAATTAACGTGATCAAAATTGCCTCAATGAGTACTATGATTGGACTACAAAACGAATTCGAATTATGATCATTATGTTGTTACATATTCTAACTCTTGGGAAGTTATGAATTACTCAGAGCTCTTGTAGAGTTTATATGAGACGTATCAATACACAAAGATATTGATGTGTATGCCATGAGATATTTCAATGTTTTAATGTCAATTTTCTTATGTTGTTTAGCTATTGCTTAGTGTATGATTTTGATCATATAACTAAATGAGGTAAGACGTATTAGAAACCGTCTAGCTTTGTTGTTATTACTTTAACTTTGCAGATTTGCAATTTCATGATGAGCCCCTATATGCAAAGCACGCATAGTCTCACTTTAGTGATGGACAAATCAAACCGTTATTTACGGCGCATGAAGCTTGCAACGTTCAAGGGGAGATTCTCATCAACGGGAGCATCCAGAAGTATGCTACCTAAGATATATGCGCGTTGTACTCTTTTTCTCCTTTGATATGAGCACAAAGTGTGACGTTCTTAATATGTTTATACCCTTTATTTACCCTTTGTTAACTCCTATTTAGTTGTTTTAGCTTTATATTTGTGTTTAGTGTAGAATAATTGCTTAATGTAGAAATATGTAGGTTTTAGTGTTAGAATTCATAGTAATTTCGGAATTGAAGAATTGGGTGTTGAAATTGTGCTAAGTGTTGGAAATCCTTGTTTACTCAGGATTCCTTTCTTGATCAGGATTCCATCTTTCCTCTTTCCTAGTTTCTAATTTTCTTATTTCTATTTCAGGAAAGTCTAAACTCGTGTTGACTAGGAAAATGTTTTCCTGACTCATGAGAGAAAGGTGGCCGGCAGTTAGGAATTCCTGCTTGAGCTAGGAGAAGTACAATCCGAGATATGTATGGAGATGCCGTGAAGATTTCCCAAGTCACCAAGGAGAGAGAAACCGTGCGGCCCAAGAGAGAAGATTTTTCCAAATTCAAGATGGTTTGTCATTTCTTAATGCATGAGGATTACTTGAAGAACAAGAGAAGAAATTAAATCCAACTTGGACTTGGTTTTGCCGATTCAATAGGATTCCTTGTGCTTGAGGAATTCTTGGAGATCAAGACTTGTTACTCTATAAATAGGGCACGGCATGGCAGCAATTATCATCATCAACCCGTGCAAATAACACCAAAGCCTTTGCCGAAACTCCATCAACCTCCAAACACCATAATTTGATTCCACCATCATCCTTGATCCAAAGCACGTAGCCTAGGATTCCGCTCACTCGAAGAATAGAACAAGTAGGGATATTCTGAGAGTGTATTTCATCTTTTACTTTCGGATTAGTACGTGTTTGTTCTTCTTGATGTTTGTTTTAGGTT